>NC_135970.1:22009447-22358614 GCF_053455715.1 Rhinoraja longicauda
TTCAAAACGTTTAAGGGCCCTTTAATTTAATTAGTGAAAGGCGTTTCTTTGAGAGGTTTTTTATGTCTTAGTATGTGCTTTATGTCTTGGTACTTGCTTTTAAACTGTTGTGTCGTCTATCTGACAGAAGAAGGGAGAAGAAAGAATGACCAGAGTGTGAGTGGTCCTTGGTTATTTAATTTAGGTTCATTCAGTTTAGTTTAGAGATACAGCGCGGAAACAGGCCCTTCGGCCCACCGAATCCGTGCAGACCAGAGATTCCTGCACACGAGCACTATCCTCCACACTGGGGAGACTTTACAATTTTTACTGAGCCAATTAGGCTACAAACCTAGTCTGAAGAGTTAGTTGGTAATCATTGAGGTATGCCATCTTGTTCTTCTTAGGCGCCATTATTACCATTCAAAATTCAAAATTCAGTATCCTTTCCCTCGACCTGTTATGAATTTCAGCCCGTGCAACTTATTTTAATTTTATTTTGTATTCTCCAATATTTTCCTATATTGGGGGTGCTATATCAAACAATGATTCAAATCATCGTTTTTTGTGTTTTACCATGTGGTTTCTTTGAATGGAGAGGGAAGAATGTTTTAAGACTAAAACCTGAAACTGAAAATAAAGAAGTCTCAGTCTGAAGAAGGGTATCGACCCGAAACATCACACATTCCTTCTATCCAGAGATGGTGCCTGTCCCGCTGAGTTACTCCAGCATTTTGTGTCTATCTTCGGTGTAAACCAGCATCTGCAGTTCCTTCCTACACATAAATAAAACCATGTCAGATTCCTTGTAAGATATTAGAATAGTGTTCAGGTCCAGACTTCCTATAACCTTCATATGACGATAATTTGTAAAGCTTCTCTTTCATTCCATATCAATGTTATAAAATCTCATGTTGAGATTACACATAACGCTACTGAAAGTCTGGAGAGGTATGAGAACGAATAAAAATGACAAACTCACAACATTATACATAAAGAAGCATTGTCAGAATAAATAAAAACTTGACGGAAAATAATTTTTTAATACAATAATTTGCATAATAGTTCAGAACCAAGAGAGATAACAGAAGAGCTACAAATGTTTTTGATGACAGCACAGTCATTCAACAAAAAAAACCATCAGGCAACCGGAAGGATATAGTAAAAGTTCCATCAATACTAGCACAGTATGTGTTTACATTGGTCTCAGTCAGTGCTTTTCTCGTAATGTGTAGGAAGGAACTGCAGATGTTAGTTTACACTGAAGGTAGACACAAAATGCTGGAGTAATTCAGTGGGGCAGGCATCTCTGGATTGAAGGAAAATATGATGTTTTGGGTCGAGAATCACCCATTCATCACGAGAAAAGATTGACACAAAATGCTGTAGTAATTCAGTGGAAGAGGCAGCATCTCTGGATAGAAAGAATGGGTGACTGAAGAAGGATCTCGCCCCAAACGTCATACTTTTCTTCTATCCAGAGATGCTGCCTGTTCCACTGAGTTATTCCAGCATTTTGTGTCAATCTTTTCTCAATGGTACGTGCTGATATACTGTCATTAGACACATAAAAAAGTATAACGTCATTATTTTGATTACCATCCACACGACATGTTTATTAATTGTGTGAACCAGCACCTTTTAGTCCACAATTATAAAGCACTGGTCTCAGAATCCCAACTAAGCAACTAGAATGACATTAGTTCCTCTCTATCTGGGAATAGATGGTGGGACTGTATTACTTTGGAACCTGAGGTAAATGATATCATTCCTTAATTGACCTTCACGACTGTATGCAACAACATAAGTGAACAAGTCTTGCTGTTACCAACATTTATTGCAGGGAAATAATAAGATTTTACATTGCAGAAAACTCATTAGAAAGGGGTCGATATTTAATAAGAGTGATGTATAAATAGTTCAATGCTTCTACTGTGATATGTAATTAGACCAGGGGAAAATAGCAGTGCAAATTCAATTGCAATAAGAGTTTCTGATATATTCCTCAGCACAAAACATACAAAAAGATAAAGTACTATATCTTGATGGCATACCTTAGACATCTACTATCACCCATGCTTGCTTTGGAATCAGAGGGCTTTTCTTACAAATCCTGATTCTTTTCTTGCAAGATCTTAGGTTATTGAATAATCTAAGAGAAATTCCCCAATGTAAATGTTAGGGAATCTAGGTGAAACTGAGCAATGGTGCAGGAATCTATGGAGAACCTGCCACTGAAACAAATTGAAGCATATAGTGCCCCACTATCATTCACAAAGTTAGGGATTTTCGCATTTGCCTATCTGAGCAGTAAAGTCCTGAAATTGCTCAGAAGTACCAGCAAGGACCAGACTTGACATGATTTGCCAGAGCAAGTGCTCACAGCAGCATCCCAGCCCTAATTTGTTCTACTTCTCAGCACCACATACCATGCAATATCGAAGCCCCCGTTGCCCTTTTATGGGCTTCACTTATCCATCTGCCCTGTTAACTCAGGGATCTGTGGGTATATTTCATTTCCAAGATCCCTGCCCCCTCAAGGAAACTCTGTCTTCATACCCAGTCCTTATTTCTCAGTATGCGAACAGTGCCGACCAACAAAACCCAAATCTGTCAGACCCGTTGAGTGAAAAGAGTTCATTATGTGTGTCTGTAAAGAAAATAGTGTGATAGGAAAAAAATATCAGATCTCAAAAAAAATACTCACAAACTGTTGGAGTAACTCAACGGATCAGGCCACATCACTGGAGGAAATGGATAGGTACTCTTTTGGTTAAGGACCCTTTTTCAGAATGGTTGTAGTATTGGGTAGAGAATGCTAGAAAATAGGAGGGGGTAGGACAAAGCCTGGCAAGTGATAGGTGGATACAGGTGAGATTCAGCCATTAGCAGATCCCACAGGCAGATTTGAATGGTATCCTCATGACTGGAAGCTGTTGGTGATAATAATAATTAGATATAGAGCAAAACAAAAAGATTTTGGATGATCCCAGAAGTAAACCCTTGGTGCCTGGAAGTTCATATATCAGTTTAGTTTAGAGATACAGCATGGAAACAGGCCCTTTCTCATTCAATCGGTCAGTCAAGGAAAAATGAAAGAAATGAAGTCAAAGCCAAGAGTCAAGAGAGTCAAGAGTGTTTATTGTCTTATGTCCCATATAGAACAATGACATTCTTACTTGCAGTTCTTATATACAGTGCATTCAGAAAGTATTCAGACCCCTTCACTTTTTCCACATTTTGCTACATTGCAGCCTTATTTTAAAATGGATTAAATTCTTTTTTTTATCATCAATCTACATATAATACCCCATAATAAAAAAGCAAAAACAGGTGTTTAAAATTTTTTGCAAAGTAATTAAAAAGAAATAACTAAAATATCACATTTACATAAGTATTCAGACCCTTTGCTATGACACTCAAAATTGAGCTTAGGTTCATCCTGTTACCATTGATTATCCTTAAGATATTTCTACAACTTGTTTAGAGTCCACCAGTGGTAAATTAAATTGACTGGACATGATTTGGAAAGGCATATACCTGCCCATATATAGTCCCAGTTGACAGTGCATGTCAGAGCAAAAACCAAGCCATGAAGACAAAGGAATTGTCCGTAGACCTCCGAGACAGGATGGTGTCGAGACACATATCTGGGGAAGGGTATAAAACAATTTTTGCAGCATTGCTGGTCATTCTTAAATGGAAGAACTTTGGAACCACCAGGACTCTTCATAGAGCTGGCCACACGGCCAAACTGAGCAATCGGGGGAGAAGGGCCTTGATCAGGGAGGTGACCAAGAACTCGATGGTCACTCTGACAGAGCTCCAGAGTTCCTCTGTGAAGATGGGAGAACCTTCCAGAAGGACAACTATATCTGCAGCACTCCACCAATCAGGCCTTTATGGTAGAGTGGCCAGACGGAAGCCACTCCTCAGTAAAAGACACATGACAGCCCGCTTGGAGTTTGCCAAAAGGCACCTAAAGGACTCTCAAACCATGAGAAACAAGATTCTCTGGTCTGATGAAACCAAGATTGAACTCTTTGGCCTGAATGCCAAACGGCACCGTGCATCACTTGGCCAATACCATACCTACAGTGAAGCATGGTGATGGCAACATCATGCTGTGGGAATGTTTTTCAGTGGCAGGAACTGGGAGACAAGTCAGGATTGAGGGAAAGATGAACGGAGCAAAGTACAGAGAGATCCTCAATGAAAACCTGGTCCAGAGTGTTCTGGATCTCAGACTGGGGCGGAAGTTTATCTTCTAACAGGACAACGACCCCAAGCACACAGCCAAGACAATGCAGGAGTGGCTTCTTGACAAGTCTGTGAATGTCCTTGAGTGGCCCAGCCAGAGCCCGGACTTGATCCCGATCGAACATCTATGGAGGGACCTGAAGATAGCTGTGCATCGACGCTCCCCATCCAACCTGACAGAGCTTGAGAGGATCTGCAGAGAAGAATAGCAGAAATTACCCAAATACAGGTGTGCCAAGCTTGCAGCGATTACAGCCTCAAGTCAATTCTGACTTGAGGCTGTAATTGCTGCCAAAGGTGCCTCAACAAAGTACTGAGTAAAGGGTCTGAATACTTATGTAAATGTAATATTTCAGTTATTTATTTTTAATTACTTTGCAAAAATTTCTAAACATCTGTTTTTGCTTTTTTTATTATGTGGTATTGTGTGTAGATTGATGATTAAAAAAAATAATTGAATCCATTTTAAAATAAGGCAGTAACGTAGCAAAATGTGGGAAAAGTAAAGAGGTCTGAATACTTTCTGAATGCACTGTACATATAGATCATTTATATACATATATAAATATATACACACAAACGCGCACACACAAGTACACAGGCATACTTACAAGGCGTGGGATCAATGAAGCAAATATCGTGAAAGAGGGTTAAAATTAGTAGAACATCTCAGCCGGTGTATTAAGAGAACAAAAGCATTTCCAAAACTCTCTGCCCAAATCTTGACACATTCCCACACTAACTATTGAAGATCTCGTTCAAAAGGTTAAAAATCGCAGAAAAATGGATTTTAACTGACAGGTATGATGAATATATATTCACTCTGACTCGTTTTCTTGTCTGAGATTTCACTGGGGACTTTGTGGTGGGAGAAAATGCATATGGACTCAATATAATAGGTGACATTCAGGTAATAATTTTAATCTAGTCTGGTTTTCATTACACTTCTAAATTATAATCCCATATCTTACACATAATTAACTGTAGATTTCTTTAATTAATATTTGTTCCAATAATGTGAAATTCCAACATAAATGACTACTAGAGAGAAACAGAGATATCTCTTAGTTAGGATTGTCAAAGGTCTTGGGCTGACTGGAGACAGGAGATCAATAGATGGGTTGCATGTGCCTTGAAGTGTAACCTGCCTCATTTTTTTGATGTTATACCATCCATCGGGATTAATATCGATCTTGATACATGAGTCAGTTGTTTGAGGTCCTTCCAGCTATTATACATGTTATTCTTAAATGCACAATGGCCATTTTCTATTGTTACAATGAGGCAGAGCTGACCCCTATATATTCTTGCAATAATCTAGGTATTGCAGGTATCTACCAAGATTAAAGGACTTCCTTTCTGTGAATGAACTATCAAAACTTTTGCAAATGAAGAACAACCATTTTGGCATAAATTTTATTCTAACTCCCTGGCCAGAAGTTGTCAGGATCAGATTAACCTCAAAGGAGATAAAATGCATTCATTTTTGCTCTATATATAAACATTATCATTACTAGCAGTGGATATGGGGAGGACAGAATAGATATGGGGAGGAGATTCTCCTTGGCTGGGATGCCTAAAATGATGGGTCTAAGATTAATCTAAGATTACAGGCAGGAGATTGAAGTTGGTGATGATGGGAGATAAGAGATTCTTCACTCAAAGCGTTGTGAACCTGTAAAACTCGCTACCGCAGATGGCAATAGGAATGTATTGATGGAGACAGATACATTTCTGGATACAAAGCGCCAGGGTGAGAAAAGTGGAAATATGACATTAAAATAGATTATGGGCTGAATGGCACACTCCCACTCCCATTTTCCATGGCTACAGAATGGTGGTGCAGTTGCTGAAAGGCTGCTTCCTCTGGTGGGTAGGTGCTCAGTGGCATTAGAATCACTGAATTCTTCCCCAACAACGTCATGGGTGTCACCAATAACCAGAACGTCATCCACATAAATATCAGGTCTTCGAGAGAAGATCCAAGGAGAACCCCATCAATCACCTTGAACATTCTTTAGTCAGAGGGTGGCAAATATGTGGAATTATTTGCCACAGAAGGCTGTCGAGGCCAAGTCAGTGGATATTTTTTAAGGCAGAGATAGATAGAAAGATATTTGGGAAAGAACTGCAGATGCTGGTTTAAATCGAAGATGGACACAAAATGCTTGAGTAACTCAGCGGGATAGGCAGCATCTCTAACGAGAAGGAATGGGTTGATGTTTCGGGTCGAGACCCTTCTTCAGATTGATTCTTAATTAGTGCAGGTGTCAGAGGTTGTGGGGAGAAGGCATGGGAATAGGGTTACGAGGGAGAGATAGATCAGCCATGATTGAATGGTGGAGTAGACTTGATGGGCCAAATGGCCTAATTCTACTCCTATTCCATATAAGGCTTGGTGTAGTGCAGTGAGCAATTGTTCTCATGTCTCCTGTCACCCCAAGACCTTTCTCCTACTGACAAGGCACAAGTAAAGAGCATGATTGAATGCTCATTATTTGTAGCGATGAGTGAAGCTCTAACAACTCTCAAGAATCTCAATACCATCCAGGGTAAAATATCCCACGTGATTGGAACCCCATCAATCACCTTAAACATTCATTCTCCCTACTGCTATTACACCAGATACGCAGCAATGTGTATCTTCTGCCTAAATATACCGTGGTTACTTGCCATGGCTACTCAAATAGCACCTCTAAAAGCTGCAATCCCCACCTCAGACAGAGAAAAATGACAGGCCCATTGGAATTCCACCACCCAGCAGATTCCACTCCGAGCTTCACACTCTCATGACTTGGACTCGTTTTACAGGTCCTTCATTGCACCGGGTCCAAACCTAGAAACCTCTATCTGGCTGCGAGAGGACTTTGATCAGAAGGACTACAGCAGAAGATCATCGCCACCACTTTCTCAGGGGTGAGCAATAAATGCTGGCCTTGCCGGTGACACCTTGATCATGAAAATAAATATATATTTTTTTAAAAGCTTGCCATTGACCAAATAAAATCATAGATTTTAGACAACAGGCAAATATGGGATAAGGGACTTGAGATGTAGAAACATAGAAACATAGAAACATAGAAAATAGGTGCAGGAGTAGGCCATTCGGCCATTCGAGCCTGCACCACCATTCAATATGATCATGGCTGATCATCCAACTCAGTATCCCGTACCTGCCTTCTCTCCATACCCCCTGATCCCTTTAGCCACAAGGGCCACATCTAACTCCCTCTTAAATATAGCCAATGAACTGGCCTCAACTACCTTCTGTGGCAGAGAATTCCACAGATTCACCTCTCTCTGTGTGAAAAAAAATGTTCTGATCGCGGTCCTAAAAGACTTCCCCCTTATCCTTAAACTGTGACCCCTTGTTCTGGACTTCCCCAACATCGGGAACAGTCTTCCTGCATCCAGCCTGTCCAACCCCTTAAGAATTTTGTAAGTTTCTATAAGATCCCCCCTCAATCTTCTAAATTCCAGCGATGTAGGATCAGCCATGATCTTTCTCTATAATGAAAAAGCATGGGAACATGTTTATTAGTTTAATTAGAGTGAGCAATGTACCTGCTTCTGTAACCTATGCTCTTAATGAGTTGATTTTATAAACATGGATTCTTTCTCCAGAGAAGTGTTTCAAGATGCCATGGATTTTTTGTAACATATTTTTATTTTAAAACATATCTATCTGATATGTTCAGTTTTACCTTACTAATCTATTCATGGTCCATGCAGCACTTAAAATAATCTATTCCACAATAGCGGCACTGTGGCGCAGCAGTAGAGTTGTTACCTTACGCTGCCAGAGACACGGGTTCAATTCCGACTATGGGTGCTGTCTGTACGGAGTTTGCACGTTCTCCCTGTGACCGCGTGTGCTTTCTCCAGGTGCTCCAGTTCCCTCACACATTCCAAAGTTAATTGGCTTCTGCAAAAAATGTCCCTAGTATGTAGGGTGGAACTAATGTATGGGTGATCGTTGGTTGGCATGGACTCGGTTGGCTAAAGGGCCTGTTTCTATGCTGTATCTCTGAACAAAACTAAAGGCAGATTACATCGTTGAACACATTTCATTATTGGTATCGCTTTGAACTGTATGTGTGATATATCACGTTTGGCTTTCGTAATGATCTGTGTGAATTGCTGAGGCTAAAAAGGTGAATATAAACTCCAAACCTGGCTACTTAACGAGTACCATCATCATATTTGTTACATAGTTGTTTACTTGCTTTATTTTTGCAAACCATCCCAAATCTTTCAATTTCATAGACAACTAGACACTGGGCATGCTTCTTGACATTTCATAAGCTAGTGCTTAGTGAGGTGATTCTTCAGTTTGACATCAACAGAACAATTTTTGCTCCTTACACTGACTTTAACAGCTTATTACTTCACTTTTAATCCCAAACTAATCTAACAGAATATTGTCGGTGGCAAAAGGGATGCATGATTTGCTGAGTGAAACAATTCATTAATAATTAATTTAAAAATCCAGTAATACTATTAAGTTAACACTTATGTTAACACTAATGTAGGCTTCCCCTCCTCCATTGTAGATGAGGCTCTCACTAGGGTCTCTTCTACATCCCGCAGCTCCGCTCTTGCTCCCCCTCCCCCCACTCGCAACAAGGACAGAATCCCCCTCGTTCTCACCTTCCATCCCACCAGCCAGTGGATCCAACATATCATCCACCAACATTTCCGTCACCTACAACGGGACCCCACCACTGGCCATATCTTCCCATCCCCTCCCCTCTCTGCGTTCCACAGAGACCGTTCCCTCCATAACTCCCTGGTCCACTCGTCCCTTCCTACCAAAACCACCCCAACCCCGGGCACTTTCCCCTGCAACCGCACGAGATGCAACACCTGTCCCTTTACCTCCCCCCTCAACTCCATCCAAAGACCCAAACAGTCTTTCCAGGTGAGACAAAGGTTCACCTGCACCTCCTCCAACCTCATCTATTGCATCCGCTGCTCTAGATGTCAACTTATTTACATCGGCGAAACCAAGCGCAGGCTCGGCGATCGCTTCGCTGAATACCTGCGCTCGGTTCGCATTAACCAAACTGATCTCCCGGTGGCCGAGCACTTCAACTCCCCCTCCCATTCCCAGTCTGTCCTTTCTGTCATGGGCCTCCTCCAGTGCCATTGTGAGGCCCACCGGAAATTGGAGGAACAGCACCTCATATTTCGCCTGGGCAGTTTGCAGCCCAGCGGTATGAACATCGACTTCTCCAACTTTAGATAGTTCCTCTGTCCCTCCCTTCCGCTCCTCCTTCCCAGATCTTCCTCTATCTTCCTGTCTCCACCTATATCCTTCCTCTGTCCTGCCCCCCTGACATCAGTCTGAAGAAGGGTCTCGACCCGAAACGTCACCCATTCCTTCTCTCCCGAGATGCTGCCTGACCTGCTGAGTTACTCCAGCATTTTGTGAATAAATCGATTTGTAGTTATAATCTGCAGTTATTTTCTTATGTTAACACTAAAGCGGGTGTTGTTGCTGATAGTGAAGATAATTGTTAAAGGTTACTGCAAGATCTTGATCGGTTGGCCAGATGGGCTGAGGAATGGTTGATGGAATTTAATACAGAGAAATGTGAAATGTTGCCGTCTGGGAAGTCGAACAAGGGCAGGACCTACACAGTGAATGGCAGGGCTCTGGGAAGTTTTGTGGAGCAGAAGGATCTAGGAATGCAGGTGCATAGTTCCTTGAAAGTGGTGTTACAGATGGATAGGGTGGTCAAGAAAGCTTTCAGAACCTTGGCCTTCATCAGTCGGAGTATTGAGTATAGAAGTTGGAGGTCATGTTACAGTTATATAAGATGTCAGTTCGACCACATTTAGAGTATTGTGTTCAGTTTTGGTCACAATATTAGAGAAAAGACGTTGTCAAGCATGAAAGGGTTCATAGAAAATTTATGAGGATGTTGCCAAACTGAAGGATGTGTGGTGATCTTATAGAGGTGTACAAATAGATCAGGTAAATGTACAGAATATTTTGCCCAGAGTAGGGGAATCGAGAACCAGAGGACATAGGTTTAAGGTGAGGGGGGAAAGATTTAATGGGAACCTGAGGGGTAACTTTTTTACACAAAGGGTAGTAGGTGGATGGGACAAGCTGCTGGAGAAGGTAGTTGAGGCTGGTATTATCGCAATGTTTAAGAAACATTTAGACAGGTACATGGATAGTGTAGGTTTAGAAGATATGGGTCAAAAGCAGGCAGGTGGGACTAGTCTAGATGGGGCATGTTGGTCGGCATAGAGTCATAGAGTCTGTTTCCAGGCTCTATGATTCTATAACTGTTCTCATCATAGAGAAAGAATTAAACAGAAAACGATGGAATGAATTAACTTCAAGATGGAAAGCTAGAGGGTGAACCAAAAGACTTCTCATGCAGGAATCTCTTTGAAAACCATTTGTCAATTTTAATGTCCAGGCCTTGTTGAGTTTCCGGGAAAGTAAAAGCTGGACAAAATTGTAGGGCGCCTTTGAGGAAATCTGGTTCATCACGACAAAGCTCCAGAGGGTTTCCTCAGCTTCAGATCCTTCCTATCTGACCTCCATCACAGAGAAGGAAAGCTGTGCAGCACCATTGCCTGAAAAATTAACAACAAACGATAAATAATGGGATTCAAATAGCAGCAGATGCTGAAATGTTGAGAAAAACGCCAAGTGCTGAAGTAACACAGCAGGTCAGATACCCATCTGTGGAGGGATCGAACAGGTGACATTTTGGGTTGGAACCCTTCTTCAGACTGATTATAGTGGTGGTGGAGAAAACTAGAGAGGTGGGGGGGGGGGACAAAGCCTGGCAAGTGATAGGTGGATATGGGCAAGGGAGGGGGAGGGAGTTATATTGGCAGTTGGGGGAAGTAAGTGGCAAAGGCTAGAGATGAAAAGGAAACTAAGGTTATCAGATAAGGAGAGAAGTGGAATGTAAAGCCAGAGGGAGGCTCACAGATGGAAGGCGACGGGGAGAGGGGAAGAGCTAGAACTGGTGTGAAAGGGTGTACGATGGACTCGCAGTGTCAATGGTTGTCATGATGTATCTCTCTATAACAACCTGAACGAACACTGCAACCTACTTATTCTCATCACACTGGAGTTTCAGCACTTCCTATCCAATAATATTGCTTTAAGGAAATGGTTATAAACAGTTGTCAGAGTATCTCAGGCTGAACAATAAATGAAGCCCGGAGACAAAAGTAACTCCAGATGCTATAATCTGGAGGGAAAAAATAGTCAAACCACGTCTCAACCCAAAATGTTGACAAGCTCTTTGTCTCCGCAGATGCTGCTGGACCCATTGAGCTCTTCCAGCAGTTTGCTTTTTGCAATAATTGAAGACTTTCCTGCATCATCTAAATCCCAACAACAACAAGAAGAGACGCCAACCGAAGATTAATATTGCATTCCCAATCAGATTTATATGAGCATCAAAACTTTGTTATAGTTTCCAACAGTTATTATATTTTATGAGCTATAAATGTGATAGATTTTTCTTGCACCACTCATGTTGATATTTTCCTCTAGCATTTTTCAAACTTACTTGTTGTGGAAAGTACTTTTTCACATTCCAAATCAATATATTAAAATGTAACCCGACAAGGAGATAGTTTAGTAATTTAACTGAACAATTACAGTAAATTAATACTGGAACGGGAACTCTTTTCTTCTTCTTTTGTGTGTTTTTATTAGAGTGGGTAATTAGCATGAAGAAATTTGTGAGTTTCAATTGAGAAGTAAAAAAGAATTGTAACAAAGGCAGTGGAATAATAATGGCTGACTTAAATCTCCATATCAATTCAGCAAATCAAATAGACAAGTCCTAGGAATGCATGAGAGACAGTTTCCTGGGACAACATCTCTTGGATTCAGGTTATGCATCTCTTATGGAAAGATAATATTAGCTCCTATTCATCTCTCTGCTCTGTCTAGGGCCTCCTTCGCCATTATAATGAGACCCAAAGTAAGCTTGAGGAACAATCCCAAATTATTCATGCGTAGGAAGGAACTGCAGATGCTGGTTTAAACCGAAATTAGACACGAAAAGCTGGAGTAACTCAGCAGATCAGCCAGCATCTCTGGAGAAAAGGAGTAGGTGACGTTTCGGGTTGAGTCCCTTCTTCAGTCTTGAACCATATATAAGAGATCTTGTTGAGCAGATGGACACCAAGAGTCTGCAGAAAGGTCGTGATCTGAAATGTAGGAAAATAACTGCAGATGCTGGTACAAATCGAAGGTATCACAAAATGCTGGAGTAACTCAGCAGGTCAGGCAGCATCTCAGTCTGTCTGAAGAAGGGTCTCGACCCAATGATGTCAGTCTGAAGAAAGGTCTCAACCCGAAACGTCACCCATTCCTTCTCTCCTGAGATGCTGCCTGACCTGCTGAGTTACTCCAGCATTTTGTGATACCTGTGATCTGAAATGTCGTCTGTTGATACCCTCTAAAGGTGCTGCCTGACCCATTGAGTTACTCCAGCACTTTTCTCTGGAGAGCAAGAGAGTTATCCTTTCTCCTCATTTGTAAGAAGCCTCTTTGAACATACAATGAGATTTAACTGAGGATAGATGGCCATGGAGGCCCAATGGTAGGCCCCAAAACCTGAAAGTAGCCCCTGATCATCCGCCACAGACTAGAGGCCAGGAGGATGGAGCCATTGATGACTGGATAAGGAGCGAGGCTGGTAGGAGAGGGAACTAGGGTCTGGCTTACCGCACACTCATGGTCGGCTGCGGGAGGCACCCCAGGGAACAAAGGACGAGTGAGGAGAGGGACGTGTCACCCAAGGAAAGAGATAGCTGGAGGCCAGAGACAGCCTGGGACTTGCCTGGTACAGGCACCACTCAAAAGAACTAAAGTATGGGCTTTGAACTTGGCGCCAAAACATGGCGCCTCCTGCATTCGGCTCAGTAGATTATTCCTGTACACTTGCTAATCGAAGATCGGGGCTATGGTAATACTCTACTGGACTGTTTTGGAATGAAAATAATTTCACCGTGTCAACAATTAACGTATGTGACAATAAAAAGCGCTATTGACTATTGTAATATTGCAAGACGCCCTCTTCGGATCGTTCACCTTGTTGTGGTGAAGAGGCTTGCGTGCCCCCATGATTCCGAGAGCGATGCCGTCGGAAGCATTAGCTTCTGGTAGGGCCACCCATGGCGGTAAGGTCGAGGATGAGGGTCCTGACTAAGAACGATCCAACCTACAAGGCCCCAACGGCGGACCAAGCGGACAAAGTTATCTTGAACTCAACAGCTGTGAAGGTGGATGAAGGTTGCAACAAATCTATCAGCTCCAATCGTCTTGGTTCCCTTGACATTGGAATTAGTTGATTGATTTGTGAAGAACCGTGTGCTTCTTGGAGTGCAAAAACATGTACACGTTAAACAAACACACGCACAGGCGTCTTTGTTCTGACATCGGAACATAGACCATCATCCTCAACCTCGAGGGATAGCCACAACGACGATTGCAAGACACTTAATGAACTTCCATGATCAGCAACTTGCATGTGCCATACTCTGCCAAGTTCACGACCAGCCTCGTCCACTGCTCAATTTATCACACCCTGAGATCACTTATTGTCCAATAATCTCCAACAGTCAGGACTCATACGTAACACTCATATGCTTGAAGATAGACACAAAAAGATGGAGTAACTCAGCAGGTCAGACAACATCTCTGGGGAAAAGGAATAGGTGACGTTTCAGGGTCGAGACCCTTCTTCAGACCGAGAGTCAGGAGAAAGAGAAACGAGAGATATAGACGGTGATAGAGATATAGAACAAATGAATGAAAAATATGCAAAAAAGTAACAATGATAAAGGAAACATGCTTGATCCCATCTTCAACGTTATTAGAAGTCCCCTCACTCCCTATTTGACAGCTTGCACTATCGGATTTCCATCAGCTACATTTTGTGACGCTCACTGTTTGTTGAATGCAGGCCAGTGATAAAGGATGTCATTTGTACCAGGTCACTGGGAGGAGAGAACATATACAGGCTCTGCTGCAGAGGATTAAGGTGAGGACTTTGATGGACCATTCCTTCAAACCCACGTTCTTCCCATTATCTGCTGAGTACTTTAAAGAGAGTCTTGCTCTCTTTCCCCCACCGCTGGATGATGAATTGGCGTCTTCTACTGAAAATAACATCCAGCTGTCATGTAGAAATTCATCACATCGGTGTTATAGCTGTTGACATCTTTTGCTGACAATACAGATAAACTGATTTGCTGTTCAATGGTGAAACCGATGAAAAGGATAAGCTTTTCAAAATAGCCTGAAGGGTTTCCTGCAGTTACGTTACTTGTTGTGAATGCTCCTGGAAAACCTACTTTTTTTAAATCTGCAAAAATATTTTTCAACCTATTCTTGCCCTGAGAAAGCATTTATATAGCCCCTTTCAGATAATCCCAGTGTGCCTTTCAGCAGTAACAATAAATCCGAATTACAGGTCCACCACTGATTTTCAGCAACCCTTGGATCCAGAGGCTTTCTGGATTATCCAACAGAGGTCAGGGCCTCCGAAAGGAATCCAATGGCATTGGAGAGAAGGAAGGAGAATTGTTGGAAAAGCGGCAGATCAACTGTCGGAGCCTGTAGTCCGGGTTGGGTGCGAACTGGGAGGTCTGGAACCACGAGGTAGAAGATGGAGGCGCAGTCAAGTCCCGAGAAAACAGACGTGGCCGTGATAGCAAGTCTGGGTCAAAACGTGCCGTAGCGTAGGAGGGCAGGAGGAATCACAGAGGGGGAGCAGCGAGAGAGCATGTTGCTAAACTCTCGGCGAAGAGAGGAGGAGAACTTCTTCAAAGTGGACATATCTTGAGGAGAAATCGCAGTGGAGCGGCAAATTGTGTAGGAAAATAACTGCAGATACTGGTACAAATCGAAGTTATCACAAAATGCTGGAGTAACTCAGCGGGTCAGGCAGCATCTCTGGAGAGATGCTGCCTGACCCGCTGAGTTACTCCAGCATTTTGTGATAACTTCGATTTGTACCAGCATCTGCAGTTATTTTCCTACACAATGGCATTGGAATGGTCCGCTTAGGCTGCCGCGGAGACAATGCCTGCAAAGTCAGCCTCGGAAGTCGGATATGGAAATGGACCTGCCACTTCCAGTCAGGTCGGAAATCCGGAGATCCAGAGATCCAGAGCCCCACCCGCCGATCGGAGCGGAAGTCCCGATGAGGTGCAGGACCGGGAAATTGATGGAGAACCTGTATAAGAAACACAGCAGTCAATTTGCACACAACCAGCAATGCAGCAATGGTCAGATAAATGGATTCAGACATGTTGATCGATGGACAAATTGTGACTAGGACATCGAGGTCCACCCAAACATAAACCGTGTTTCCCTCTCCACAGATGCTGTCTTGTCTGCTGAGTGATTTTAGGATTTTCTGTCTTTATTTCAGATTTTCAACATTTGCAGTTTTTTTAAGTTCTTTTTTTAATCTCTGCTGCTATGGATCTGTTATCTTTTCGATGGTGAATGCTGCTTAAGACTTGAGAATTGGCAGCCAATTCAAAACTCTCCTCACGTCCTTCTCCACTGAGAACTGACAAGACATCGCACATTTCAAATATTTATTTTTCATTTTAGCAGAATTCCCAAAAGTCCGATGTTGTCCCATCTTTTTTTTTGGTACAAGTAACAAACAGGATAACCAGGATTTGTGATAAAACAGATAATGTGTCCTCAGTGCTCAATTTAAACAGGAGACATAAGAAACATTGTGTTTCATGCTCTGAACTTTAGCCATGAATTGTTTCTTGAACCCTTTAACCTTCTGCATGCTCACGATAGCATCATTCATGAATATTGTTTGGAGTCTTTGAGTTATTGAGTCATAGTGCCACACTTGTCCATGTCGACCAATATGGCTTTCTAGCCTATTTCCCATTTGCCTACATTTGCCCCAGATCCCTCCAAGCCCTTCCTATCCACATGGTAAATATCAAGATTAAGAGGTTGATGATTGAGTTACCAATACAAATAAACATCCCCAACCTTCGTGAGATGATTTCCAAGCATATGCTTGAAAATGAAAAGAAACTATAAATGCTGGAAATCTGAAGTAAAAACACGATGCAGAAAGCACATTTGTCGGAAGGAACTGCAGATGCAGGTTTCCACTGATGATAGACACAAAATCCTGGAGTAACTCAGCGGGACAGGCATCATCTCGGAAGAAAAGGAATAGGTGACGTTTCGGGTCGAGAACCTTCTTCAGTCTGAAGTGGGTGGTATGAAGTGAATGGGTCTGAAGTGAATGGGTGACGTCACCCATCCCTTCTCTCCAGAGTTGCTGCCTGTCCTGCTGAGTTTGCTCCAGCATTTTGTGTCTATCTTCGGTTTAAACCAGCATCTGCAGTTCCTTCCTGCAACATTTCAGGTGTAAGAGAGGAATTCTACTGTGCCAGCCTGTGTGTTGTTTGTTTTAATATATTTCTTAATGTATTAAGAAACATATTTTTGAATGCATTTCTCTGTAATGCACAGTGAGCCGTCATTGGCATTACCCACCTTGGTGGTTCAGACTGAACTTGGAACGGCCGTGGGAGAAACTACTCACAGTTTGCATCATTTTCCGTCTTTAAGCAAAGAATACAGTTTACAGCAAAAAATACAGTTTACAGCAAAGAATACAGTTGGCCCTCATGCAAATCATCACGACATAATAGGCAGAACTTCCTTTGAAGAAATTGAGCAATGGCATCAAAACACTGGAATGTGAACCATCATATCATCATCATATATATACAGCCGGAAACAGGCCTTTTCGGCCCACCAAGTCCGTGCCGCCCAGTGATCCCCGCACATTAACACTATCCTACACCCACTAGGGACAATTTTTACATTTACCCAGCCAATTAACCTACATACCTGTACGTCTTTGGAGTGTGGGAGGAAACCGAAGATCTCGGAGAAAACCCACGCAGGTCACGGGGAGAACGTACAAACTCCTTACAGTGCAGCACCCGTAGTCAGGATCGAACCTGAGTCTCCGGCGCTGCATTCGCTGTAAAGCAGCAACTCTACCGCTGCGCTACCATGGGGAAGTTAAATACAGCTATGAGATTGTGCCAGCCACACATATTCTTCAGTTACAATGCGAAAAACAACCAAATCAAAATATTAGTCAGAGAATTATAATCACAGGTTCAATGGGCAACAAACATAACTTGGAAAACTTGTAGGAAGGAACTGCAGATGCTGGTTTACACTGAAGATGGACACAAAATGCTGGAGTAACTCAGCGGGTCAGGCTGCATCTCTGGAGAAAAGGGATAGGTGACGTTTCGGGTTGAGACCTTTCATCGGACTGAGAGTCGGGGGAGAGGGAAACTAGAGGTATGAAAAGGTACAAAGAACAAATGAATGAACGGTATGAAAAGAACAAATCAAAGCCAGCGACGATGATCAAGTAGTGGTGGAGCCCACAATGGTCCATTGTTGGCTGTGGAAAAGTTATCGTCCTGCTTATTTTCACTGTTTGTATCCATTCATTATCACCTTTTCCAGTTCTTGCTTAGTTCTTGACCCAAGGCTAAGATCTGTAGTTCTTTTAGGCACCAAGGGTACAAAGACATATGATAACTCGACAGCCAGACGGAGTTGAAACACAGTACCAGCTTCAGGTCTTCCTGAATGATGGATCAGGCACTGGTGGCCTCAAAGTCTACTTCTACTTATGTTTCACCAGCAGTGTAAAGATGTTATAGTGGAACTGCGTGCCAAATATCTGGCTGCCAGTGATGAAACTCATTAAAGATGTCACCATTGGAATCTTACCCATCAATTGCTCTTATCTGTATAATATGAAATTTCACTCTTCTAAGTTCCCATTGTAAACTTCTCTTCCCTCCCCTACAATCATTTCACTGCTGTTCACTGCACCCCCCAGGAGCTCTGCATTGGCTGTTCCCACTACTATCACAGCACTCGTTTTTTTTCACACAGCATATAAAATATTCTGCCTTGACCAGAACCTTCTCAAAACACAACACAAGACTGTCACTCTCACTACTTAGGGTGGCACGTGGCACAGTTGTTAGAGCTGCTGCCTCACAGTGCCACAGACCTGGGTTCAATTCTGACCTTAGGTGCTGTCTGTGTGGAGTTTACTCAGGTGCTCCAGTTGCCTCCCATATCCCTAAAGACATGTAGGTCAATTGGCCTCTTTAAAATTGTCTCTCGTGTGCAGGGAGTGAATGCAAAAGTGGGATAACATAGAACTTGTGTGAATAGGTGATCAATGGTCAGTGTAGGCACTGTGGGCCAAAGGGCCTGTTTCCATGCAGTGTCACTAAACTAAACTAAACTAAACTAAACTAAACTAAACTAAACTAAACTAAACTAAACTAAACTAAACTAAACTAAACTAAACTAAACTAAACTAAACTAAACTAAACTAAACTAAACTAAACTAAACTAAACTAAACTAAACTAAACTAAACTAAACTAAACTAAACTAAACTAAACTAAACTAAACTAAACTAAACTAAACTAAACTAAACTAGCTGAGGATCTCGTAACATGCCTTCAGGGCTCTGGTTAGAACTTATTGCTAATATAAGCACTGCATTTTCATGGATTAATTTGCTTGTCCAGATTTAGCAGGCAGAGAAATATATTGACCTTGTTTAACAATTCAGCAGGAAATGAGAAGCAACATTTTAAAGAAAATAAATGAATCCAAAAGCCAGAATGTTATGTAATTATTTTACATTTCAATTCAGAGATACTGTAAATCTCAACACCTGCCTGGCTTTATATGTTCCAAATAAAATTAATGGTGTGAACAGAACGAGAGATGGACTTTGAGCAAAGCAAAAACAGTTTGTAAAATTCCTTGGAGGCCACTTCATCTTCACCAGTGTTGCTTCTGCAGAAGTGCATTTGGAAGCCCATCTGCACATATGCACTGTGTCGGAAGGAACTGCAGATGTTGGTTTACACCGAAGATAGACACAAAATGCTGGAGTAACTCAGCGGGACAGGCAGCATCTCTGGAGAGAAGGAATGGGTGACGTCACCCATTCCTTCTCTCCAGAGATGCTGCCTGTCCCGCCGAGTTACTCCAGCATTTTGTGTCTATCTTCTGCACATATACACTGTTTCCCCTCGGCACGGCACAAAAGAATGGTGAGAGTTGCTTCTAGAAATGTCCCTTTCCATGTTTCCGTTGGCATACAAAAGGTGACAGTCACCGACTGATGGCATTTCACATGAATAATTTACAAAAATATGAATAATAGAAAACAGGGTTGTTTGGATTCACTTCCTCCATTAGACAGGTCCAACCTTTCCAGGAAGAGGATTACACTTAGATTAGAATTCGATACCAATAAGATTTGATTTGAAATTAATTTCTTATACCAAGATCAGATTTGTGTTTGGACTTACTACTCGTTCATCTTAAATTGACCATGCTAAAAATGCTCAGCCATTTCCCATGTATCAAACATCCAGCCCAGCTGAAATCTGGAAACTGCTGCACGACAAAATTATTGATGCCAATAACGATGTCATGCACTCTTAATCATGAAGAGTTTCAAAAATGATCATGAATTATTATATTGAAATCTTGTGGGAAAAATACACAGGGAGAGAATTTCAATTTCAACGAACTATTTTATGTTCATTAACCGTTGGCAGTTTATTGCAAAGCTAAATATATTCAATGGCAGTGTACAATGCAACACACAAAAAAGATCAGACACTCTGAAAAATGGTATTCATTCAATATTTCCATGAATTAAATATGACTCTGAAAAGACATGAGCAATGGATGCTAGCTGAGAACGCAGGACTATATTTAAAAGCATGTTATATTTTCTATTCGTTCATCAACAAGACTTTCTCTGAGTGAGAACAGTTTCCTCACCTGCTAAAAAAGGATAAACCAAATCATTTTGTGAGCAGCGTGTTATTCACAGCGTGTTATTCACAGTGTGAAACTTGGGTACTGACCTTACATGCTTAAGGTGTTCTTTTTTCCTTTGGAGTTGAGAGTTATCAATGCAGACAGACGAGAACATCTTTGAACCACTTCCCTGCTATAAATTGATAAAGCATAGCCAGAAAGTCAACTGATCTCAAATCCAATTACTCTCTTTGTCTTAGTTTCCTTTGTATATTGTCAAACATAGAGAATGATGTGGGGAAACTCCATGTGAAGTTCATTAATGGGAAAATGATTTATTTTAATTCATCTCATGGAAGCACAGCTTAGCATAGAGAAGGAGGATGCTGTTTTAGCTAATCTGTGCTTGTGCAGATAAAGAGCAGTTTCAGAAATTCCAATGAGAGGACATGATAAATGTGGATTTTCTGTCACCTCTCAACGAAGATAAAGAAGAAATGTAACCCACACTTCAGCCCAGCTGAAATGGAATAGGGAGCTTTCCAAAACATTTGTCACACTTATCCAGCAAAACATAGTTAGACACAAAAAGGTGGAGTAACTCAACAGGTTAGACAGCATCTCTGGTGAGGAGGAATAGATGACACTTGGGGTCAAGTCCCTACTTCAGACTTTTGTTGTGTCGGGCCAGCAATCAGCAGTAGTGCTTCTGGAACCATTCTTTTAGTTTGGCTTAGAGATATAGCGTGGAAACAGGCCCTTTGGCCCACGCCGATCAGTGGTCCCCGCACACTAACACCATCCTACACACACTAGGAACAATTTACAATTTTTTACCAAAGCTAATTAACCTACAAACCTGTCTTTGGAGTGTGGGAGAAAACTGGAACACCTGGAGAAAACCCATGCAGATCACAGGGAGAACGTATAAACTCTGTACAGACAGCACCCGTAATCAGGATCGAACATGGGTCTCTGGCGCTGTAAGGCAGCAATTCTACCAATACACCACCATGCTGTCATAAGCATACACCACCATGCCACCACTTGATGTGCTTATAGCCCTGTGCATAACCAGGGATCATGATGCAGGGGGTAGGGAGGTGTCTGAAATGCACATTTCCACAAGTCGGCATGGTGGCGCAGCGGTAGAGTTGCTGCCTTACAGCGAATGCAGCGCCGGAGACTCAGGTTCGATCCTGACTACGGGCGCTGTCTGTACGGAGTTTGTACGTTCTCCCCGTGACCTGCATGGGTTTTCTCTGAGATCTTCAGTTTCCACCCACACTCCAAAGACGTACAGGTATGTACGTTAATTGGCTGGGCAAATGTAAACAAATTGTCCCTAGGGTGACTAGGATAGTGTTAATGTACGGGGATCGCTGGGCGGTGCGGACCCGGTGGGCCGAAGGGCCTGTATCCGTGCTGTATCTCTAAATCTAAAATAAAATCTAAAAAATCTAAAGTCTAGATCAATTAATTGATTGACTTGTCTATGGTACAGGTTTTCCAATGATGACAAGAGTTTTCATTTGTTTATAAAAATAACTTTGCATTGTTATCTGGGCTGGAGGTGCCTCTGTCTTGTCCGAATCTGATGCCTCTGTCAATATCAGAGAGTTATCTTATTTCTTGATAAAATATATTCTGATCTAACAAGTCTAAACCATGCAGATGGTGTGTTTTGCCATTGCAGACACCAGTTACATTGCACTGCTGTCACTTTGGAGTTTGGGTGGAATGGTAGAATTCTTTCCATAAAGGAATAAGAAAACAGGATGTTTATTTGCATCATCCCGTGGTTTTATGGTCATTGTTAGTAATACCAGTATTTTAATCATGCAGCATTAAATGCCGCAAATTACTAAAGAAAACTGGTATGAATCTAAATGTAAATTGGAAAAATCCACTTTAAATTCCTCTTATTTATTCTTAATAAAATAACTTGCATTTTAATGGCAAAGGACATCATGAGCTCTTGGTTGTGTGTTATTTGCAACACCTTTCCATTTCTACACTGATCTGTCCGTCCTCGCCCTTCTCCACTGTTATAAGGCCAAACACAAACCAGAAGAACAGCATTGCATTTTCCACTTATGTAGCCTACAAGCCCAAGACACGAACATTGTATTTTCCAATTTCAGGTAACCCACCACCGTCTCCCACCAGTCCACCCAAGGGTCTCTCTCCCTTTGTTCACCTCACCATCCAGCCCTCTAATCCAACCTCATTAACTAGACTCACGACCAGCCTGGTTCTATCTGCCCATCTCACACATGCCTATCCACCTTTGATTCTTCTCCATTAGTTCACCTTTACTGTACATTCCCCATCTGGTCCCATCTGCCCAACAGCAATCTCTTACCTGGCTTTACCTATCACCCACCAGTTTCAGTCTCACCCCTCCCTTTCACTTTGATGGACCAGCCATCTTCCCTCTGCACTTTCGGTCCTGAGACAGGGTCCTGACAAAGAATAACAACTATCCCCTTGTCCCACAGATGTTGCTTGACCTACTGAGTTGTCCCAGTATTTTGTTTTGAAGATAGACACAAAATGCTGGAGTAACTCAGCAGGTCAGGCAACATCTCTGGAAAAAGGGAATAGGTGACATTTCGGGTCGAGACCCTTCATCGGACTAAGAGCCAGTGAGGGGGAAACCAGAGGTATAGGAAGGTACAGAAGAAAGCAGAGCCTGCATTGATGACTCAGGAAAGGGCTCAAACTGATGAAGGGTTTTACTCTTCATGAAACACTCCAGCATTTTGTGTCTATTTTCAGTGTAAACCTGCATCTGCAGTTCCTTCTTACAGTTTATTTTTTTAATCAGGTTCTAGCATCTGTAGTCTCTTGTGTCTCAATACTTTTCATCTATCCGTGTCTTCTACATTTAAGTTCACAATGCAGGATATGCTGTGTGTTTCTTGAAGAGTAAAACCCTTCATCAGTTTGAGCCCTTTCCTGAGTCATCAGACTGAGGCCTTTCCTACAATGTAGGACTTGGATCTGCACCTTCTCAATTATAGAAGAGGGTGCTACAAACTGAACTACAGCTGGCATTAATAAATCTGTTTCATCAGTCAATTGAACAATTAGGATGGTGTAACAACCTTTAATCACTGACATCAGTGCGACGAGTAACAATTTAAATTTGATGGATGCTGTCTCGTGGAAAGAGTTAGTCTTGCTAATGCTCTTTTATCATCAGTGACAGAAACGTGCTGTGGATAACCTATGGTCAAAAGTTGCTCACATGAGCAACAAGTTAGGGAAATGACGAAGACTAGAACCACAAAGTCAAACAACCTGTCACTGATGCTCGACTTAGTTTGGTTTAGTTTAGAGATCCAGTGCCGAAACAGACCCTTCTGCCCACCAAGTCCGCACCAACCAGCGATCCCCACACACTAACATTATCCTACACACATTGGGGGTAATTTACATTTTTGTACCAAGCCAATTAACCTACAAACCTGTACATCTTTGGAGTGTGGGAGGAAACCGAAGATCTCGGAGAAACCCACGCAGGTCACGGGGAGGATGCCCGTACAGACATCACCCATAGTCAGGATCGAACCTGGGTCTCTGGCGTTGTAAGGCAGTAGCTCTACCGCAATGCCACGGTGTTGCCCTAAACTGTAATGAATATTACAATCTGCATTTTGTTAAAGAGTCTTTGTATGCAATTGTCCTGCAAAGATTTCTTTCAGGAGATCAGAATCCTCAGGGAATAAAGTATGTTGATTTATATCAACCTGCCTCACATAATTCCCTGTTACCTTAATCTAACAATTAACAGGAATTGGAACATAGTGTGCATTCTATATTCTCTGCTTGAAAAATGCAACATTTGTCAAACTCTACTACATTTTCAGATATATTAAAAAAAATAAAATAATGGACAAATAAAGAAAGAAAATACTCAAAATGTTCACCATATCGCACCCTGTCCATAGAAAGAACAAAGCTAATACCCTGGATTTTAGTGTGTTTTGCTAGCAGATTTAAGTAGGTGTTCTGTCTGTTGGCTTTCAAAGAGAATACAGAGTGAAAGCATTGAACATCATGTTCTTTAGTGAAGGCAATAATCTCTCAACTATCCAGCAGTGGCTGATGTAAGGAGGTCTCAAAGCCATTGCCACCTGCTACATTCTTTCCTTAAAAATACCCTTATGTAAACTACACTGCAGTAAACACCAGCCAGTTCTGGATTCCCTCCTGTATGTGGAAGTGCTGAGTTTGTTGGACACGTTCCACACCTAATTTTCAGGCGGTGCTCTATCGCTGAACTCAGCATGGAATTAATCGGTGGAGAAGGAACTTGCTGAAACTATTCAGCATTTGCAGATCACCTCACATACTGCTCTCGGAAAGATGCCATCAAGCTGGAGAGGGTGCAGAGAAGATTTATGAGCTTGTTGCCAGGACTCGAGGTCCTGAGGTATATGTAGGGAGAGGTTGGGCAAGGTTTGGATTTTATTCCTTGGAGCACAGGAGACTGAGAGGTAATTTTTAGAGATGTGCATAACTTCAAGAGGGGAATAGATAGTGAATGCACAGATTCTTATCCCAAAATGGAAGAATCAAGAACCAGAGGGCATAGGTTTTCACCGGAGTCTGAGGGGAAATTAATAGAAGTATATAGTTATGAGAGGAATAGATAGGGCTGAGAGTCAGAACCTTTTTCCCAGGATGAAAATGCCAAACACGAGGGCACAGTGTTAAAATGAGAGGGGCAAAGATTAAAGGAGATGGATGCGCAGGACAACTTTTAATCTGAGGATGATGGGTGCCTGGAGCGTACTCCTGGGAGTGGTGCTGGAATCTGTTGTGAAAGAGGTGTTTAAAATGCTTTTAGACAAGCAATTATGTATGCAGGGAATGGAGGGGTATAGATCATGTGCAGGCAGACGGTACTAGTTTAAATTGGCATCATGTTCAGCACAGACATCGATATAGATGATAGACATCCTCTATGTCGCATCTGCGCCCAAGATGAGATGTCCTCGTTCTTTAGGGAACGGGAGTTCCCCTCTTCCATCATAGATGAGGCCCTCACACATGTCTCCTCGGTACCCAGCAGCTCTGCCCTTGCTCCCCCTCCCTCTAGTCACAACAGGGACAAAGACCCCATAGTCTTCACCTTTCGCCCCATCAATGGTCTCATACAGCACATAATCCTCCAATATGTACACCACCTCCAATGGGATCCCACCACTAGTCACAACTTCCCATCTCCACCCCTTTCCACCTTCTGCAGAGAACATTCCTTCCACAACTCCCTGGTTAACTTATCCCTTCCCATCCAAAGCACCCCCTCCCCAGGTACCTTCCACTGCAGCCGCAGGTGATGCAACACCTGTCCCTATCCCTCCACCCTCGACTCTGGCTTGGGACCCCAACAGTTCTTTTATGTTAGGCAGAGGTTCACTTGCAGCTCCTCCAACCTCATCTACTGTATCAGTTGTTCAAGGTGTGGACTCTTATACACCGGTGAGACCAAACGTAGACTGGGCGATCGTTTTGCTGAACACCTTCGCTCAGTCTGCCTGGACCTACCTGATCTCCCAGTTGCCAAACACTTTAATTCCCCTTCCCATTTCCACACTGACCTTTCTGTCCTAGGCCTCCTCCATTGTCAGGGTGAGGCCAAATGCAAATAGGAGGAATAGCGTCTCATATTTCGCTTGGGCAGTGGAATGAATATTGATTTCTCTAACTTCAAGTAACCCTTGCATCCCCTCTCTCTCCATCCTTCCCCCCACCAAAGTCGTACCAGTTTCAAAGTTGTTGAGTCTCATTGTCTGTACTCGTTTTCACCTAGGCCACAGCTAGCAATGGCCTGTTTTCTTTATCATCTTTACTTTTTTGCATATCTTTCATTATAGACAGTAGACAATAGACAATAGGTGCAGGAGTAGGCCATTCATTTGTTCCATATCTATCTACATCACCGTCTTTATCTCTTGTTTCTCTTTCCCCTGACTCTCAGTCTGAATAAGGGTCTCGACCCGAAACGTCACCTATTCCTTTTCTCCGGAGATGGTGTCCAACCCGCTGAGTTACTTCAGCTTTTTGTGTCTATCTATAGATTAACACTGGCTTGGAATCGCTGCAGCCTTTCCATCCCTGCTATTCCTCAGGTAAGAGCTATGGGATTTTTAATGTCCTCCTCAGGGAATTTTCAGCTCTGTGGTTTAATGTTCAACTAAGAAACATATCTCAGGCAATGAAATATTCCTTCAGTAATCCACTGAACTGACAAATTAGTTTTATTCTCAAACTTCCCGATTTTGACTCACAAGCTAAAGTGCAACTTACTGACTGACACCATATGACGACGAAATTAGACATTATAGGTTGAATGGCCCCCCTTTGGTGTTGTAATTAAAATATATATATATATGTAATCCTATAACATTTGGTAAGCATATATTATTTTACATTTTATGAATGCTGACTAGCTGCTGCTTTGAAAGATAAATTCACTGAAGCATTGTGAGTTGTAATTAAGGATTCCACCTACAGCATCCATTTTGATCAGTTGACAGGATGTTTTGCACATTGCTCCAGGATAATCGTGCTCACAATTCATATACACTTCGTCCTTTGAAATCCGATCCAATTTTTAAATTTACAGGTTCAGGTTAGAATTTCATTACATCTGCTTATCACATCATAACTTTCAGAATCTTTAACAGGAACATTTTAAGTCTGCCGAGATCACATAATCAAGCTAATCTAATCTCTGATTACATCTCATAAAATTCGCAGACGCGTAATGTAAGTCATGTACAGAGAGCATCAATCCACTACTCAAAATAAAAGTATACCAGTAGGTTAAATCCAGTTTCATGTGTGCAGAGCAGAGTTCAAACCAGATTAATGTTCCAGTTGGAGCAATATATTCTTGCAGCTATCTATTCTTGGCAGATTTTGATTAATATTAGCAGTTCTGCTTCACAAACTGTTGTGGCAGATTATAGCTAGAGAGATCTACATGGGTAGCATGCTCAGTTCATTTCAATAGGATTATAGTTTGCTTGTCTCATTTGTTTAAAAAACAGATTGTGTTTGATTAAAAAGAAAACAAATTGACTGCCCCAAATTGATTACCATCTCTTTGATTTAATTGGTGGTGTTCTTGCAGCAAAATACTGCTTTGTTTTGTTTGTGAATGTCCCAAGCATTTACACTGACAGGATAGGAATTTACATTCCATGCTCAACATATGTTTACAGCTCTGAAGAAGGGTCTCGACCTGAAATGTCACCCATTCCTCCTCTCCAGAGATGCTGCCTGTCCCGCTGAGTTACTCCAGCTTTTTGTGTCTATCTTCAGTTTACACCAGCATCTGCAGTTCCTTCCTACACATATGTTTACAGTGTTGTTATATGATTGGGGAAAATATTCTACCAGAAGTTAACATCAAAAAAATCAAGACCATCACCTGCTTAAAGACAATAATTTGGATGTAACATATTTGGGAAGATGATGTCAATTGTCTTTCCCATCAAAATTGTCTGCATCCTTTCCTGTTTGTGTCAGAGCCAGCCAGTTTAGTTTAGTTTAGAAATGCAGCGCAAAAACAGGCCATTCGACTCATCGAGTCCGTGCGAACAGCGATCCCTGCATACTAACACTATCCTACACACATTAGGGACAATTTACAATGGTACCAAGCCAATTAACCTACAAACCGTCTTTGGAGTGTGGGAAGAAAATGGAAATCCCGGAGAAAACCAACCCAGATCATGGGGAGAATGTACAAAAGCCATACATACAAGCTCCCGTGGTCAGGATCGAACCCGGATCTCCGGCGCTGTAAGGCAGCAACTCTACCCCTGCGCCACCGTGCCGCCCTGATGTAACAACATCTACCTGTAACGTCAACTCAGTTTTCCTTTCTCTTGGGCACTTCCAGCATTCTCGCTAATCTCAGTTTTCTAGCCATTGCATTGTTTTGCATCTGCCCCTGTTACAAAGTGTGCTCTTGTGTTTTTCATGCTCTCTTGAATGTTCTGATTCATTTATTAACTACCTTGGCTCTGAAAGCATTGTGTCAGCTCGAGAAACTGGTCTCCAAATCATCACATAAATTCGACCAATAAACAAACTGTTGAAGGAACTCAGTGGACCAGGCAGCATTTGTGGAAGTAAATAGACACACAATGTTTTGGATTGGAACACTTCTACAATTTGAAGATTCCAGCATCTGCAGTCTTTGTGTCTCTACCATTGAAAGGATTGTTAGCTGAAAAATGATGAATTCAGTACTGAATGCCAAGAGCTCCAATTTGGCCAAGATAAGGTAAAGATAAGATCCCATTCCTTGTGCATATACCAGGCCTTGTTTACTGAGATTAGGTATTAGGAGTGGGGCCGGAACCAACAACAAACTACTCAGAGGCAATGGTACCAACACAAGAACATAGAATACAATATAGATGCATTATTCTGCAAACCTTTGGTCTGCATTTCTTACAAGGTTACAATACTATAAATATCGTAAATGGAAGATCTAGATTTACAGTTATAGATCTAGAACTGGAAAAGGTAACTCTTACTACACTTGGAGCATATATTCTAACACAATGACTCATTGTAATAAAAACTTTTTTTTTTGCTTTCAGACACATTAGTAATCATATTATGGGGATGATATTAAGTAATTTAAGAGAAGTTTCTTCCTGTAATATGTGTATTCTCAATGGGGTTCCATTTTGTGTTTTGGTATTTTGTTAATAGCTGCTGACTTAATACTTATGAAAATGGAAAATATTAGAAATGTTGCAACTGAGTCACAGCAGACCTCTTTACAGGAGCTTTTGGCTATCAGTGATGTGGCATTGGTAATCAAATGGTAAAGGTCTGGTGTGAACTCTTTGTTTCCCTGTGATAAGTTCCTACACTGTAAAATAACCAGTATTTATTCAAGCACATGGTATCAGCAACATGAACAAGAGCACCTGTCTAGGTACAATATTATGGCAAATCCATCTCAGATAAAGTATTTAGTGAATGCGTGCATGGACCATGTTGCATGAATGTTTGACACAACTTGCAGAAATGGATCTCAAAACCAAAGTAAAGTTAAAATTAGGCTTTAGACTTTACTTTAGAGATACAGCATGGAAACAGACCCTTTGGCCCACCGAGTCCGTGCAGACCAGCAATCATCCTGTACACATACTATCCTACACACTGGGGACAATTTTACAATTTGACTGAAGCCAATTAACCTAGAAACCTGTATGTCTTTGGAATGTGGGAGGAAACCGGAGCACCAGGGAGAAAATACAATCTCCAAACAGACAGCATCCATAGTCAGAATCAAACCTGGGTCTCTGGCGCTCTAAGACAGCAACTCTACCGCTACGCCACTGTGAATCAATTCTAATTCAATTGGAGTTGAATTTCAAATCATTTTTAAATTCAAAGATTCATCACGTTTCATTTCCAGGATAACAGAAGACTTCTTCAATAGTTACTTATTTTTGGAATATCAACAATATTGTAAGTGTAAAAGGAGTTGTTTCGAAAACATCACATGGACACAGATTCATATGGTGTGCATGTGTCCTTAAACCAGCTATCAAGTTCTGTTCACATGAGCAGGAAATAGGACTGTGGTGAATGTTTGTAGAACCAAAGTTTTGTCTTAGATCAAATGATCACTGCTGGAGATAAATCAAGCATGAATGTTGAACTATTTGACCTGGAAACTGTGTCTGAGTTGTATCCAATGTAGACTCCAGGGACTGAAGTGTGAGACCCCAAGCAAATTTGACAATGAAAAGGAATTGTCTTTGAGTTGAGATGGAGAACTAAACAATGCGAAATCTGACCTAGCATCAAAACCAGAAAGTAGCTTCGGAAGATTTAAAAAATGCATAACTGGACTAGATGTATTGATGTTATGCATGAAATATTTATATTGCTCAGTTACTTGTATCTCACTGTTGCTTTTAATAAAGGGAACAGCACAATATACTGTATCTTTAAGCAGGAATATTCTAATATTGGTATAACACATCAGCAGAGATATTACATTAAGGCTGAACTGTATGCACCAAGGACATACAGGTGTCAGATGACATGAATAACTACAGGTTATGTGCTTTGACATGGTTAGAAATGCTGGATGTGACTCTAGAGATCCTCCTGGTGTTTCTTTTCAATGGCGATTTGAAATATTTCATGTCCATTGAGCCGAACCAAACAAGCAGATGAGCCTTTGTTTGTGCATCTGACTTGAAAGATAAGACCTTGGCAATGCAGTACTTCTTCAATGGGCTGGATCCCATCCAATGCAGCCCCGTACCTCTTCTTGGCTCATGTGCGATTCCCATGGTTGCACTTAAGTTTTATTCATGACGTTAGAGGAACTTTTCTCCTGTGTCTAAAGCCAAGAGAGACTTAGAAGCAGTTGGAAAACATTTTAAATAATTAAAATAATAAACTGTGGCAAGACCCCCAACAGCATTGATGCACAGAGGAATCTTGGGGTCCAAGTCCATAGCCCCATTGAACTTGACAGAGTGGTAGTGAAGGCATATGGTATGCTTACTTTCATCAGTTCTGGCAGAGTTCAAGAGTAAAGAAGTCATGTGGCAGCTGTTTAAAACTATAGTTGTGCCGTATTTGGAGTATTATGTGCAGTTCTAGTTGCCCCAATGAAGGGAGGAATGTAGAGCCTTTGAAGAGGGTGCAGAAGAGGTTTACTAGAAGACTGTCTGGATTACAAAGTATTAGCTATAAGGAAAGGTTGGGAAAACTTGGTTTGTTTTCTCTGGAGCATCGGAGGTTGAGAGGAGACCTGATAGAAGTATTTCAAATCACGAGAGGTAGACAGTCAGAACCTTTTTTTTCCCAGGGTGAAGATGTCCGAGACTAAAGTATAGCTTGAAGGTGAGAGGGGTAAAGTTTAAAGGAGATCTGCAAGTCAGGTGTTTTATCAGAGAGTGGTGAATGCCTGGAATGTGCTTCCAAGGACGGTGGTGGAGATAGAAACGATCGTGGTGTTTGAGAGCCTTTTAGAGAGGCCAGTGCATATATAGGGAATGGAGAGGTGTAGATCATGTGCAGGCAGGGGAGATTAACAGCATCATATTTGGCACAGGCATTGTGGGTCAAAGTGCCTGTTCCTGTACTGTATTATTCTATGTTCATGCCAGATGCATTAGTCACAACAGGTATAAAGGTGAGAGTCCACGTATGAAGTGTGTCTGAGCCCTCAGTTTAGCACATTACAGAATTGCCGAATTAAGCAGTAAAGTAGGAGCCAGATGTGCAACCTTCTAATTGTTAGTGAGCTCGATATTCCCAAGTGATGTGCACAGGAGTGAAAGTCCAAAAAAATGGACATATGCATTGGATCTAGACAGCTTTCTACTACAGAACTACAAGCTGGTCTCTAACACTGTCGTGTCCAATATTTCACAAGAATTATAGCTGAACTTTCGCTGTTGAAGTTAATGTGGAATGATACATTGGATGTTAATATAAAGTACCACTCAGATACATTCTTCAGTCTGAAGAAGGGTCTTGACACGAAACGTCACCCATTCCTTCTCTCCTGAGATGCTGCCTGACCCGCTGAGTTACTCCAGCATTTTGTGAAATAAATACCTTCGATTCGTACCAGCATCTGCAGTTATTTTCTAACACTCAGATACAAGTTGTATCTGGATCTTCATCTTTAAGTAAGAATTTAATTGCATTGTAAGAACATTGTGACCATTGTGGGCGGCACGGTGGCGCAGCAGTAGAGTTGTTGCATTACAGCGCCAGAGACCCGGGTTCGCTCCTGACCACAGGTGCTGTCTGTACAGAGTTTGTACATTCTCCCCGTGACCTGCGTGGGTTTTCGCCGGGAAACTCCGGATGTACAGGTTGGTATGCGAATTGGCTTGGTATAATTGTAAATTGTTCCGAGCGTGTGTAGGATAGTGTTAGTGTGCGGAGATCGCTGGTCGATGGGCCAAAGGACCTGTTTCTGATCTCTAAACTAAACTAAACATAATAACTCTATCTCCATGAGCAAGTAAGAATTTAATTGTTCTATTTCCAGGTACTTATGACAATTAAACGCTCTTAACTTGAGTCTTAAAAAATAGATTCACAGTCAAAGAGAGGTGATGCACAAAACAGGCCCTCTAGCCCATCATGATTGCACTGACTATCCAGTATCTATTTTTACACATCCTATCCTAATCTATTTTATTCTCCCTACATTCTCATCAAATCTACACCTGCCATTTCTCCCCCCCCTCCCTCCCCACCCCTTAGATTCTGTCACCCATCTAAACATTAGCAGTAATTTACAGTGGGCAATTAACCTGCCAACCTACACATCTTTGGAAACTGCAGCACCCTGAGGAAACCCGTATGGTCACAGACAGGACTGAGCCTTGGGTAAACAGCAGCTTTACTAGCTGCACCACTGCACTGCGAGAGAAGACATATTTACCGAAGAGATTTTAAGTGGAGCAAATGATAAAAGAGATCTTAGTTTAGGTAACCAGGTCGTTAAAGATCACAGGAACTCTCTGCCTCAGAAGGCAGTGGAGGCCAATTCCCTGGATGCTTTCAAGAGAGTTTTTTAGATTTTTTTAGATTTAGATTTAGAGATACAGCGCGGAAACAGGCCCTTCGGCCCACCGGGTCCGCGTCGCCCAGCGATCCCCGCACATTAACACTATCCTACACACACTAGGGACAATTTTTACATTTGCCCAGCCAATTAACCTACATACCTGTACGTCTTTGGAGTGTGGGTGGAAACCGAAGATCTCGGAGAAAACCCACGCAGGTCACGGGGAGAACGTACAAACTCCGTACAGACGGCGCCGTAGTCCGGATCGAACCTGAGTCTCTGGCGCTGCATTCGCTGTAAGGCAGCAACTCTGCTGCTGCGCCACCGTGCCGCAAGTTAGATAGAGCTCTTAATGGTAGCGGAGTCAAGGGATATGGGGAGAAGGCAGGAATGTGGTACTGATTGTGAATGATCAGCCATGATCACGGTGAATGGCGGTGCTGGCTCGAAGGGCCAAATGGCCTACTCCTGCACCTATTGTCTATTGGAAAGCTTTAAATCTTGGCTTTGTGCATTATAGCAAAGAATATAATAGCAAAGAACATCTGTGAATGAGTGGTTAGACTGCAGTGTGAGAACAGTGTGCTGTTTTCACCTCAAATCCTAGGATAGTCAGTAAACTTCTTCATAAGATTAAAATCAGTGAGGGGACTACTAAAATATAAATTAAAAATTAAACGCCAAAGGACTTGTTAATCCTTAATTTGAAATAAAAAATAAAATAAAATATTTACCTGTAACTAAACAAAAGATAATTTAACTACATCATGAAATATATTGTTTTACTATCATGTTGGACCTGGTGTGAATGAAATTGCATTATATCTGCCTGGGAAATAGAGCCTATGCCAGAGACATTAAAAATGGATATAAAAATATTCATGAGTTTTAAAAGCTGGAGATCTGCTTTATATTCAGCTATAAACTAGAAAATAAAACAAAGTTCAAAAATCTGTAGTTGCCGGAAATCTGAAATAAAAATAGAAGAAATTTTACTCTTACTATGGATGGTGACTGAACTGCAGAGTGTTTCAGGAAAATAATTTTGCCATTTGTTTCTCAGCGAAATATACCTTTGCCAGGTGAAGGATGTTTGATAATCAGCATTGGAATAGCACTGTGCAATTGCTCTGATACAATTGTGAATTGAATGCCAGAAAGGTTTTCCGTGATTTTGGCTTTTTTATAAGCTGCAGTTGGAACTCAAAGACGTACAGGTTTGCAGGTTAGTTGGCTTGGCATAAATGTAAATTGTCCCTAGGGTGTAGGATAATGTTAGTGTGTGGGGGTCACTGGTCCATGCGGACTTGGTGGGCCGAAGTGCCTGTTTCCACTCTGTATCTCTAAAACGAAAAAAACCCGAAAAAACGAAAAAACTTGCGTTTTGGCATCTTGCAATATCAGTTGGAAGACTTTTGTGTTCAATACAGGAGTAAGCTATTTCTATTTCCACAAATATTGTCATCTCATTCTGCTCTCCCTCACCATCTTTTTTCAATGCACCAACTGTCTCTTAATTGATAGATCACTGCTTGTTCTGCTCATGTATAATTGCGTTTTTATTGGCACCCTGGGGAAATAGCGGTTGAAAGCTCAAATGCAATGAAGGAAAGGGAATTCTGCATGCTATGTAGGCAAAACGTTTGCACAAAGCGGGTGGTAGGCTTGTTGGAATCAAAGCATCCATTCAGGGCCATTGTCTGCCTTCATTATGTTTCCAGTTATCTCTGCAAGCATTTACTGCCTAATGGTTAAAAGGCATATGACAGTCACAGTTTCTCTGGACATTCAGAGCTTTTTGATCAGGTCTGTTAGTTTACAGTTTGCACATAACTGCAGCTTATCCTTTCTAACAGTGATTGGTGTACTTGGCTAAAGATCGGGTGACATTTTATATCATGTTTCCCGAGATCTCTTGACTTTGGATTTTTAAACAGCTAGTCAAACAACGGCATCGCTCAATTCCCAAGCAAAATTAATTTGGCAGGATTCATAATTGGAGCAAAAATCCAATTTGAATATCAATTTTTCCTCCCTTTTAATTCTATTTGGCATGCACTCATGCAGGTGAGCAAAATGTACAAATGTTTGAACAGATTGGATAATGATATATGAAAATATACAATGGTGCAAATATAGAAGTGAGCGAACAGGGGTCTGTGTTTGGAGCAAACAATGTGATTCAGTTTATCATCATTTAAAAGTTCATAAGTTCATAAGTCATAGGAGCAGAATAATGCCAATTGGGTCTACTCCACTATTCAATCATGGCTGATCTACCTTTCCTTCTCAACCCCATTTTCCTGCCTTCTCCCCATAACCCTTGACACCCGTACTAATCAAGAATCTGTCATTCTCCACCTTAAACATACCCAATGACTTGGCCTCCATAGGCCATAAGAATATGTTAAGATGGAAAACAAAGGAATGAAATGTAGATCTAGTCCACTATGCATCTAAAGTAAATCACAAAGTTTCAGGCATTAAAACCATTATCAACCAAATGACGTCTGGCAAAGGACCAGTTTCTACTGTTCATAAATGGTAGCGAGACCCAAATGTAGTAATTTTGTTTCCCTTCCATAAATAAGTGCATTTATTGTCAAAAACGTAAATACATTCCATGAACAAATCAGTGCGTAGTCGCTCCATTGGTCGGCAAAGTGATGCCATTCTGTGCTGACTTCAGAGAAAGTTACCTGTAAAAAAGCCAAGCGATCACTAAAACCATTGAATTTCTTTTGTCCTGACATCGGTCACCACACATCATTAAGTGGGATCTCTTGCCATCCTACAACAGTGATTCGGGAAAGCTGATCAAGTTGCTTGAGGAACCCAAACATTTTTAAAAAAACTGCTTTCTGGCTATCTCATTTTACAGAAAATGTGATATACAGTAGATTGCGCCATCTATGTAAGATTAAAGTAAAAACTGAAAATATTATGAGTAAACTTTAAAAAAACAAATCAAAAGGAATTAAAGTGGTTTTTAAAAATAAAGATTATCTGAGCCAATTAGACTTTAATTTTAGTTTTAGTTCAGGGATACAATGTGGAAACAGGCCCTTATGCAGCACGGTGGTGCAGTGGTAGAGTTGTTGCCTTACAGTAAATGCAGCGCCAGAGACTCAGGTTCGATCCTAATTACGGGTGCTGTACTGTACGGAGTTTGTACGTTCTCCCCGTGACCTGCGTGGGTTTTCTCCGAGATCTTCGTTTTCATCCCACACTCCAAAGACGTACAGGTTTGTAGGTTAATTAGCTTGGTGAATGTAAAAATTGTCCCTAGTGGGTGTAGGATAGTGTTAATGTGCGGGGATTGCTGTGCGGCGCGAACCCTGTGGGCTGAAGGGCCTGTTTCTGCGCTGTATCTCTAAATATAAATCTAAATCTAAAATCCTTCGCCCCCGAGTCCGCGCCAACCAGTGATCCCCGCACATTAACACTAAGCTACACACACTAGGGACAATATGCATTTTTACAGAAGCCAATTAACCTACAAACCTGTATATCTTTGGAGTATGGGAAGAAACCAGAGCTCCCGGAGAAAACCCACGCAAGTCATGTGGAGAACATATAAACTTCGTACAGACAGCACCCGTGGTCAGGATTGAACTGTAAAGCAGCTACTCTACTGCTGCACCACCATTCACAATTTTTTTTTCACCTGAGCTAAATGGTAATTATAGGTTAATTTAAAGTTGAAATCTCAGTTGCACTTCATTGAACAGGGTGGACCAAATTTCACATTGGCTAGGGTGTTGAAATCGTCATTTTGAAATGAAATGCTTTATTCTTAATAGTTAACGGTATGTTTGCGTTGTCATTCGTGAGCGGAGCACCGAGGCACATTCCTTGTATATGCACATACTTGGCCAATAAACGTATTCATTCATTCGTTCAATGATTCCACTGATAGCATTATGGGAAACCTCCAGCAGCACACTCTATGATGGAGCAGTAACATATAGATTTCCATGGATGTCTGTCCATACGCACACTATGGACGTTACTGTGATGTTTTCTCCATTATATCAGTTACTGTTACCCTCATTGCAAATTCTGGAACATAATTTGTCATGAATCAGAATCAATTGAACTGGATAGTTGTCCAATCAGATGGAATCTTCTGCCACATTTATGGTCCAACACTTCTTCAATCAAATTAATTCCAAAAAAATGGTTCATATATATGGAACTGTTACAATTGGACTGTACAGTAATGATTCTCAGCAAAAGTAATACCTCTAATTGTTTTTACGGTAATAGACTTGACGAAGAGGAATATATATGAGGTACCAATTAGTTTCTACATTTCATGTTCCTATAATCCAATAAGAATTTATATTTTATCCATTGGAATTTATTTTAGAACGGTTTTCTCATTGAGGATCAACTTTTAGAAGTTACGAGGATGTTGCCAGGACTCAAGGGCCTCAGCTATTGGAAAAAGGTTGGGCAGGCTAGGTTTTTATTCCTTGGAGTGTGGGAGGTTGAGGGGTGATCTTATAGAGGCACATAAAATCATGAGGGGAATAGATACGGTGAATGCACAGAGTATTTTACTCTGTTTTGAATGAGGGCGTGTTAGAGGTAGTGGATGCTCTGGTTGTCTGTCATCGTCAGGGGGTCCATAGACTCTGAGTCATTGTGTTCATTCATAACAACAATCAATAGATTACTGGGTGTTAAGGGAATAAAGGCATTTGGTGATGTTGCTGAAAATGGCAACGTTGGAGAAGATCAGCCATGATCGATGAATGGCAGAACAAGCTTGAAGGGCCAGATAGCAACATTCTGCTCCTATTAACTCGATGCCAAGAATGAGTAGGTTAACCTATGATGAGCGTTTGTCAGCACTGGGCATGTGCTCGCTAGAGTTTAGAAGAATGAGGGGGGACCTCATTGAAACATACAGAATAGCGGCTGGCTTGGATAGAGTGGATGTGGAGAGGATATTTCCACTAGTGGGAGAGTCTAGGACTAGAGGTCATAGCCTCAAAATTAAAGGACATTATTTTAGGAAGGAGATGAGGAGAAATTTATTTACTCAGAAGGTGGTGAATCTATGGAATTCTTTGCCACAGACGGATGTGGAGGCCAAGTCAGTGGATATTTTTAAGGCAGAGATAGATAGATTCTTGACTACTACAGGTGTCAGAGAGGTTAAGGGGAGAAGGCAGGAGAATGGGGTTAGGAGGGAGAGATAGGTCAGCCATGATTGAATGTGGACTTGATGGGCTGAATGGCCTAATTCTACTCCTATCATTTATGACCTAATGACCTTATTTATGTTCTTACGGTCTTATTAGAATCTGTGAAACATTGGAATGGAATGCAAGGAGCTTGTCATCAGTAAATATACTTAAATGGGATGAATACTCCACATGCTCATGTTGTTATTTAAATCAGCACATAATCCTTGTGTGATAGCCAACTAGAAATCACACGGCTTCAAGGGGCTCAAAAGCAGCCCTGACGCTGTTGGCGTGGTCATTAAATTAATTTGATCATTGAATCCCAATCTCAACACTGAATTCCTTGTTGCCTTCTGCAATCCACTTCCATTCTCTGTGTCCTGCACGTTTTAATTCCCAACTGCCTGCGAAGGAAATAGGTTATTTCTCCTTTGCTGTGATTCTTGCAACAGTTACTCAACCAAACAGGGGTGCTTTACTCAATAAGCCCTCCTGACTGACCTGGAGAAAGACAGCACACAATATTTTATAATGGATTCTGAAAAACGTCCTCTTGGGCAATTTTTCCTTTTTGATAATAATCACTTTTGGAACCAAGCCCTCAGGAACACTCCAGGGTATTTAGCTTGCTTGTTTTTCAAAACATTAACTTTGGCCACCCTGTGAACTTTTTCAAATCCCACAGATGCCAAGGCCAGTTTCGGCTGGCATAGATGTGTCAACAGAACTGTAGTTTCCTGCACCACCATGTCTGCACTCAGTTAAGGACTTGGCCCCCCAAGCTGCTCACTTATAATTACTTCCAAAAAGGTATTAGGTGCACTGACATGGTAGACTGTGTTCAGATGTACTGCCGATACGCCGCTAGGATTTCAGTACAAAACAGTTAATTTGTCTGATCATACAACAGTTCTATGTGTTATATCTTCCTAACATAGATACAAAAAGGCTGGAGTAACTCAGCAGGTCGGACAGCATCTCTGGAGAAAAGAAAATAGGTGACGTTTCGGGTCGAGACCCTATCTTCCTGTTCCCTTAGATTAGCATCATGGTTTTCCAACAAATGAAGACTGCAAATTATGGAAATCTGAACTAAAACAGGAATTATGGGAATTCAGCAGATCAGGCATCATTTTTTATTGAAAGAGAAATAGGATTAACTTTTCAGAATGAAGGGACTGCAAGTTACACATTAACTCTGTTTCTCTTTCCATAGCTGCTGCCTAACCACCTGAGTGTTTTCAGCATTTTCTAGTTTTATTTCAGTTTTCTAACAGTTGGGACATGTTTTTTTCCCACTTCACAGGGAATTGTATAGCTTTTTATATTGAATTCAAGCACAGACATTATGAAAGAGCATTTAGAAAAATAAGGCAAGTGGCCAGTTTCTTCCATTTGCAATATTGTACTAAGCTCCAGGTCAGAGGCATTACTTTTATCTCTATGTATCTCTAAACTAAATCATTGATGTATTAGATCCTCAGCACAGAAACAGGCCTTCCGATACAACTTCATCCACACTGACTATGCATCCATGCATACTAATTCCATTTGCCTGCATTACATCCATCGCCTTTCATGTCTGGGTGATGCAAGGGGTTATCTAGATCTTCCTTAAATGTGGTGAGAGTATCTGCCTATATCACCTCCTCAGGCCACATTCCAACCATTTTTTGGTATGAAATAAAATTCTCCCTCAGATCCTCGTACTTCTCTCATTATACCTGTGCCCTCTAGTCTTCAACATCTCCACCATGGGAACAATTTCCTACTATTTACTCCACTATTTACTCCACCTATTCCCTTCATTCCTAGTGAATCTCTTGTGCATCCTATCACATCCTACCTATTGTGTGGTGACCAGAACTGCACAGAACATTCTAGGTGTGGCTTAAACAGAGATTTATAAAGTCATTGAATTACATCACAGCTGTTATATTCTATATTACAACTGATTAAGGAAAATTTCTATGGACCTTCTACACTACTTTATCCATCTGCGCTGTGACTTTCAGGGAGTTATAGATGTTATCCTAAGGTGTCTCTGTTAATCTCCTTAGATCTCCTTAGAACCCTACCATTTAATGTGTATGTCCTACCCTTGTTGCTGTCTAAAAATGCATTTCTTGTGTGACATTTATCTTTGGCCTAAAATAAAAACTGAAAATGATGTGAACACTCAGCACATATGGTATTTGTGGACAGAGAGAATATGTTTCTGATTGCGAAATAAGGAAGATGTTGCAGAAACACATGCGTAGAAAATATCATCAGAGCAAATATGATGGAAATGGATGAACTGAAAGGATGGAAAAGAGTCCTTAGAGGAATAGGATGGAACAAATGGTCAAGATAGTGTGAGAGTCTGTAGACTTATAACGTATGTTTTCGGCTCGCCTATTTAATCATAGAGTCATACAGTGTGGAGACAGGCCCAACGGCCAAACATGCCCACACCAGCCAACATTTCACAGCTACACCAGTCCCACCTGCCCACGTTTGCTCCATATCCCGCCAACCCTGTCCTATCCATGTATCTGTTTAACTGTTTCTTAAATGTTGGGATAGTCCCTGCCTCAGCTACCTTCTCTGAGAGCTTGTCCCATATACCCACCACCCTTTTCCCCTTCACCTTAAACCTATGTCCTCTCTGGTACTCGATTCATCTACTCTGGGCAAGAGACTCTGTGCGTCTACCCAATCTCATCCTCTCTTGATTTTACACACTTAATATTTTTTACACTATTTATATATTTTTATACACTATTTCCTGGGATGGAAAAAGAAGAGAATTCCAGAAGAGGAAGCGAGAACGATCATCTGATTGAATGGTGCTAGAATAATAATCCTGCTCTCAACATTAGAAACAAACAAGGAGTTGATTATTGACTCTAGAGGGGGGAAAGCCAGGGCTCAATGAACTTGCCTTCTTCGATAGATCGTCAGTGGAAAGAGGTAACACGACAGGCTTCTGGGTGTGCATATCTTAAATTATTATATTTATTATTATTATTACCAAAAATGTTGCCAAATGAAAGTTTAATAGTTCTATGTTATTTCTATATCTGCCTTTAATGTAAATAATTGATCAAATCATTTTAGTTGGCCTTCATCATCATTATATAAATAGGAAATGATTATCAAAAATCGTTCATATCATCATCTGCAGAGAGAGAGCTATAAAAAATGCTTTTGATTAATAACTGGCCAGGTTACCTGAGATATTCCTCTCTGTAAAGATACTGCTTGGCCTGTTGACCCTTCCCAGCGTTTCCTGATATTTCTTTACATTCAATATTTTCAGTGCCTGGAATATTTTGCTCTTGCTCTATAAGAATATTCAGCCACTGCGATGTATGCGAGTACATTTTATTTCAATGTAATGAAGCTAATAAATTTGTTCTAATTTATTTGGAGATGGTCCTGAGAGCATTTCTTAGTTCAGATGCGATGAAATGAAAATGATCTGAAGACCAATTGTTCATAGCTGCAGATCACAATTGGTGTCAATATACATTGAACTTTCAGTCAACAAAATATTTCTTCCAAGGCTCAGATGCAATCTCATTCTTACAGGACTTCTTCACCTGTAGGCAATATTATTCAATCTTTCATTTTTGAGAAGGTGACTAAAACAGTGTATGCTATTTTTAAACAACCTTTTAAAAAGTCAATATGTTTGGACAGTTTTCAGAAGATTCTGTTGGAGTTCCACACCAACAAACACTGTCAAATATTTCACTAAAACTATTTCAGTTTTTAACGTGATAAGAATGCTGCTTCATACAAATAGGGCGGCCATGGTGGCGCAGCAGTAGAGTTGCTACCGTACAGTGCTTGCAGCGCCGGACGGAGTCTCTGGTTCCCACACTCCAAAGACGTACAGGTATGTAGGTTAATTGCCTTTGGAGCATATGTAAATTGTCCCTAGTGCATGTAGGATAGTGTTAATGTGCGGGGATCTCTGGTTGGTGCGGACTCGGTGGGCCGAAGGGCCTGTTTCCACGCTGTATCTCTAAACTAAACTAAATAGCAAGTATTCTCCAAAGAAATAGTATTCTCTGCAAAAGATCAACATTTGAACAGATAGACTGACAATTCTGTGGATAATTGATTCTTGAAGAAGGTCTTGTTCATTTCCATTTTCTGCAATTTAGTTGCAGTATAGCAATTTGTTAGTTCAAAATTGGATCCTTTTCTGCCTTTTACAATGCATTGGAAGCAAAACAACACTGAATTACTCTTGAAAGAACCAGCAACATTGAATGAACCAGCAACAAGATCCAATCCAAGGCCTTGTTTGTTTTGTTTAATTTTATTGTTTTGCTTCCAATGCATTGTAAAAGGCAGAAAAGGATCCAATTTTGAATTAACAAATTGCTACACTGCAATTAAATTGCAGAATTGTCAGTCTATCTGTTCAAATGTTGATCTTTTGCAGAGAATACTATTTCTTTGTAGAATACTAGCTATTTAGTTTAGTTAAGAATGAAATTAAACAAAACAAACAAGGCCTTGGATTGGATCTTGTTTTGCTCAAAATTCCAGCATCTGTTGTTTCTTGTCAATATGTTCTTAAACCAAAATTACAGAAATCAAGAGGTATGGAGTCAGTGCAGGAGAGTGGTACTGAAGTAGAAGATCAGCCATGATCTAATTGACTTCTATAGCTGGCATGAGGTATTGGTATTGGTATTAATTTGTTATTGTCAGATGTCTGAAGAAGGGCCTCGACCCGAAACGTAACCCATTCCTTCTCTCGAAAGATGCTGCCTGTCCCGTTGAGTTACTCCAGCATTTTGTGTCTATTTTTGGTTTAAATCAGCATCTACGGATCCTTCTCACACGTAGAGTGAATAGCTACATCTGTTTCTGTTCCTTATGCTCTTCTGAATTCATAACCTGATCCAAGCCACGTGCTTGCCTCAATAGATCGCAGAACTTTGATTGAAAGTGAGTTACCTACATAGTTTCAATATCCTCAAATCTTCTAAATCATTAAGTTCAGTCCATCAAAAGCCACGGCTGTATGAATCCCTGATTTGCCCAACAACTCTCAGTTTTATTTTCTGTTCAAGTTATTTCAACGTATTCTCCAAACATTGCATCTTCGAATGAAAGATGATCTGAAACTTTAGTTTTCAGACACTAGAATGAACTGTATTGTATATGACGTGAGTTTACCACGTCCATGGTTCCCTAATTGTTTATGATGGTTACTATTCTTTTACAGCTACTTTAAATTTGGGTGCACTTAAATGAGATAGTAAGAAGTATTGGCATGGTGCTTGTCGCATTGTGCATATTTTCAATTCCACCCAAGAAGCCAATTCTACATGCAATATGTTAGAAACAAATTTACACGTTAAACAATTTCCCAACTCAACCATAGCCACTTTCCTATCATATCTCTCAAATTGGAACTGAAGAACACAATTATTCTTTTCCCGAGATGTTGATTTTCCTTGTCTGAAACTGAACACATTTCAGATATGGGAGGAAAAAGTAATTTGCTTCAAAATAGAAACGGCTGTGATCATCTATATTGTTGCAAAATGGTTGCGTTTTGTAAATAGCAGCCTAACTATACACTAAAAGGCATGTTTTCTACACAATTGGAAGTTCAAGACCATAGGTTATCTGGTAATTTAATTTCTGAAAGGACCAATCTATTGCAATAGAGAATATTTTGATTCAAGCAAAATGACATTGGGCTCTATGACCCAGCAGAATCATCTAGTTGGTCAAAAATGTTTCAGGTCTTGAGTCACAATTTAACCAATAAACTCATGGACATCATCAACTTCACCACCAATTTCCATCCTGCACTCAAATTTACTTGGACCATCTCTGACACCCCCCTCCCCATTCTTGATCTCACCGTCTCCCTCACAGGAAATAGACTATCAACTGATGTCCATTACAAACCCACTGATACCCACAACCATCTCGACTGCACTTCATTCCACCCTGCCTCCTGCAAAGACTCTATCCCCCTACTACCAATGTCATGAACACTTTGCCTGAGGAACACTGTTGAATGCTTTCATACGTGTCCTTGCCAACAGGATTATTGTTCCCAAACTCTAAATCATTGATGTATGAGCATGGTTGACTTTTTATGAGACACGCTGTAACAATTCTAAGAAATTACTGGCTGTCACTGCTAATAATAAGCTTTAAGGTCAAAGGGGATAGGCGAATTTCACTCGAACTGTGAAGAGATTCACTAGTGTGCTTTGTGCTTTTTGTCAACTATATATGTAGTGCAATGCTGGCCAGTTAAGTGAAAATATAAATTTACTGGAGTAAACCAATTTATCAATTTTGTTATGCATTAGGCATTGAGAAGGATTATATGAGTTGAAGAACATATATTGCAGAAATCATTTTAAAATCAGATCTGAAAAATCCTGCTGTTAAGGTTTTTGAGTAAGACCGTTTAATGAAGAACTTCACAGGAAATGGGGGAGGGAATTATGTCAGTCACTCATATACTTATGAATATGCTTAATGAACCAATTGATAAAGTCACTCATGCAGAATCATTATGTGCAGCTGTAATTACACTGATACACATAAGGGAAAAGATCCATTATCAGGCTTGACTATGAACCAATTATACAAATTAACATTGAAAGTAAAATGATTACCAAAGCAATCACTTTAAGATTGGGAAAAATATTACACAAATCAACCATGTAAAGCATGTTGCCATTATTAAAAATAGATCTTTATCAACAATCAAAGACTTCCTCAGATACTCAGAAAATGTAACAACTCAAATTTGGTTACCGGTATGAAAGGAAAGCCTATAATTACATTTCACAAAATCACCTATTACATAGCTTTTCTTGGACCGACATCTATCAAAAGCATTCTCATGTTTTCATTGAATGGCAGATCAGGCTTGGCTGGAGTGACTATTCATTTGATTATTCATTTGTTCTCGGTAGATCCAGACATCCCTGACATCAGACCAGTGCCATTGTAATAATTTTCCGATGCTGCAAAGATTTGTCAAAAGTAACTTGAATGCTCTTCCTGTTTACGAATACTTTAAGTACTGAGAACTGTAGGGGACACAAGTTCAGAAAGATTCTAGTTTAATTAAGTTTAGTTGAGAGGCACAACGCAGGAAAAAAGCCCTTCGGCCCACTGTGTCCACGCCGACCATTGATCACCCACATACTAGTTCCATGTTATCCCACTTTCACATCCCACAAACCTGTACGTCTTTGTAATGTGGGAGGAAACCGGAGCAACCAGTGAAAAAACAATGCGGTCACAGGGAGAACACCGTACTGCGGCACGTGGCGCAGCGGTAGAGTTGCTGCCTTACAGCGAATGCAGCGCCGGAGACTCAGGTTCGATCCTGACTACGGGCGCCGTCTGTACGGAGTTTGTACATTCTCCCCGTGACCTGCGTGGGTTTTCTCCGAGATCTTCGGTTTCCTCCCACACTCCAAAAGACGTACAGGTTTGTAGGTTAATTGACTGGGTAAATGTAAAAAAAATGTCCCTAGTGTGTATAGGGTAGTGTTAATGTGCGGGGATCGCTGGGCGGCGCGGACTCGGTGGGCCGAAGGGCCTGTTTCCGCACTGTATCTCTAAATCTAAATCTAAAAAAAACATTAAACTCCGTACAGACAGCACCCATCGTCAGGATCGAACCCGGTTCTCTGGTGCTGTGAGGCAGCAACTCGATCAGTTGCACTACTGTACTGCCCATAGTCTATGAGGTGGTCTATACCTGCCACTCATGATACAAACCATCCTTGAATTATGGAATTATATCAAGAAAGCAAGACAATATTTCCTGCAAACAAATTTCACCATTGCATCAGCAAAGTACTCAATTTTTGTCCAACATTTCCTAGTTCCCTTGAAATGTCATCTCCATAAAACATTAACTCTCCTCTCGACAGATGCTACCTTACCTAGCAGCACTTGCTGTTTTTTATTCATTAATTGAAAGAATTACTAACGTATACACTAACAGGAGACTAATGTCCTGCAACAATATGTGATTGAACATAATGGTCACCGAAAGATAAGTCTGTTTGCTTCATAATGCTATAAATTATAAGTAAATAAGGTTTTTCCGATGAAAGGCATTTCTGAATAGCACAAAAGGGATTCAGCTGGCTATTCCTCTCCTCCCTTGGTCTGGCACTTTGGTGCAAATAAAATGAAGGCTGTGTTTTCTCATCTGACAAAAGTAACTGCTCTCCAAGAGTATCATTCGTTATTAAACACATATGATATCCTGCGGATGTGAAAGGCATTATAAATATATTTTCTTTTTGACATATTTAATCGTGCAGGGAAGGAACTTTACTGCAAACTGCACTGCCTTATTCTTTATAATTCTCACTTGAAAATAATTACTTTTGTGCCTTCGTTGTTTTTGCTATTAAGAGCACCTTTGGCTTTCAGAAGGAAGTAGCAGTTTCCACACCCCATGTAAATGCAGTGACGTTTTAAACAATCAATATTCATTCAAGATGTGAGCTTTTCGATCAGATTAACGGGATAACACAGAATTTCCAGTACTTATGGCTACTTATTTCACATGGATACCCGTACATGAACTGCATCAAAGCTGTAGGGTGATTAAAGCACAAAATGTAGGATTTTCAGTTATTTTCTCATAAATATTATCAGATATATTCTCAGATATTATCAGATATATTCTCATATATCTCACAAAAATGCAAATACTATTCAAAAGAATCTGAAGAAATTTATATTTGGATAGCTTTGCCAATAACACTATGTTTTGTTTTTAAATACATAAAATAAAAGAAAATGTGTCAGTACAAAAACACAGAGAAAATATTTTGGAGATAATCAGTGACAGAGGATATGTATCAGTGATATAGGTCTAGAAATTTCATTTTAATTCTGCTAAAATTTTGTTGTGTTCTGGTAGTGCTGGTTTAACAGCTTAGTGTTCATCACGTTCTTCACGTGAGGTTTGTAGCGCAGCATTGCAGATTTCCCTTCGTAAAACTATGCCATGCCAGTGTCAGCACACCACTCTATTGATCTGTTGCAAGATGTCACGGCTGCCAACATTTATTCTCACAGCTGCAGCCTTGGAAGACAGCCCTCTCGGGGAGCACACACATTATTCAACTATTATTCTCTCAGTTAGTGGGAGTGCTGCTTCTTCAAGATTAGAAATGCTGATGATTGGGGAAAAGAATGGAATGAGTGCTATTGAGTTTTCTCCCAAAGGGATTCTGGACGGGCTGGTGAAAAACAGTAGCACAGAAGTATGTTTTCTATGTAAGAGCAGCAAGGAGACAGCCAAGACTACAACCAAGCAGAGGCCATAGGTTTAAGGTGAAGGGGGAAAGATTTTATAGGAAGATGAGGGGTCCCTTTTTCACACAAAGGGTGGTGGGTCTATGGTACGAGCTGCTGTTCGGAGGTAGTTGAGGCAGGGACTATTGCAATGTTTAAGAATAGATTTGACAAAATTAAGGAAAATGGGATTAGGAACACCCATGATTGAATGGCGGAGTGGACTCAATGGGCCAAATGGCCTAATTCTACTCCTATAACCTGTGAACGTGAAAATTGGTGAATAGTGGGTTACAGCATAAAAACAGGCCCTTTAGCCCAACAAGGCCTCATCATTCATCAAGCATCCATTTTACACTAAACCTACCTGAATCCATATTCTAATCATCTCTCCCTGGATTATTACCACTCACTAACATATTCCAGTGGCCAGTTAACCTGCATGCTTTCAGAATGTGAGAGGAAACTGGAGCACCCAGAGGAATCCCACATGGTCAGAAGGAGAACGTGCAAACTTCACATTGACAGCACCAGGGGGTAAGGATTGAATTTGCATTACTGGATTTGTGAGTTGACTGCTTTACTAGCGTCTCCACTATAATGTATACATTTATATTAACTGTGGAACTAACTCACCTTCCATCGATAGAGCAAGTGAAGGTTATATATTGCCATCTGCTTTGGTAACCAATATTGATTATCATGGCTTCCACCTAATCAATATCACCTGGAAACATCTTGGGTGAATTGATTTCAGCTGGGGATTTGCTTATCTTTGAAAATCAGGGAGTACTTACAAAAGGAAATTGAATACTTGAAAAATAATGGGAGTTTGAAAAACAATGTGCTTTCCCTGTTCTAGTTGAACAATAAAAATGTATTGAGTGAGCAATATTTTCTCTGCTTATCAACAGCTATAGTACTAGTTATTGATCAATATTTATAAGAAAATACTACAGACAGTATTATATCATTGTTTTTGTTTGAACACTTATAGTCAAAAATCCATGAGTATAGTTTAGAGAGTTTTAGGTAGGCTGCTTTATAAGAATGTGGGCCTGCAGATCGCAGTTCAGCAGCAAAGCTCTTTTCAAGTTAGCCCCTACTTCATACTGTTCTGTTTCTGCAGAGGAAGTCTTACCTTATGAGCTTCATTTTAGAGCAGAATTGAATTATTAGCTCTGCTACTTCACACAACGAATGACATCCTATTTTGGGGAAACCTTAATAAATACAGCCCGGTGCCTGTAAATCTAAACAGGAACCAAGATAAACCTTTAGATCCAGATGAAGCTCCCTTCCACCACTATACAATATGGAAGTATAAGAAAATAACTGCAGATACTGGTACAAATCGAAGGTATTTATTTCACAAAATGCTGGAGTAACTCAGCAGGTCAGGCAGCATCTCAGGAAAGAAGGAATGGGTGACGTTTCGGGTCAAGACCCTTCTTCATACAATATGGAAGTATAGTACGACTATAACAAATACAGTAAGGTGTTTTGTAGTTCATTTTAAACCCCTTTATAGGCTTAAAGTGGAAGTAGATTGCACAGCAACAACAGGGAAATTGCCATTCTCTTGAAAAAGGGAGGTTTGTGAGGCTACATGGAATGGCCAGTGGATTCGGATTAATTGAATAGTTCTTCAGAGGAAGAATAGATATGGTGAACTAAATGGCCTATTTCTGACCTATATAATTCAGTGATGCCAACTTGTTCCAAAACAAAAGCAATTTTCTACTTGTTTCAACTTAATTTATGGAAATCATTTAGCAATAAAGATATGGTGGAAAAGAATGTTCTTCCATTGAGAATTACTTCAAAACAAACACAAACCTTAAATTGTTTTTAAGACTCATGTACGAATAAAAGCTTGCAATCCTTCAATTCAGTTAACTCTGAACTAACAGAAAATGGAGAGTCTAGATCAGAGCCCAGGTTCTATTTCCTCATCTGCTGCGGTCTTTAGTTCCTGATCACCTCCCTGAATAGAATAAAATTCATAACAATTCTATTTCCTCAAAACTTCCATGATGACCCATGAAGATCCTGTTAATGAGTTTAGTTTGGTTTTAGAAATGAAGTGTGGAAACAAACCCTTCGGCCCATCGAGTCCATGCCAACCAACGATCACCCCGTACATTAGTTCTAACCTGTACGTTAGGGACAATTTTACAGTAGCCAATCAACGTACAAACCCACACATCTTTGGAATGTGGGAGGAATCCGGAGCACCCAGAGAAAATCCACATGGTCACAGGGAGAATGTACAAACTTTGTACAGACAGCACCCTAAGGCAGGATCTAACCTGGGTCTCTGCGGTTGTAAGGCAGCACTCTACCACTGCGCCACTGTGCTGCCCAGTTTCAATGGAATTTCAATAGATACTTGTAGATTATTTTTCCGCATGAATTTGCTTGCAGACAAGGTGTTGTGAAACTTTAGATCAAGACTTATCTGCAGTACACCAAATAGTCATTGTTTGAATTGTTCCTTGAATCACACAAAGCTTAAGTTACTTGAAGATGAAACATCTACCTTACCACCTACCATTAGAGCTTCTAAATGATTTACTGTATGGCATGCAATAGCATTTAATTCTCCAAAAAACACTCCATATCACTCACTGAAACTCTTTAAATATACCATCAGTGGGCTGTTTAAAGGTTTCAATGTACTGCCAACTGTATATTTTATTCTCATTCATAGGAAATGAAAAGTCTCAAAATCTGGATATTTAAATAAATCATCACAGGATAGATTTCATACTCAGCATCTCGTGCAGAATGTTTTGCATGCTAGGAATAAACTTTCAGAATTCACGAGGTCTTACTCACAATTTTCTTCCACTTAAATTGTAGGATGAATAATTTTATGGCATGGTGGTGCCTTAGATTTGTTTCTGGAGTTGTAATCCTAAGATCTGGGCCAATGAATTCAAATCTGACCACAGCTGCTGGGAAAGTAAAATTTGGTTACTTAACTAAATTTGGCATGCAAATTGTGATAAAATGTCAAGTTGTGACAGTGCTGCCATGTTTCCATGTGTAATTGTGATAAAACTCCATCTGGTTAATTAATATCTTTTAGAGACTGAGTAAGAAAATAACTGCAGATGCTGGTACAAATCGAAGGTATTTATTCACAAAATGCTGGAGTAACTCAGCAGGTCAGGCAGCATCTCAGGAGAGAAGGAATGGGTGATGTTTCGGGTCGAGACCCTTCTTCAGACTGAATGGAGGGGAGGGGGGAGTGGGGGAGGAGAGGGTGTTGCACCAATGCAGGAGAGGTTTGGGCCCACTTGGTCTAGTATATAGTTAAAGAGTGAAGTGCCTACCTTACTGAATGATACTGCTGCCATGTTTCCATGTGCTTTGGTGCTGGGCATCCCATAGGTCCAGCAGCAAAGCTGACTTTATTATATTTTCATTATCCTTGCATCACAAAATGCCATTGATCTATAGCCAACAGCGGTATGGAGGAACAAATACCTATCTATAAACACTTCACAAATGAGTTAATTGAAAAGTGTCATATTACACAAGAAAATAAAACTGTGAACAAATGTAGATTCTTTCATTGTCATTCTATAATGAGTCCTTAATTAAGCCAAGCAAGAACAAATTAATGCATTATTTTATTCTGTGTAATTATCAAGGGTACCTCAAAATCTCAACTCAGGCAATTGGAAATGGCAGAGGCATTGAAATATTTTGTTCTCTACTGTCTCAGTCATTACTGATTTACCCCCTGTTATTTCTCCTATTTCAATCAGTTCCACTGTGGCTTAATCTTCCCTGCATTTTCTGATAATTCGGCTTGTTTGACATTATCTGATATTCGATTAGCTAATAATGATTAATCTGCTTAAGAACATTTTATCATGTATTTGTAGCAGGCCTTCGCTAATATGCAAACTTCACTCTCTGCTCCTTGAAAATGGAATAGTGAAAGGCCTGGAGAGAGCTGATGTGGAGAGGATGTTTCCACTAGTGGGAGAGTCTTGGACCAGATGTCATACCCCAGGATAAAAGGTCGTACCTTTAGAAAGGAGATGAGGAGGAATTTCTTTAGTCACAGGGTGGCACAGTGGCGTAGCGGTAGAGTTGCTGCTTTACAGCGAATGCAGCGCCGGAGACTCAGGTTCGATCCTGACTACGGGTGCTGCACTGTAAGGAGTTTGTACGTTCTCCCCGTGACCTGCGTGGGTTTTCTCCGAGATCTTCGGTTTCCTCCCACACTCGAAAGACGTACAGGTATGTAGGTTAATTGGCTGGGTAAAATGTAAAAATTGTCCCTAGTGGGTGTAGGATAGTGTTAATGTACGGGGATCGCTGGGCGGCACGGACTTGGTGGGCCGAAAAGGCCTGTTTCCGGCTGTATATATATGATATGATATGAATCTGTGGAATTCATTGCCACAGATGGCGGTGGAGATTGTGAAAGTTAATGGATATTTTTAAGGCGGAAATTGACAGATATTTGATTAGTACGGGTGTCAGGGATTATGGGAAGAAGGCAGGAGAATGGGGTTGAGAGGGAAATATCGATCAGCCTTAATTGAATGGCTGAGTAGACTTGATGGGCTGAATGGCCTAATTCTGCTCCTAGAACTTATGAATTTATAAATATTACCAAGCATTCCATAATTTGGAGTCATGGCATAGTGTTGTGCACAGTTAGCTACCCAACGCTTTTGCATGGAAACATTTGCTGTATGTCGGAGTGTACAACATCATAATGAGGGCAATAAATTATCTGGAGTCTGGGAGCTCCGTGTCTCCTTCACTCCACAGCATAAAAACAATTATGAAATCAACAATAACTACTGTGAGTTTGAATAGGTGAATCTATTGCAAAATTAACAATGGAAGCAATAGACAATAGACAATAGACAATAGGTGCAGGAGTAGGCCATTCAGCCCTTCGAGCCAGCACCGCCATTCAATGCGATCATGGCTGATCACTCTCAGTCAGTACCCCGTTCCTGCCTTCTCCCCATACCCCCTCACTCCGCTATCCTTAAGAGCTCTATCCAGCTCTCTCTTGAAAGCATCCAACGAACTGGCCTCCACTGCCTTCTGAGGCAGAGAATTCCACACCTTCACCTCTGACTGAAAAAGTTCTTCCTCATCTCCGTTCTAAATGGCCTACCCCTTATTCTTAAACTGTGGCCCCTTGTTCTGGACTCCCCCAACATTGGGAACATGTTATCTGCCTCTAATGTGTCCAGTCCCCTAATTATCTTATATGTTTCAATAAGATCCCCCCTCATCCTTCTAAATTCCAGTGGATACAAGCCCAATCGCTCCAGCCTTTCAACATACGACAGTCCCGCCATTCCGGGAATTAACCTAGTGAACCTACGCTGCACGCCCTCCATAGCAAGAATATCCTTCCTCAAATTTGGAGACCAAAACTGCACACAGTACTCCAGGTGCGGTCTCACCAGGGCCCGGTACAACTGTAGAAGGACCTCTTTGCTCCTATACTCAACTCCTCTTGTTACGAAGGCCAACATTCCATTGGCTTTCTTCACTGCCTGCTGTACCTGCATGCTTCTTTTCATTGACTGATGCACTAGGACACCCAGATCTCGTTGAACTCCCCCTCCTCCTAACTTGACACCATCCAGATAATAATCTGTCTTTCTATTCTTACTTCCAAAGTGAATAACCTCACACTTATCTACATTAAACTGCATCTGCCATGTATCCGCCCACTCACACAACCTGTCCAAGTCACCCTGCAGCCTTATTGCATCTTCCTCACAATTCACACTACCCCCCAACTTAGTATCATCTGCAAATTTGCTAATGGTACTTTTAATCCCTTCGTCTAAGTCATTAATGTATATCGTAAATAGCTGGGGTCCCAGCACCGAACCTTGCGGTACCCCACTGGTCACTGCCTGCCATTCCGAAAGGGACCCATTTATCCCCACTCTTTGCTTTCTGTCTGTCAACCAATTTTCTATCCATGTCAGTACCCTACCCCCAATACCATGTGCCCTAATTTTGCCCACTAATCTCCTATGTGGGACCTTGTCGAAGGCTTTCTGAAAGTCGAGGTACACCACATCCACTGACTCTCCCTTGTCAATTTTCCTAGTTACGTCCTCAAAAAATTCCAGTAGATTTGTCAAGCATGATTTCCCCTTCGTAAATCCATGCTGACTCGGAATGATCCCGTTACTGCTATCCAAATGCTCAGCAATTTCGTCTTTTATAATTGACTCCAGCATCTTCCCCACCACTGATGTCAGACTAACTGGTCTATAATTACCCGTTTTCTCTCTCCCTCCTTTCTTAAAAAGTGGGATAACATTTGCTATCCTCCAATCCACAGGAACTGATCCTGAATCTATAGAACATTGAAAAATGATCTCCAATGCTTCCACCATTTCTAGAGCCACCTCCTTAAGTACTCTGGGATGCAGACCATCAGGCCCTGGGGATTTATCAGCCTTCAGTCCCATCAGTCTACCCAAAACCATTTCCTGCCTAATGTGGATTTCCTTCAGTTCCTCCATCACCCTAGGTTCTCCGGCCCCTAGAACATTTGGGAGATTGTGTGTATCTTCCTCAGTGAAGACAGATCCAAAGTAACGGTTTAACTCGTCTGCCATTTCTTTGTTCCCCATAATAAATTCCCCTGCTTCTGTCTTCAAGGGACCCACATTTGCCTTGACTATTTTTTTCCTCTTCACGTACCTAAAAAAACTTTTGCTATCCTCCTTTATATTATTGGCTAGTTTACCCTCGCACCTCATCTTTTCTCCCCGTATTGCCTTTTTAGTTAACTTTTGTTGCTCTTTAAAAGAGTCCCAATCCTCTGCCTTCCCACTCTTCTTTGCTATGTTATACTTCCTCTCCTTAATTTTTATGCTGTCCCTGACTTCCCTTGTCAGCCACAGGTCAAGTCAAGTCAAGTCAAGTCAATTTTATTTGTATAGCACATTTAAAAACAACCCACGTTGACCAAAGTGCTGTACATTTGATTAGGTTCCAATAGAAAAAAAAAATGAAAACATACAGTAGCACGCAACAGTTCACAGCGCCTCCTCAATGAGCCTCAAACGCTAGGGAGTAGAAATATGTTTTGAGCCTGGATTTAAAGGAGTCGATGGAGGGGGCAGTTCTGATCGGGAGAGGGATGCTGTTCCACAGTCTAGGAGCTGCAACCGCAAAAGCGCGGTCACCCCTGAGTTTAAGCCTAGACCGCGGGATAGTGAATAGCCCCAAGTCGGCCGATCTGAGGGACCTGGAGTTAGAGAGGGGGGTTAGAAGATTTTTGATGTGGGGGGGGAGTGTCCATTTAGGGCTTTATACGTTAATAGGAGGAGCTTGAAGTTGATTCTGTACCGTACAGGGAGCCAGTGGAGAGAGGCCAGAATCGGGGTGATGTGGTCCCTTTTACGGGTACCCGTCAGGAGTCTCGCTGCGGCGTTTTGGACCAGTTGCAGGCGGGACAGGGAAGATTGGCTGATCCCAGTGTATAGGGAGTTGCAGTAGTCTAGGCGGGAGGAAATGAAAGCGTGAATGATTTTTTCTGTGTCGTCGAATTTGAGGAAAGGTTTGATTTTAGCTATGGTTCGAAGTTGGAAGAAGCTGGCTTTTACCACAGCGTTGACTTGCTTATCAAATTTTAATGCAGAGTCAAATATCATGCCGAGGTTTTTGACATGCGGTTTGACTAGGCAGGATAGGCTTCCAAGACTGCCTGTTATCAATTTGATGGAGTCGGGGGGGCCGAATAGGATGACCTCAGACTTGCTCTCATTTAATTGGAGGAAGTTCTGTGCCATCCAACATTTTATGTCCTCAAGGCAGTGTGAGAGGCTGTTTAAATTTGACTGGTTGTTGGGTTTCAGGGGGAGGTAAAGCTGAGTGTCATCGGCATAGCAGTGGAAAGAAATGCCGTGCCTTTGAATGATTTGGCCAAGGGGGAGCATGTATAGAGAGAAGAGAATGGGGCCTAGGATGGAGCCTTGTGGAACTCCGCAGGAGAGGCTAGCTGGAGCAGAGGAATAACTGCCTATGTTGATGGCGAAACTCCTATCTTTGAGGTACGAAGCGAACCAGCTCAGGGCAGTGCCATCAATGCCAACCGCGTACCGGAGACGGTCAATAAGGATGGTGTGGTCCACTGTATCGAATGCTGCGCTGAGGTCGAGAAGGAGCAGGATTGCACAGTCGCCGGTGTCGATGGCGAGAAGCAGGTCGTTGTGTACCTTCAACAAGGCAGACTCTGTGCTGTGGTGGGCTCTGAAACCTGACTGGAAACTTTCCAGGATGGTGTTTTGGTGCAGGTAGGGCACTAATTGGTTAAGGATTGCCTTTTCAAGGACTTTTGACAGGAATGGCAGTTTGGAAATGGGTCTGTAGTTGCTAGGCAAGGTGGGGTCTAGGTTAGGTTTTTTCAGTAGGGGCTGGACCACCGCGTGCTTGAAACTGGTTGGAACAGTGCCAGTGGCCAGAGAACTGTTGATAATAGAGAGGATGCTGGGACCAGCTATTGCAATGACATCCTTCAGAAGGGCAGTGGGGGCAGGATCAAGGGGGCAGGTTGCAGGTTTCATAGTGGAGACAAGCTTTGCAAGGGAGGATAGAGTGACGGGTTGGAAGCAGTCCAATTTAGATGAACAGACTAGTGAGACAGCTAGGTCACGGGTGGGAGGGAAAATGTTCATTCTAATATTCTCAACTTTGTTGGTGAAAAATTTAGCGAATTCTTCGCACTTAGCAGGGGACCCAACTAAGCTGGTACTGGGGGCGGGACATATGACAGAGGTAATTGTTCTAAATAGGACCTTGGAGTTATGAGAGTTTTTCGAAATAAGGTCGGAGAAGTATTGTGCTCTAGCAGACTTTACTGCTTCCTGGTATTTGAGAAGATTGTTTCTCAGAATTTCGAAGGAAATTTGAAGCTTGTCACATTTCCATCTCCTTTCTGATTTTCTGCACTCCCTTCTTAGGGCTTTGGTGGTGTCATTGAGCCACGGCCGACCTTTGGGCTTAGGCTTTTTCATTTTAAGGGGAGCGATAGAATCCAGGATGGAAGAGCAAGTGATATTAAATAAAGAGGCGAGATCCTCAGTGCTGAGATGGGGGGGAGAGGCCTCAATAGTGCAGATGTTGGGGGCAGCTGTGAGAGCCTCGGAGAATTTACTGGCAGTCAATGAATTTATGTCGCGGGAGTAGCGAACAGGGAGATGAGATTTTGCGGGAGATAAAGGCAGAGATGCGTCAAAAATGATAGCGCTGTGGTCCGCAGGTGTCTCTTACTCCCCTTAGAGTCTTTCCACCTCTTTGGAATAAATTGATCCTGCAACCTCTGCATTATTCCCAGGAATACCTGCCATTGCTGTTCCACCGTCTTCCCTGCTAGGGCCTCATTCCAGTCAATTTTGACCAGCTCCTGCCTCATGCCTCTGTAATCCCCTTTGCTATACTGTAATACCGACACTTCCGATTTTCCCTTCTGCCTTTCCATTTGCAGAGTAAAACTTATCATGTTGTGATCACTGCCTCCTAATGGCTCTTTTACCTCTAGTCCCCTTATCAGATCAGGATCATTACACAACACTAAATCCAGAATTGCCTTCTCCCTGGTAGGCTCCAGTACAAGCTGTTCCAAGAATCCATCTCGAAGGCACTCTACAAACTCTCTTTCCTGGGGTCCATTTCCAACCTGATTTTCCCAGTCTACCTGCATGTTGAAATCTCCCATAACCACCGTAGCATTACATTTTTGACACGCCAATTTTATCTCCTGATTCAACTTGCACCCTATGTCGAGGCTACTGTTTGGGGGCCTATAGATAACTCCCATTAGGGTCTTTTTACCCTTACAATTTCTCATTTCTATCCATACCGATTCAACATCTCCTGATTCTATGTCACCCCTTGCAAGGGAATGAATATCATTCCTTACCATCAGAGCAATCCCACCCCCTCTGCCCACCTGTCTGTCTTTTCTATACGTTGTGTACCCCTGAATATTCAGTTCCCAGCCCTGGTCCTCTTGTAGCCATGTCTCAGTGATCCCTACAACATCATACTTGCCCATGACTAACTGAGCCTCAAGCTCATCCACTTTATTTTTTATACTACGCGCATTTAAGTACAACACTTTAACTTCTGTATTTACCTCCCCTCTCACATCGTTCACAATTGGCCCTGCCCTTAATTTCTTTTCCCCTCTAGAACTTCTGTTCCCATTCTTCCGAGAGTCTTTTGCAATATCTCCTGTATTCCCTTTTACCTCATCTTCATATTCACAATTTGTTAACCCCTCCCCCCCACTACTTAGTTTAAAGCCACAGGTGCAACACTAGCAAAGAATTAACATCCACACCAGTTCTAGTTAATTTTCAGTGTTGCCTGGTTGGAAGCAAAACCTAATCACGTCATTAGCAGGTACTTAGGCCCAAAATAAGCACGATTATGGTGGAGCTAGTTTATAATTACATGAGAATACTTCTTCAAAACACTTACTGCACTTCAACTGTGTCAGACTGCTAGGTATTACCTAATGAAGCTAACAGCAGAGCGGTAGCAATATGTTTAGTTTAGTTTAGTTTTGAGATATAGAATGGAAACAGGCTCTTTGGCCCATCGAGTCCATGCAGACCAGCGATCTCTGCACATTAACACTATCCCACACACACTAGAGACTATTTTACTCGTACATCAAGTCAATTAACCTACATACCTGTACGTCTTTGGGGTGCGGGAGGAAACCGAAGATCTCGGAGAAAACCCACACGGTCACGGGGAGAAGGTACAAATTCTGTACAGACAGCACCCGTGGTCGGAATCGAACCTGGGTCTCCGGCGCTGCAAGCGCTGTAAAGCAGCAACTCTACCGCTGCACCACCATGCCACCCATATGCTGGAGGAACATATTGGTTTAAGGATGCAGGGTTGTAACTTGCAACATCAACCCTGCATCAGGACCATGAGGATGCAGGGTTCTAGTTTTGTTGCAACCCTGCCTCCTGCAAGTGTGATGCAGGGTTGCAACTTTAATCAGCAACTACTTTCCCCTACAGAGGCCAGTTAACCCACTGAATTCCTCCATGCAGATTATTTCTTGGTCCATATTCCACCATCTGCAATCTCCTGCATCTCCATTTATTCGAGCTGACGATTGCAAAACCCCAACAGCTTGTTTTTTTTTTTTTGAATATGAGTACTGTATTTCTGCCCATCTATTGAGTTCACCACAGCACTTGCACTTAATTAACAGTAAAAACATTAACCTCACTTTACATTATCAGGTAAATCCAGGCCCATAATGTTGTGTGTCAAGACAGACATCATCTTTGATCTTACTTTAGGATTTTAATTTGAAAGATATTTTATGCTTATGTTCACCATTTGCCTCAGTTTAATTGACACGAAGATACTTTTTGTAAAGTTCATCATCCATACTCTGATCGTGTAACAGAGTCCTAAAGCTATCCAAATTCATCCAGCACTATAAAACCGAATGTTATTTCTTCTCTCTTCTTCCTCAGAGTCTAAATGTCATTCCCGCATTGTGAATGTTTAATTGTTTTAAATAAGTCCTTCGTTATTTTATGTCATTTTATTATGATAGAAGAATACTATTTGAGAGTTGCCCCTTCAGTTAATAACATGAGAGAGTTTCAGCATGGGACAACTTTTTTTATATCAATTGCTTCTCGACAATCAAAATGTTATGATGAAGGTTATAGATAATAGCACAATTTTATAGTTGACCACAGTGAATGGTGGAGATATAAAATTCCAGCAAGTGATAGGAGATATTATATTTTATGGATTCAAAGAAATGAGAATACTTTGTTTCAGACTCCAGGACAGCAGTCTGCAGACTTGTTAAACACAGAGCTGCTGTTATATCACTCAAAGCCAAGGCTTCCAGTTTCTAATAAATAAATAATCATTATCTCAATAAATATTTCCAAAGTCACAAAACCAGTGTATTACCATCAGGGGTTTATCTTATCAATAAGCTCATTTAACCCAGAGGGAGGATGAGAGGGGAACTTATAGAAACATATAAAATTATTAAGGGATTGGACACGCTAGATGCAGGAAGCATGTTCCCGATGTTGGGGGAGTCCAGAACCAGGGGCGACAGTTTAAGAATAAGGGGTAGGCCATTTAGAACTGAGATGAGGAAAAAACCTCACACAGAGAGATGTGAATTTGTGGAAATCGCTGCCTCAGAAGGCAGTGGAGGCCGATTCACTGGATGCATTCAAAAGAGAGTTAGATAGAGCTCTTAGGACTAGCGGAATCAAGGGGTATGGTGAGAAGGCAGGAATGGGATACTGATTGTGGATGATCAGCCATGATCACATTGAATGGCGGTGCAGGCTCAAAGTGTCAAATGGCCTACTCCTGCACCTGTTGTCTATGTATCTATGTATCTATGTATCATTGCAATGAAACACCTTTTAAAATAAATAGCTTACTGGAATGGTGGACTGATTAATTGTGCAACCAAATCAAATATAAAGGAATGTGTCAGTTTCCCTGGTAAATACACACGCTTTCATGGATATGACTTCGTGACACAGGCTATTAAGATAAACTTTGGCGGCAAGAACAGGAAAGCAATTACCTGAATGGTGGCCAATTAGGAAAAGGGGAGATGCAACGTGACCTGGGTGTCATGGTGCACCAGTCATTGAAAGCAAGCGTGCAGGTGCAGCAGGCAGTGAAGAAAGCGAATGGTATGTTAGCATTCATAGCAAGAGGATTTGAGTATAGGAGCAGGGAGGTTCTGCTGCAGTTGTACAGGGCCTTGGTGAGACCGCACCTGGAGTATTGTGTACAGGTTTGGTCTCCTAATCTGAGGAAAGACATTCTAGCCTTAGAGGGAGTACAGAGAAGGTTCACCAGATTGATCCCTGGGATGGCAGGATTTTCATATGAAGAAAGACTGGATAGACTAGGCTTATACTCGCTGGAATTTAGAAGACTGAGGGGGGATCTTATAGAAACATATAAAATTCTTAAGGGGTTGGAGAGGCTAGATGCGGGAAGATTGTTCCCGATGTTGGGGAAGTCCAGAACTAGGGGTCACAGCTTAAGGATAAAGGGGAAGTCTTTTAGGACCGAGATGAGAAAACATTTCTTCACACAGAGAGTGGCGAGTCTGTGGAATTCTCTGCCACAGAAGGTAGTTGAGGCCAGTTCATTGACTATATTTAAGAGGGAGTTAGATGTGGCCTTTGTGGCTAAAGGGATCAGGGGGTATGGAGAGAATGCAGGTACAGGTTACTGAGCTGGATGATCAGCCATGATCATATTGAATGGCGGTGCAGGCTCGAAGGGCCGAATGGCCTACTCCTGCACCTATTTTCTATGTTTCTATGTCCTAGTTGTATGTGATAAATGTTTCCATATGCACACCCACAAATATATTTAAATGTCAAGAGAATCACATCACATCAGTTCAAAGTTCTTGGGAACTTCTAATTCACATCTATAAGTATATGTTGGATATTTAAAATGATTGGTCTTGATATTATGGGTTTAGTGTATTAAAAGTGAAACAATTGTGCGGTCTGCTAAACATATCAGTAGAACAATTCCTGTTTTAGCTCTTAAAATCTTAATAGTTCATATAGCTCCTCAAAAGTAACAACAAAAGTAGATGGAGTGATAAAGAAAGCATACCTTGCATGCATGCCTTCATCAGGCAAGGATTTGAGTACAAGAGTCAGGTCATCATGTTGCGGCTATATAGAAATGTTGGTTAGGTCACATTTGGAGTATTGTGTGCAATTCTGGTCGCCCCTTACGGGAAGGATATGGAGAGCTTGGAGAGGGTGCAAAAGAGGCTGCCAGGATTAGAGTGAATTAACAATCAGGTGAAGGTTGGACAATCTTGGATTGATTTCTTTGGTTGAGGAGGAAACCTGATAGAACTTTATAAAACTCTGAGAGGCTAGATATCAGAAGTATTTTCTTATAATCAGCTTTCCCATTCCAGTACCATCCAATTAAATCTCTGATTTACATATCCCAGGGCATTAACTGTGTATATATGGACCAGCGCTGGCGCCATACATGGCAGCCGCGCCAACAGCCTGTCTCATCTTTTTCTTCTTTTGCTGTTTTGGTTTGTGTTTACTATGTTTACTTGCATGTTTTTAGTGTACCTTTAGTTTTTTTATTATGTGGGGGTGGGTGGTGTTTGGCGGAACCGTTTTTATCTCTTTCCTCGATGGAGATGCAACTTTTTAATCGTATCTCCGTCTGCACTGCGGCTTTAACATTGTGGATGTGGTGGTCCCTTTGTAAGGGATCGACTGCGGGAGCTCCAACCGCAGGAGCTTCAATCGCCCCGATCGCGGGAGCTTCGATCGCCCCGATGCAGGAGCTTCGATCGCCCCGATGCAGGAGTTTTGATCGTCCAGAGTGCGAAAGGTTTGAATGCCCCGACCGCGGGAGAAAAGGAGGAAAGAAGGTAGAAGTTATTTGCCTTCCAACACAGTGGGGAATGTGAGGTCGCCGAAAAAAACAAGATGGACGTGCTGCCTGCGCTGGTGAGGACTCGGAGGGAGTGCCGTGAGTGCAGTGATCTCGGTGTTTTGCGGGGACATGGCTCCATGAGGATATCCCGAAGTCTAGTGCGAGTGTGGACGGCTTTCTGACTGTTCGGGCGGACAGGGTTTGCAGAGAGAGTTATAGCGGTCGGCACAACTCTGGTCACATCACCGTGAAGGAGCGTGTGTGTGACCTGAACATTGAACTCCGCTTATGCTGTGTGCCCTGGGGATTCTCACACGCCATTGTGGTGGCTGTTTAAATCTATGTTTAATTTTTATGTGGTTATGTATCTTGTTGCTTTTTTTGTATGACTGTTTGCAAATCAAATTCCTTGTATGTTTACATATTTGGCTAATAAATTAATTACAATTACAATTACAATGATGCAATGAGATAATGAACACAACACACAACACTCCACCTGTGTTGTAATGATAGTTTTGTTGAAATCCCTGCCATAGAAACCAAAATTCAATAATCCATTCATTGTTTTTTTCTACTTCTATTTGTATTCTCAGGAAATTGTATGTTTGAAATTCTAGACCATTAAGTTAATTTGCATTCTTTGCTCTCATTTCATTCATAGTATTCTCCCTTTCTTGTTTACTTTCTTAAAAGAAGGATCTTACATTTAGAATTGTTAAATTACTTTATTTGAAAGTTTGTTTTTTGCATTCATCCGCCTCCATCCCCCTGGACTTTACTGTCTTCCTCTTATTTTAAATGAAACTGTATTTTTTCCATATGAATACAAATTTAGGCCTACATTTTAAGATTAAAGGTGGAACCGGCCCTACTTTCTGAGCTGCAACATTTGCAATTATTTTCGAATAAAAAACAAGTTAATTTGCGGCAACACTGTTTCCTCTCCATCATTTAACCTTCTATCCATGCTGCTGCAGTTTTTTTCAGATAGAATACTTTTGGATGTTTCCAATAAGTATCGCATGAGGATGAGACGGAGTTTCTTCCCACAGGCCATCAGGACTGTCAACTTTTATAACTCCAGGGACTAAATTTTTGTCTACACTATAGTAACTTATTAACTTTATTTATATGCTTGTAATTGTAATTATTTTTTGTGCACAATCCGCAGGCATTGCCACTTTCATTTCACTGCACATCGTGTATGTGTATGTGACAAATAAACTTGACTTGACTTGTAGAAACAAAGAACTGCAGATGCTGGTTTATACCAAAGATAGACACAACATGCTGGAATAACTCAGCAGGTCAGGCAGCATCTCTGGAGGGAAAGGATAAGTGATGACCCGAAGAGTCGTGACCCGAAACGTCATCTATCCTTTCCAACCAGACACTCTGCCTGACCTGTTGAGTTACTCCAGCACTTTGCGTCTACCTTTCGTTTCTCATGAGAGATCATTTAAACCATTCTTAATAAGCTGAACTTAGATATAAGCATCGACTGTAAAATACAAACTTCAATACTGATACCATTTCAAAAATGAATGCATCATAAAAGATTGTTTTGAAAATAAAATTATTAAAATAAACAGGAAAGCAGCAGAACCAGGGGGTGAAGAGCATTTACATGTTACTCATACTTGGAGAAATCTGTTCCAGTAATCCACTTGTCGGGAGAGATTATCACATTTTTCTTCACCAGCATTTTCCTTCACCAGAACTGTGAAAGTTCATGATGAGAGTTTTACAAACTTTTAGGAAGACTGAGTGAAGATTGTTTTTGGGGTTATCCAATATATTTTGTATGTTTTGTCAGGAAGTATTCTGTATTTTAAATGTGTGACATTAGCTTCACCTGAGTTTCAGAGCCTTTACGTTGACTGATAATTTGGCATTAATTTACTTTGGGTGCATTATGGTATCAATCCAAAGATCGGGAGCCCACTGCCTCCATCACTCATGACCTAATCTATTTGTTCCTAAAACAAATCATGCTCTGTTGGTAACTAAAGTAACACATGGTGCTCTGCTTCCAAAATAGGACAAAAAAATTGGAGTGGAATAAGCATGCCCTCAGTCATTTAACACACATTTCTGAGCCAAGGATGTTAGCAACCAGGGATGAATTGCTTTGATTTGTGAACTGAAACTTGTGTAAGCCTACAGGTAGCTTTGATACCAGAAAATTCCCCGAGGAGCTGATGAGTATGCATAGACATGCGAATGCACACTTCATAAACACAATTAACACTGCACCGCAACTGATAAAATCACTATTTCACTTTCATAATGTTTTCACAGTTTAGCTATTTCAAACATTTGATTTAATGCACATTAGCTGAATGATTAGGGTTCATTGGTTATTTTTGAAAATTATTAAGCAAAAATATTTTGACTTGTTTTTGTTTCTTTGGCTATGGTAATGAACTAGTGATTCGTATTCATGATTATGTCTTAAACATATAAGTATTCTGAAAGCTGTGAAGAAATTATCCAGACGACTGGAAGGGTGACAAGCTAAATTAAGAATTATGTAAATAAAGCAACTTTGTCATCTTAAAACATCACCAGTAAATACCTTATTTTCCTGGTTTCTGTTCATCTGCATTTCTCACAAACAGTGGCAATTTAATTCAGAAATATAACGTAAAATATATATATTTTAAATCAAAGGTTTGTAGGTTAATTGGCTTGAAATAAATGTAAAAATTGCCGCCAGTGTAGGATAGTGTTTGTGTGCGAGATTGCTAGTCGGTGCGGACTCGATGGGCCGAAGGGCCTGTTTCCACGCGGTATCTTTAAGCAAAATAATCTAAAATGCACAACTCTTTTTGTTATTTTTGGTAAGTTTTAAAAGTTTGTGTAAATGGTCTCTGGTTTGTTTTCTGTGGGGGGTGGAAGAGGGGTTCGGGGGAAACTTTTTTTCAATCTCTTACCTTGCCGGAGATGCGATTGTTTTCCGGATCGTATCTCTGGTCGCTCTTCGGCCTCACATCACAGAGCTGGAGGTCTTGCCTGGGACTGACCTTGAGTCCCCGCGAGGGTGTGGACTTATCATCCGAGCCTGCGATCCCTTGCCTGGGATGGACGCTCCAATGCAGCCTGCGGACTTTAACATCAGGAGCTCACAGTCTCGGGTTGAGACCGGTCGGGAGCTCCAAAAGCTGCACGAGGTTCGACTGGTCCCGACCCGGGGTAGATTGCCGGCGCGGGGGAGCTGAGATTCCCCCCCCCCCCCCCGATGAAGGAGCTTGATCGCCCCGACGAGGAAGGCTCACCGCCGGCTACCGGAGTCAAGATCATCCCGTCAACGGAAGGTTAGAGCCCCTGACCGCTGGAGGACAAAGAAGGGAGAGATTGAACTGTTTTTTACCTTCTATCACAGTGAGGAATGTGAAGGAGTCACTGTGGTGGATGTTCATGTTAAAATGTATTTTGTGTGTCCTGGTTGCTTTTTACTGTTATGACGGTATGGCAAATGAAGTTCCTTGAATGTTGCAAAACATGCTTGTGATTTCTGAAAGTGGACGAGTATTGAAAATGAAACAGCTGACACAAATGATTTCAATTCTCTTTCTCTGCATAAGTACAGCTTTCTATAATCTAGTGCAATTACATTTTTCAACCTATTTGCAACACAATTTGTTGACCTATGGATAAGCAACTGTGGATAAAGTGCATTCATCTTTAAGATGCCTTGAACTTAAATTACTTGGGTTCATCTTCTCAGAACTAGCCTGAAAGTACAGAGCATGGCAGGCATATGCCATCTCTGTAATTCCACATGCTGAATGCTGTCGTGATGCCAAAGTCTAATCTTCTCACCTTCGCCAGCATGGAAATGAGCATTGAACCTACAACCTCGCCTGCCATTTCAATCAGTATAGATGCTGTAATGCGCTGACAAGATGTTTTAGGGCAGCCAAATGGATATTGATCAATGGATTTTTTTTGTTCTCATCCTGATTAGAATGTTGGCATGAATGCTCACACACATAAAACTGGACAATACACACAGGTAGCCTGTGCAAGCTGAATTGCAATTCCCTGGAATGTTTATGGAGTAATAATTAAAATAATAACTTCAGTTTATTTATTTTTAATATTCATTTCATTAAAAAGTAAATGTAAAATAACTTGAGATGACATTAAATCCTCTGGTTAAACATGTATTTGGAATTCCATTCCACCAGTGTGTTAAAAACGCTTGATAATAACTTCTGTACAATGTGTGATTTTCTCCAAAATGTATCTTTGAATTCAATGGAACGAAGTTGAAAGAGTACAGTGTACTGGCATTACCATCTAGCACCTTTACAAGCGGCAGAGTAGCACAGCGGTAGAGTTGCTGCCTTACAGCGTCAGAGACCCGGGTTTGATCCTGACTATAGGTGCTGTCTGTATGGAGTTTGTACGTTCTCCCCGTAACCGTAACATTCTATCTCTATCCCGCCCACTCCCCTGACATCAGTCTGAAGAAGTGCCTTGACCCGAAACGTCATCCATTCCTTCTGTCCAGAGATGCTGCCTGTCCCGCTGAGTTACTCCAGCATTTTGTGTCTCCCCGGAACCTGCGTGGGTTTTCTCTGGGAGCTCCGGTTTCTTCCCACACTCCAAAAGTTGTTCACGTTTGTAGGTTAATTGGTTTGGCAAATTTTTTAATTGTCCTTAGTGTGTGTAGAATAGTGTAAGTGTGCAGGGATCGCTGGGCAGCGCAGACTCAGTGGGCCGAAAGTCCTGTTTCCGCGCTGTATCTCAGAATTAGACTAAACTAAATTTAGGCTCAACTAATAAAGAACAACTTTCCAGGATTCTACATCAAAATCCTTCCCTATTACTTCTTATTCTCACACAATGATGGGAAAACAACATTAATTGAGACTGGGTAAGTGAAATATGAAAATCTGTACAGTCCACATTAAAGCCTCATATGGTTAAATTAGCAATGCATCTTTACTTGAGAAAAATGGTCAAGATTCTGAAGGTACAAGAGACTTGCACAATACATGTCATCACCTCTTTGGGGAAAACTATTCATTCTTTTAAAAACTGATATCATAAACCATCAGACAGATTGATTTGAGTGACTGATTTGGTTGTTAGGACTCAAAGATTTACTTGTAGTTTTAGTTTTAGAGATGCAACGTGGAAACAGGCCCTTCAGCCCATCAAATCTGCACCAACCAAAAGTCACCTATACGCTCATTCCATGGTATCTCATTTTCACATCCTACACACTGGGGGGAATTTACAGAAGCCAACTAACTTACAAACCTTCACATTTTTGGAATGTGGGAGGAAACCAGTGCACCTCGAGAAAACCAATGTGTTCACAGGGTGAACATACAAAATCCATACCCATAGTCAGAATCTAACCAGAGTCTCTGGTGCTGTAAGGCAACAACTCTACCACTGTACCACTGTACCACCCAGTTTACATCATTCAGAGGTCATGGAAGCTTTTTCTGGAGCAACTCTAAACTTGGAGAATTTTGTAGTTTTTGCTCCATTTCCCATAAGGGGTCAACTGGCCCAACCATTCAAACTTATCATCAGCAGTTAGATCTTTCTGTAGTGACACGTTGCCTGTTCTATTACAGAGAGTTTGTTCAGCAGAGTTTGTTCAGCTGAAGGACCTTGCGCTGCACAATGACAGAATAGGCCCTGTCCATAAACAATAATTGCACCAACAAGCTGGTAAAACAATTAAGAGCTTTGAATATTTCTAAATTTCAGAAAATTTTAAACTGTTCAAAATGTAGAAAAATCAGTGAAATAATTAAAATATTTAAAAATCATACCACTTTTTAAATAAATTAAGACATTTAATACACTTTTAAATCATTAAACACATTGTGGAACCCAATTTATTAATAAAAATAATATTAATGGCACTTTGCAGCAAGTTGTTTGCATTGAAATAAATCGATTCATTGTTTCTATGTCAGGTGGTATTATTGCAGCACAATTGGTAAAACAATTGTGAAGAGCATTTGGCAAGTTTGGAGCATTCATATGCTCATGTGAACCCAGAAATTTGAAGCATACATAGAGAAATTTTCGCATAACACTAAAGTACTGGCGAATCCTATAGACCTCCAGAAGATAGACACAAAAATGTAACTCAGCGGGTCGGGCAGAATATCTGGAGAATAGGAATAGGTGTATCAACTTGATTAGTCTTGATCAAGCCTAGTTTCAAGTCTTGATTAGTACGGGTGTCAGAGGTTATGGGGTTAGGAGGGAGAGATAGATCAGCCATTATTGAGTGACGGAGTAGACTTGATGGGCCGAAAGGCCTAATTCTGCTCCTATGAGTTATGAACATGAACGTATGAACTTTCAGATCACGTGTATAGGAAGGAACTGCAGATGCTGGTTTATACCGAAGATCATTATGTTCCTTCTTTTAACAAAAACACTATTGTCATCAATGGATAGCATCATCTTGGAGAAATAAGTTACATCTTCCATTATTTCATTTCAGCAAATCTGATTTTAGTTTGATTCCTTGAACATTTTGTTCAATCGTCACCACTTTGATGTAGTTCCACAAGTGATGTTCTATCACCAAAACCTGAGCCAGAACAAATAATGAGAATCACTGGAGCCAGACTCAGAAGAGTCTTGATCATTTAATTAACACTGCCTATGGGTGGAGGATGCAGTTCCTGTGGATAAGTGTGGAATAACTAGTATGTGAGCAAGGAACTGAATATGCATTGAGTGAAGCAGCATGCTGATGAAGTAATTACATCATTTTTGAGAATCTATCTATAAAACTATTAGCACAGCACTCTGAGGTCTGATTATCTAATTTTAAGAACATTTAAAACCATTATAGGTAATGGGAACTTTTGTGGAATGAGTCAGGAAATTCGGCTTCAATTTATAAGCATTAAGTCTGAGGATCTGTAACTATGAAGCAACCTGATGTGCTTGGTTTATGCACATTGTTCTCTCTGATAGTATCAGACAAAGGGAGAGGTATAATGTAAAAGTCAATAGGATAGGCCCCTCAGGTATCTCAACAACTAACTTCATCTCATCCATCACAAAGTGCTTAGGGGGATTGAAATGTTCCTTCACTTGACTGTCATGTGCTAGGGTTGAGTGTCCCAATCTTCCAATCTACCTCATTGCAGCCCCAGTCCTTTTTTTTAACATGAACCTCCTCTGGAAGCTGCGATGATATATTCCACACTATGTTTCTTTTCTCTTCAACACTATCAAGGTGGCACGGTGGCATAGCGGTAGAGCTACTGCCTTACAGCGCCAGAGACCTGGGTTTGATCCTGGCCACATATGCTTGTCTGTTAAGAGTTTGCATGTTCTCCCAATGACCTGTGTGGATTTTCTCTGAGATCTTCGTTTTCCTCCCACACTCCAAAGACGTACAGGTTTGTATGTTATTTGGGTTGGTGTAATGGTAAAATTGTCCCTAATGTGTTTAGGGCAGTGTTAATGTGTGGGGATCGCTGGTCGGTGCAGACTCGGTGAGCTGAAGGGCCTGTTTACATGCTGTATCTCTAAACTAAACTAAAGTAAACTATCGAATGTACTCATGTGTGGTATGATTTGCCTGGAAAGCATGTAAAGCAGAGTTTTTACTCTCTCTCGGTACACATGACAATAATAAACCAATACTAATACCAATGGCAGGAGTCCAATCTATAATGATTCAGACTTAGCTGATTTGATAGAGACGGCACAATTGGAGAGACAAAAATTACTTTTTACTCCAAATATAAGGCATGACATTATCAATATGAAGGCCTGAAAACTGCCATTGTAAGGTTTATCCATCAACTGTTGATTGCAATTTGTTCTGTCTTCCTTGGGCGATCGTGGATAATTCAATCATATAGCTGCTGTCCCTGCGGGTTCATAGACATAGGTCATGACAATTTTGCATTTTAAAGGTATGCGTGTGGGTTTTGAAACAAACCGTCACAAAATGTTGTAGCATCATTGATTTGGTTGTCTGTTACAGTTCTCTATTGAAGCACACAATAAACAAGTCAGTATATTGATCATTTCTATGTTTTCTATTTGACATTTGAGGAAGCATATTGAGCAATTTATCTTGAGCAGCAGAGCAATCCAAACATAGTTTCTAATGACAGAAAGAACAGGCTACAGGCTAGAAATTGTACAAGACTGAGCTGGACAGACACCAACACAGCCCTATCGGGCATTTTTAATGCAGATAAGAAGCAAGGCATTGAATGTGATAGAACATGTAATGCCAGGGAACACTACACCAAGAATCACAGTTGTTTTATTTTAGTTTAAAAGAAAGTTACATATGCTCAAAACACTGAAATACGGGAAGAATTTATAAGCCTTAGACTCTTTAAAATGAAAGATTATCAATGTAGGGATCCTGATTTAATCAGACTATTTAAAATGGTCAAATGAACAACACATACTATTGTTTCACACAAGAATTTATAATGTGTCTATTAAAGAAGACATTTGATTTTCCCATGTAATAGTGAATTGAACTTAGTGTGTATTGACCAGAAGATAATGTCCGTAACCTGCTTTCAGCCTGTTGGCAGTTCCAGGAACTATTGACACTCCAACTGTCGTGCATGTAGCAATGCATTCTGTAATTCTGCATCAACAAGTGGCAGTGTGCAAGTCGGGAACATGCTGGTCGTCAGGTGGGTGTGTATGAGACCTTTCACCGTGCTCTTGGATTTACTGACAAATCTAGGGGCGCTCTGTCTGTTGCTTCCCGAAAAGGTTGGCGACTCAGTTTTAGTTTAGTTTAGTTTAGTTTTGAGACATCGCGGAAACAGGCCTTTCGACCCACCGGGTCTGCGCTGACCAGCGATTCCTGCATATTAATACTATCCTACGCACACTAGGGACAATTTTAAATTTACCATGCCAATTTTGGAGTATGGAAGGAAACTGAAGATCTTGGAGAAAACCCACGCAGGTCACGGGGAGAACGTACAAACTCCGTATAGACAGCACCCGCAGTCGGGATCAACCCCAGGTCTCCGGCGCTGCAAGCGCTGTAAGGCAGCAACTCTACTGTTGCACCACCGTGCCGCTCCAAGAGTTTTACTTGAGCCATAGCTGGCACATATAGCACAATCTAATTCATTTGAAACAAATAAACACAAAGTGCTGGTCCAAGTCAATGGATCAGGCAACAGCCCTGTAGAACATAGGTAGGTAACGTTTCGGGTCGGGACCCTTCTTCCGACCTGAAACATCACCTGCCCATGTTCTCCAGGGATGCTGCCTGATCCCCTGAGTTTGTCCAGCACTTTGTGTATTTTTTTTTATAAAGCAGCATCTACAGTTCCTTGTTCCCTCGTTTATTTGATTGTGGTTTCTGTGCTTCGTGAAAATATATTGAGGCAATTAAAAAAAATATGGCTTTGCTTTTTTGTATCTTTAATGAACAGCAGTTTAATGCATTTTAAACAAATCTTCCTTAAAATATTTTTCAGCATTCTTACTCAGATTTATTTTCAGCTATTCCTGAATGGCTCGGATGATCAATGACACTTGGGAACAGAGAAAAGCCATTCTTCAGCACAAAACGCAAGAAGACTATTGGGATGATCTATGGGGAGCTTCATCCTCTCCACCCCTACATGTTGCCGAATTGTTGTTAACCACTGCCCAGTCCATCACGGGTTCTGACCTCTCCTCCATCGAAGGGACTTACTGCCTCAAAAAGGAAGCCTACATTATCAGAGACCCACGCCACCCTGGCCACACACTCATTTCACCCCTGCCATCGGGAAGAAGGCGCAGGAGCCTGAAAATTGTAACGCCCAGGTTCAGGACCACCTTCTTCCCGACAGCCATGAGGATATTAAACACTACAACCTCAAATAAGCTCTGAACTACATAGACTATTATTGTTATTATTGCACTATTATTGTTTGTTTGTTTATTATGTGTACATATGCGAGTATATATATATATATATTTACACATATATATTTACATACATTTATATTATACATATATATATTCACATACATTTATATATAAATGTATGTGAATATATATATGTATAATATAAATATATAAATATACATATATATATATGCTCTAGTCTGAAAAAGGGTTTTGACCTGAAATGTCACGCATTCCTTCTCTCCAGGGATGCTGCCTGTCCCGCTGAGTTACTCCAGCTTTTTGTGTCTATTTTCAGTTTAAACCAGCATCTGCAGTTCCTTCCTCCACATCAACAGAGATGCAGTTCAAGGAAAAAGATACAGGAGCCTGAAAATCTTGACCACTAGGTTCAAGAACTGCCTTTTCCCAACAGCCATCAGGCTCCTGAACACTACACAGCCCTAACCTCAGCAACTATGATCTCCTGTGCGCTATATTTTTGGTCGCACTACGGACTTTGATTTATGTACTATTATGGTTAACTCGTGCAGTAAACGATCATTAGTTTCTTGCCTTTTTGATCATTATGTTATCTGCGCGTTAGCCCATTTACAGGCCTGTTAAGCTGCAGCAAGCAAGAATGCCATTGTTCCATTGTCAGTATTTAGAGTCATAGAGTCAGAGAGTCCTACAGCACAGAAAGAGGCCCTTCGGCCCATCGTGTCCGCGCCGCCCGTTACTAAACACAGTCTAATTTTAATCCCATTTTCCCGCATTTGGACCGTAGCCCTGAATGTTGTAGCATTTCAAGTGCCCATCCAAATGCCTCTTAAACGTTGTGAGTGTTCCCGCCTCCACCACCACCCCAGCAGTGAGTTCCAGACTCCAACCACCCTCTGGGTGAAAAAGTTCTTTCTCACATCCCCCCGAAACCTCCCTCCCCTTACCCTGTATCTATGTCCCCTCGTTGTTGAACCTTCCACCAGTGGAAGAAGTTCCCCGCCATCTACCTTATCTATGCCCCTCATGATCTTGTACACCTCGATCATGTCCCCTCTCAGCCTTTTCTGCTCCAGGGAAAACAACCCCAGTCTGCTCAGTCTCTCCTCATAGCCGAGGCCCTTCATCCCTGGCAGCATCCTGGTGAATCTCCTCTGCACCCTCTCCAAAGCTATCACATCCTTTCTATAATGTGGTGACCAGAACTGTACACAATACTCCAGCTGTGGCCTCACCAGTGTTCTGTACAATTCCATCATTACCCCTCTACTTTTATATTCGATGCCCCGGCTAATGAAGGCCAGTAACCCATATGCCTTTTTGACCACCCTGTCCACCTGTCCTGCTGCCTTCAAGGACTTGTGTACCTTCTGTATTCCTCTAATGATGTCTGTGCCTTAAGTTCTTTATGCCTTCCAAAAGCCCCCCTTTTTTTTCGAATCAATCCTACTATATCGTTCGACATCCAAGGTTCTTTGGACTTGTTTGTCCCACCCTTAAACTTTAGGGGAACATGCTTCCTCTGTACTTTTTCAATTATTCCTTTGAAAAAGTATAATTTTTTACTCTTGTTTCTGGAACTAAGGTTTTTTTTGGACAGGCTAAGGATATTTCCATACAGGAATATATTATTTAAGAATGTAGTTTCACTGGCGCAATTAAATGCTTGCGTGCTGGGTAATAAATCTTTGCTTCGCTGGTCATACAACAATAAGGACTAAAAATCATCTTTGCCAGTCGTAAGCAAAGATTCAAATATCTTATTATTGCCCTCAAGATATTCAGGAACCAAGCATTAGAATAAGGATTAGATCAGGCAACTGATGCCATTACACCTGTTTAGCACTAATAAAAAAAAATGTCTCTTCATATTTGATGTCCCATTACAGCTTTTATTCATGTGTTACAATCTTATATTTAATAATTTCCTGCAGCTTTGCTTTCATGGAGTCTGAGGTAAAATAAAATCACTGCAATATTCATCTGCTATGGTGCACTGTGGTTTAATTTGATCTGTTTTGTTTAAAACCACTGTTCAAGTTGTTCTTACAGGTGACTGGTCTAAGCCTCAGTTTCACTGGAGTGCAATAGTGAAAAGACCACTATAACTGTTAACTGTTCATAAATCTTGACTAGTGCCTTTGGGGGAAGATCAGGTATTAACATCAAAGGAAAAAATAGGAAATCAGTTATGCTTGTTAGAGTCTTGCTGTCTTGGCACAGTACTCAACAGTATTAAATCTTAACCAGCTTTCCCATTTTGTTTCGGACAACAGTGCTGACAAAAGGACTATTAGAAAGAGCCTGAAGGAGGAGGAATGTTGTGCACCAATAGGTGTGTGGGATCCCCTGGAGCTACACCACCAGCGGTGCACCCTTTGACCTAAGGAGTCAAACAGCCTCTTTTTAAACCTTCTCACAAGAGTATTGCCCCATGTTGCTGCATCTTTGTTATTCAGCTGAAACTTACTTGCATCTCCAATTTGCTTCTACATTTGTCCCATCGTTTTTACTTTGGGCACTAAATAATTCCTGCACTCTGCTCTTCAAAGTCAAACTGTAGTACAGAAATTGTTAAAGGAAAAAAGAGAGAACTTTGATGCAGCAGAGGGCAAGAATAAATGGATGATCAATGTATTCACATGGGTGTAGATCAAAAGGGATGAAGCAATTTAGCTTTCTTTATACTAATGATGTCAGGCCCAGTGGATTGAGTGTTTGAGGAAGTTTATATCAGTTAAATTGTTGATTTTCTGCTTCAAGGTATGGCAGTTGTATTCTCATCATTGTTGCAGCGAGACCATATTATCAATAATCACACACACGAAGGCTAAACCTTCCATTAATTTGCAGTCACAAGAAACTGCAGATGCCGGAAGCGAAACACAAAGTGCTGGAGTAACTGGGCGGATCAGGCAGCAGTTGTGGTGGTGAGATAGACAGACAACGTTTTGGATAGACCGTTCTTCAGACGGAGAGGAATCGGGGGGGAGAAAGCTGGGGAAGAGAGTTGGGGGCGGAACAAAGCCAGGTGAATGATAAACAGTTAGAGGTGAGGTGGGAGGGGGTTGATTGCCAGATGGATTGAGTAAGTGACAAAGGCAGGAGGTGAAAAGAAGTCAAAAGGATATTAGCAGAGGAAAGAAGCAGAGGGGTGACATGTAAAACTGGAGAGTGGGATACAGATGGAATGAGGTAGAGGGGAGGGAAAAAGGGGGGGATGAAAGAGAAAAGAGAGAGTCAGGGTTGGAAGGTGAGTGGAGAAGGAGGGGAATTTTCCACAATCAATAATAGAAGACTGAAAAATAAATACATATTTCCTAATATATTTCTTATATCTCACACCTGTTTATTTATTGCATGATAATTTTGTTTAATTGAAACACGATTAAAAGCTGTTGCAAATCATCACCTCATTAGTGTACATGGAAGTATTTCCATTGCGATAACAGAGGAATCCTAGGGATTGACTGTGTCATTGAACAGGTGGACTAACAGCATGGCACTGGAAGAGCAGAGATGCGGATGGATACCAAGCCACAATGAATGGATCTTGCTGAAACTTAAATAGGTTTAAATTAACCATTATGTGTCGATGCATATGTATGTTGAAGAATGTTTATTTTCACAAAATAAAACTATTATTTGTTCACAATGAAATGTTGAAGCTTATATGAGGAAGTTAATTGTAATCTGCCATAAAGGATGATTTGATGTCTTCAGTGTGAAAGATGTGACAAAATACTTCAGAAGGGACAATAAAGTAAGACTGGTGTCAATTCAGTTACATATGCCTTGTTTCATGCAACAACTATGCAAAAATATTTCAAAGCTTACGGCTTCCAAAAATGTTCCCAATGTTGGGCAAGTCCAGAACCAGGGGGCACAGTCTTAGAATAAAGGGGAGGCCATTTAAAACTGAGGTGAGAAAAAACTTTTTCACCCAGAGAGTTGTGAATTTGTGGAATTCTCTGCCACAGAGGGCAGTGGAAGCCAAATCACTGGATGGATTTAAGAGAGAGTTAGATAGAGCTCTAGGGGCTAGTGGAATCAAGGGATATGGGGAGAAGGCAGGCATGGGGTATTGATTGGGGGCGATCAGTCATAATCACAATGAATGGCGGTGCTGGCTCGAAGGGCCGAATGGCCTCCTCCTGCACCTATTTTCTATGTTTCTATATAAGAAAATAGAATAGTGTACACCATATTTTGTTTTGTTCATTTTGGTTTGCTTTTGTAGAAAGCTAAGATGATTTTGAAAGAATGTATTGCAAGCATGCCGGTGAATTGTATTTATGGGTTTAACTAGAACAAGCACTTGCACTCGGTGAAATTTACAAAAATAAGATGAAGCCAGATTTTAAGTGAGCACCAAAGTTGTGAAATTAAGGCTTGATACAACAAATGTTTATTTATTACAGAAAGATTGGCAAAGTGGGAAAAGATGAGGGGGCCTTAAATCCCACATATATGTCCCTGGCAAAGTAATGTATGAACTGAACGTAACTGCAAGCTCAGGAATCCAACAAAGAATATAGGAAAGTCAAACCAAGAGGTGATAATGCATGTATGAAGTAAAATAGAATTTCCTTCCTTCCAACCTTTTCATTACTGATATCTCTTCTTTGTATTCTCTTTGACCTTAAAATGAAGTGAACTGAGCCAAGTTGTATCTAATGTTACAGGAAAGAACTGCAGATGCTGGTTTAAACCAAAGATAGACAAGAAATGCTGGAATAACTCAGCAGGACAGGCAGCATCTCTGAAGAAGGGTCTCGAGCATGAGATAAAAACAGAGGTAATGAATGATATTATTGGCAATTTCAATAACAGATTAGATACAACTTGAAGATAGACACAAAATGCTGGAGTAACTCAGCGGGGCAGGCAGCATGTCTGGATAGAAGGAATGGACAGCACCCTTGGTCAGGATTGAACCCGGGTCTCTGGCACTGTAAGGCAGCAACTCTACCACTGCACCACCCTAAGATTTTATATTTATATTTTTATTTATTTCATATTTATATATTTGCGCATTCCTTATGGAGGAAGTAAAACAATGACTTTCATAGGCCCTTAATTTTAAATGAGGCCATTCTTGGAAAATTTGCAAAGAACTTGAGGAAAGATGCCATCAAATTACATTACATTAAAAGTCACTCAGAAATGTCAGAGTATGAGTAGGATTTATAAATCAGCCCAATTTTTAGGTTATTGAAATTTCCCTCTGCAGTTGGAACATTAATGTTCCAGCAACATTGTCCCTATTTTTGATATAAAGAAAACATGAACATCGACATAAGAAGGGTAAGGACTATAGATTATTTTAATATGCTAATTAGAGGTTTCTCAAGATGTTTAATGATAACTTGTAAAAGTAGACAGCGCAATCAGATTTAAATGAATTTTTAGAGGAACAAAGCCATGAGGATTTTGTGACAACCCGAATTCCATTATAAATGTAAGCAAAATCATCCTACTCATATCTATCAAATCATTAAAGCAAAACAATAACTTAAGGAAGAAAAGGAAATTTGAAAAATTATTGCACACATTTGGAGAGAATTAAAACAGTGTACACAAAGGTAAAAATGTGGACAAAATTGAAAATTACATTGGCACCTTTCATTTATCCTTTTGCCCTACTTCCATAACTTGTCCTACTTCCATAATAACTGCATTCATCTTCACTCCAGTGACTCATGCTCTTGTTTCACCTACTCCTTGTTCTCTGGTGGAATGATTTCAAGATGATCGTGCAGATTTTTGCAGTATTAACTTAAGCTATTTGAGCGTCGCATCTCCAGCTATTATCTTCTTCCATTTTAGATCGAAAGAAAGGGAAAAATGAACTCTCATATATCTCACATATCTCACATCTTCAGGCCGAAACAATGAGGGTCTCAGCCAACAAATTAGATTGTAACACAAATTAAAAGAACAACCAAACTGACAACAGGATTCCATGGAAAACAATGAGATGAATGGCAAGTTAATTTGTTTTGGTGAAGTAACTGAAGGGATTTCTTTAGTGGAGGCAGCAGTAATAATCTCATGCTCTTCTTCAAATATAGCCATGGAGTCTTTTATATTTTTCAACTCCAGTCTTTAACCTAGTTACTTCAATTGTCAATGTCAAGGCTTTTGAACGTTAGTCTTTGTAACGTCTAATGAATTATTTTGGTTGGAAGCAGTACAATTCATGGAAATAGTGTGTGGATATTTCATCTGGTAGTTGGTTTTCCAAGCACTGTAGGAAATAAAATGGTTCTATTATCAGGAGGTTGAATATTACATTTAATTGATTCAATCACAAAAATACATTGAAGTATATGATTGCACAACAACACCCAAGATCATTGTAACAGTAGGATGCTATCATTTTCATTACATTAAGATCAGATCTTCGAGACAGGAACAGAACCGGCAGGCAATTGTTAGAGTTCTTATGAAGGTTTGATTCTAAGTAAACAATTATAATTGAGAGATAAAATAGGATTGAATGCCTGATAGGATCAATATAGCATGTATGCAATGTTATTCTAATTTGTAATCATCTAAGTATAATGTATTGATAGAAAATATTCATGATTTATTGATAATTAATGAGTTCTGACTGAGATGATGAATTGTATGAAACAAATTCCCTCTTCAGCAGCAATTGTGGCATTGCAACACTAGTGTCTGAATCTGTGGCATGAAACAGTCACGGTGCATCATAAACGGACGATAAATAATTAGCTAAGAATAAGATCAGTGGCAATAGAGTTAAGTCCTGTTGTCACTAACTCAATACCTGTTGAGGCATAAATGATCATATATTTCATGGTACAATCGTATAGACTACAGTGCTAAGCATTGTAAGAGGTTTTATGCAGTCTTTTCTTGAGGAGATTAAACGACTTTGAAGAAACGATAAAAGAACACTTTATACATTCTCAGAGAAAGGAAAAAGAATGACTGCTTAAATGCTTTATTCCTGTTCACCGTTCTCTTAGTTACAGCTCATTAAATATCTTCAATAGTAAATCTATTGACTACATCCTAATCAAGGTCAATAACATTGATGCGTGTAGGAAGGAACTGCAGATGCTGGTTTACACCGAAGATAGACACAAAATGCTGAAGTAACTCAGCGGGACAGGGAGCATCTACATTGACATAGTTACTTGAATAGCTTGATGGGTAAGAGCACCAACAAAAATGATACAAAACTGAAAACATTCAGGGGCATGAATGAATGAATAAGTGTATTGGCCAAGTATGTGCATATACAAGGAATGTGCCTTGGTGCTCCGCTCACAAATGACAACACAAACATACAGTTAACAATTAAGAATAATTGCAGCTCAAAATTCAATTACTAGTGCTTATTTCCAGAAACTGTGCATGCACGTTATTCAAGTTTTTGTCCCCCAAATCAATTGCATTGGTTAATGATTCATTTTCAGTAAAGGAGTCATTATTTTTGTTAGATTTATAAGGGTAATGGAGTCCAGATGTTGAATGTGGAGACATCAGTCTATAAGTGCATCACCAATCTTTTCATCATTCCCTTTGTTACTCTAACAAATGGTGCTGACCTAGTTAATTTGCCTGTTTGGACTCCATGCAACTAAATTGATTTTAAACATTATTTCTCTCCGTTCATTCGTAAAATGTGGATGAAGGAGAGAATTAGACTAGATTCCACCATTCACGAATGCAAAATATGTGTCAAATCCCAAACCATTTGCAGTACATTCTCCATGTTTCCCTTGCATTCCCAGTCTAGCAGCGGAGGAGGTCCAGGACACAAAGGTCAGTATGGGAATGGGAAGAGAAGTGAAAATAGCTGGCAACCAAGAGTTACAGTAGGCCTTGGCAGACCAAGCGCAATTGTTTGTCGAAATGATCGCCAAGTCTACGCTTCCCTTTCCTGTCATTTCATGGGAAAGTCATGAGATTAGCGCAATTTGCAAAACCCTTCCTCCACAATAATTCTCAACACCCTGCCGGGATGCGTTCTTAGTTCCCTACTATACTCCCTATTCACCTCATAAATTTACCTCGAACTCCATCTAAATGTTGGCTGATGATACCACTGCAGTGAGTTGAATGATCAGACAAAGTACAGGAAAGAGATCGGGGGCTTAGAAATGTCGCACAAGGACTACTCCTCAATGTCAGCAAAATGAAAGAGCTAGCTATTGACTTCAAGAAGCATGGTGGAGTACATGCCTCAATCAGCATCAATGGTTCTCAAGCGAAATGGTTTAGAGCTTCAATTTTCTTAATATTAATAATACCAATGATCCTCCATGGATGGCAAAATTGATGTGACAGCCAAGAAGGCACACAAATGCCTCCACAAGACTGAGGAAATTTGGCCTATCTCCAATGATTCTTACAAACTTCTACAGATGCACCTTAGAAAGCATACAGTTGGGTTAATTCACAGCTTCATTTAGGAACAGCTCTGCCCAAAACTGCAAGAAATTGCAGAGAGTTGTAGGCTACACCTACAACTCTCTGCAATTTCTTGCAGTTTTGGAAAAGCAGTCAACATAATCAACGACTTGTCCCAGTCCGGTCATTCCTTCGTCAGAAGGAATGGCGCTTGAAAGCAAGCACTGCCAGACAGGAACAACTTCTTCCCCTCTGTTACCAGACTTCTGAACTGGCCCTCCATAAGCTAGGGCACCATATGATTTACCTCTACCCCATTGTGGATATTGGATGTTGTCTATGGAACTGCTACAAAGCTGAGAACTATATTTTATTTTCTATATTTTCCCCTTTGCTATATCTATAGTACTTGATTTTGACTTGATTGTGTTTATGTATAGTATTACCTGATCTGATTGAGATTGAAACAATGTTTTTCACTGGACCTTGGTGAATGTGATAATAATAAACCTAAACCTAAATATCCCGCAGGTTGGCAGATGACGATTTGCCTGATATTCAGTCACTCGATTTTACAGATATTGGTTATTGTTGTCACATGTACTGAGATACAGTGTAAAGCCTTGTTTTGAATGCTCTCCAGGCAGATTATACGCGAGACGAGTGCAAACCTACTATACATGAGCACAACAGGTAGTGCAAAATGAGAATTGAAACAGAGTGCCGAATATAATGCTACAGCTACAAAGAAAATGCAGGTTACCAAATAAAACTCTTGGAGAAAAAGTACCTGATTGGACAGGTACATGGATAGGAAGGGTTAAGAGGGATATGGGCCAAACCTGGGCAGGTGGTGTAGATGAGGCATCTTGGTCAGCATGGGCAAGTTGGGTCGAAAGGCCTGTTTCCATGCTGTATTACTCTATGACTCTATGTTTCAGATTCACAACCATATTGTGCAGTTTGGTGCACTGGTTCCAGCAGCTGAATAAGCGAGTAGTCTCAACATTGTCAGTGACAAAGATGATAGCTGCTTCAAATTTCAGTTTCAGGAGGGTTATTATAAGCATCAACCAGACTGAAGAAGCCATTACATTTAATGTCTTGTTCAACCAAGGGAGAAGGAGAAAAGTGTAGAGGGAAACAAAATGTAAAATGCTGGAGGAACACAATGGGTCAAGCAGCATTTGGGGAGGGGATTGACAGGCAATGTTTCCAGCCGAGACCCTTCTTCAGACTGAAGAGCTTATCCTGTTAATCAACCTTAAGCAGCCGTCTCCACCTTCCCCGTCCCCTTACCTGTCCCCATTTGTTTGTTTTTTAAATCAGTTATTAGCCTCTATTACCCACCTGCCTCATTTTTCCTCTTTCACCTCTCTATCTTCCATTTGCTCAATGTATCTGTTGTCCTCCTCAGTCCACCTGTCAACTCCTGCCTCCTGTCCCATCACTCTCCCTCCCCTCTTTATACCTGCTATCTCCTATCTCCTGTACCCCCTATCTCAGTCTGAAGAAGGGTCTTGACCAGATACGTCACCTATTTGTTTTCTCCAGAGATGCTGCCTGACCCGCTGATTTACTCCAGCATTTTGTGTCTATCTCCCCTATCCACTTTTGTCTTGATGCAAGGTTTGAACCCGAAACATTGACAATACTTTTGCCCCACTCTTGCTGTTCATCCCATGGAGATCCTCCAGCAGATGGACTACATTAAGTTTTAAACTGAAGATGGTACAGGTGAATGGTGAGAAGTACAATTTATAGATTGCCTGCATGGACATGGGATTGATGCATCTCAGGTTCTCTGGCCAAAAGGACGCTCCCATTTTTTTGCCTCATCTTTAATCAATCCCATCCATTGAAAATGTTATTGACACAACACCTTTTAACCTCTCTAATGCACTATACACTTGACCTGGTCTGTAAGTGGATCTGTGTTTAATAGTGTAAATGAGTAAATAGGATTGCTGTTAAAATAACACCACTCAGATAAATTTGCAACAATGTTTTATTACTTTCAAGACAATTTTGACTAAATAAGGAAAATTACCCCCAGAGTAATTTCTGCACCATTAGTTCTAACACAACCTGAGAAAAAGCTAATTCCAGCATGAAATTTTAGCTGAATGTTCTTCATTTATGTTTCATGGACATTAAGGATTAGATTTTATTGTTATTGTTATTGCTAAACCTGAATGCATTGGATTGATTGAACGCAAAGAATAGAAAAACAAAGACACAAGTGACTGCAGCAAAAAAAATTAACCGCTGGAAGAACACTAATTCTATGTTATCCCATTTTCCCACTCCCAACGCAAGGGGGACAATTTACAGAGGTCATTTAACCTGCAAACCCACACGTCTTTGGGATGTGGGAGGAAAGCGGAGCACCTGGAGAGAGTCCATGAGGTGACATGGAGAACGTGCAAGCTCCATACAGACAGTAGCTGATGTCAGGATCAAACTCAGGTCTCTTGTGCAGTGAGGCAGCACCTCTACCAGCTGCTCCACTGTGTCGTCCTAATTATCTTCTAATGTCAAATAGGGCAACACGGTATGTTAGAGCGGCATGGTGGCGCAGCGGTAGTCTTGCTGCCTTACAGCACCAGAGCCCCAGGCCCGGGTTCGATCCTGACTACGGGTGCTGTCTGCATGGAGTTTGTATGTTCTCCCCATAACCTGCGTGGGTTTTCTCCGAGCTCTTCGGTTTCCTCCCACACTACAAAGACGCACAAGTTTGTAGGCTAATTGGCCTGGTACAAATGTAAATTGTCCCGAGTGTGTGTAGGATAGTGTTAATGTGCAGGGGTCACTGGTCGGTGCGGACTCGATGGGCTGAAGGGCCTGATTTGTGGAGGTAAAGGAATAGTTGATGTTTCAGGTCAAGACCCTGCAACAAGACTGAGAGGGTAGAGGGAAGACAACAGTTTGTAGCAGTGCATGGAAGGGGTGAGATAGAGACTGGTTGGTTGGACTGTCGTATGAGGAAAGATTGCAAAGACTGGGCTTGTATTCACTGGAGTTTAGAAAGATGAGAGGGGATCTTATAGAAACATATAAAATTATAAAAGGACTGGACAAGCTAGATGCAGGAAAAATGTTCCCAATGCTGGGGGAGTCCAGAACCAGAGGCCACAGTCTAAGAATAAAGGGGAGGTCATTAAAAACTGAGATGAGAAAAAACTTTTTCACCCAGAGAGTTGTGAATTTGTGGAATTCTATGCCAATTAAGGCAGTGGAGGCCAATTCACTGGATGCATTTAAAAGAGAGTTCGATAGAGCTCTTGGGGCTAGCGGAATCAAGGGGTATGGGGAGAAGGCAGGCAGGGGTTACTGATTGTGGATGATCACCCATGATCACAATAGGTGGCGGTGCTGGCTCGAAGGGCCAAATGGCCTCCTGCACCTATTTTTTTTAATGTTTTCTATGTTTCTATGGTAGGCATCAGGTGAAACCAGAAGAGGAGGTGGGGGAATGATGGGAAAACTGAGACAGATAGGGGATGGATAGGAAGAGGAGAGGATTGAGTCAAAGGCTGCTAGATAGGAAGAAATATTGTAGATAAATCACAGGTGGAAATGTTAAATGTAGGAAAAGAAGAAAAAATAGACAGATGGAGCCAAGTGGGAGAGAAGAGGGAAACGGTGGAAACTGAGATGAAAGGTGAAATTAGACAAGGGAATGATGCTTGGCAAATGGAACTAGATGGGGAAGGTATAGAAATGGTAAAATAAGAGAGAAGAAACACAGATAGATAAGTATGTGGGAGTTGGACAGGTAGAATAAGATGAGGTAGGATGATCAGTTCAGGGAACAAGGGGTGTGGGAAGGAATGGGGAAGGTGAACAAATAGAGAGAGAACCTGAATGGTCTGGTGGGAGTGGGAAAATAACACCTTGGAGATGGGGATGGAGGGTTACTTAAAATGGGAAAGCTCAACGTTGGCTACCCAAGCGGAATATGAGGGGCCATTCTTCTGGTTTGCATTTGGTCTCACTATTGCATTGGAGAAGGTCAAACACAGGTCAGTGTAGGACGGGAAGGAGAGTGGACATGCAAATGGAAGCTGAGAGTGGCCATTGTGGAAATGTATTACTCGGTCTACGAAACGCTTGGTCTTGCCAATGTAGAGAAAGTTACTTTGTGAGCACCGAGTGTAATAGACCAGGTGCTGAAAGGAGGCAAAGATTAATATATACCTCTCCAACCTGAGTAATAATGGAGATTGTGACAACAGAAACTTACTGCTGCTTATCAATCATATGGTGGAAATTAATGATTGATTAGTATAAAGGCGACTTTAATTAATTACCTTCTATGCTTTTCCACCTACCCAACTAAAAGATAATTTGAATTGCAGGGGATCTTGGTTGAGCTGATTTATCCTACAGAAGATTTTTTTCTGTCAAAGCCTAGTAGGCCACCATACCAAGTGTTTTTCGATTGGTAGGAACCTGATGGTGGGCACTGACATGGTGAGCCAAAGGGCCTGTTTCTTCACTGAATGACTCTAAAACTGAATAATGTTTCTTGATACATTACGTATTGCTGAACCATGCATTGCAGAAAATCTAGAGGTTTACCAATTTTCCACCAACTTCCATCATTGATCAAAGTTTGCCATCTCATGTGGTATAAAATAAGCATTCATATGCACTTTGAATTCCTGGACTACCAGGAAAGATTAAAGTATCTTACCACAATGAAAAACGGTAAGTGCTAGAGATCGAACAACTGAACTAAATGGTCAAATCTCCACCTCCACAGCGGGAAATTATAGTAGCAGGGAAAAGATTCTCTTGCTTTCTATCCTGATAGAATACGAAGGAGACCCAGTCACCTGCCAGAAATCCTGCTAATGCTTGGTTTATTATCTCTCATGAAGCACGGTCATGAACATCTGTTTTCTAATAGCAAGGAATCACAGATTGCAGTTAGAAAAGTGGTTGTGAAATGTTCAAAACTTTGAGACATTTAGACAGAGCATGTAATGGCTCCCCATCATGTGGTAGTTAACAACGTTTCTGGTGCCTGCAAAGCTGGCACCTGTGACTTCATGCAGAGCATAACACGTCTGAGAACGGCCCCATCTCCTGAATTTAGGATGGAGTCAAGGCCATAGCAAGCTGGCAGCATGAAATCCTGACCTGGCACACTTCCATCTATAGTTTAGTTTAGTTTAGTTTAGTTTAGTTTAGTTTAGTTTAGTTTAGTTTAGTTTAGTTTAGTTTAGTTTAGTTTAGTTTAGTTTAGTTTAGTTTAGTTTAGTTTATTTTAGTTTAGTTTAGTTTAGTTTAGTTTAATTTAGTTTAATTTAGGTTAGTTTAGTGATGCAGTGTGGAAACAAGCCCTTTGGCCCACCGAGTCCACACAGACCAGCGATCCCCTTACACTAGCACTTACCCTACACACTAGGGACACTTTACAATTTTTACCAAAGCCAATTAACCTACAAACCTGTACGTCTTTGGAATGTGGGATGAAACCAGAGCACTTAGTGAAACCCCATACTGTCATGCGGGGAATGCACAAACTCTGTACAGACAGCACCCGTACACAGGATTGATCCCGGCTCTCTGGTGCTGTAAGGCAGCAAATCTACTGCTGTGCCACCGTGCTGCTGGGCTTTCAGGTCAGGTCAATTTCAGGTCTAATGATCGCATATTTGCACGTTAGATTTCAAATCCTTTTTAATGTGTGCGCTGTCAATTTTTTTCCCATGTGCTGGAGAATCTTCAGTAAACACTCATAATGCCCATTAACAATTAACGTCTCACTTCATTTCTTCCAGCATCTTTACATGCTCGCTGTGGCCCTCTCAACCTAGAATTCCCTAAACCTCTTTGAACTCTATTAAAGTCAAAATCAGCCAGCAAGGATGATTTCTGCTTTCAGACATGGCTTCTCCCTTTCAATGAACGGAGACACACAAGGATTAAAATTGTAGAAGACATACTTAAATAAATTAGGCGCTGGCATGTCTGAAATTCACGACATGCAATGCTCAATATTGAAATTGTAGCTGATTAGAATAAAGATGCCAAATGTTAATTAAAATACTTCTTTATTGCCAATGGATGTGAAGGGTCATGTCCAATGATTTGCAGCAGGCAGCACTTAGGTATTAGCTTTAACTAGTTTGTAAATCACGTACCAGTTAGAAAATGAGAATTGCTGTTTCTGGAAAAATAGAAGTAAATTTGAAGCAAGGTATTCTATCAGTTTTAAAATATTTGATAGTTCATCTTTCTGTATATCATTTTGTAAAATTTCATTCATATCCCATAAATTAGATGGGTAGGCTGGATTATTTTGGACCTGGTCCAAGTTGCTGTCTGTGATACTTATCTAGCGGCAGCTTCTTTAATCAGGTATGAAGAGGTGGATAGGTAGACATTTTGCCTCCAGAACTGACAGGTGGTACACAGAAAAGGAAATAGATGACATTTTGGGTCGGGACTGTGCATTCTCAGGCTTCAAACTCAGAGTGCCCCGAAAGCCTTCAGCAGCCTACCAGAAGTCAAAGGTGCATAAAAATTATTCCAATGTTTAAATAATTGAGAAAGTTTAAAAAATACAGTTGGTAAAATATATTCGGGAACAGATTCCCCCTCTCCTTTATGAGGAGTCTGAACAGTCCTTCCATAAGCTCTCTCTCCCCTACCTTATTGTGAACTTTGGACTTTGTTTCTGAAACTGGAGTGTTTATAATAATAATAATAATAATAATAAGCATTTATTTTATATAGCGCCTTTCCAGAAGCTCAAAGCGCTTTACATACACAATCATAACATAAAAACAAACAGACAAACTATCCTAACGGAGAAGCGGCGAATAAACAACGCCAGCGTCCTCTCACGTCAGGGTCCGGCAGTAGACAACAAAAAGCACAGGACACACAGATACAATTTTTACACAAACAGCCATCACAGTGATTGCTCTAGGCACACCCTCACTGTGATGGAAGGCAAAGTCTTATCTCCTCCTCATTTCTTCTCCCGTGGTGCCACGAGGTGATCGAGGCTCCCAACTTTTTGAAGCTGATCTTATATAGGTGTATATAATCATGAGAGGAATAGATTAGGTAGACACGCAGAGTCTCTTGGCCAGAGTAGGTGAATCGAGAACCAGAGGACATAGGTTTAAGGTGAAGGGATAAGGATATAATAGGAATGTCAGGGGTAACTTTTTCACATAAAGGGTAGTGGGTGTATGGAACGAGCTGCCAGAGGAGGTAGTTGAGGCAGGGACTATTGCAACGTTTAAGTAACAATTAGACAGGTACATCGATAGGACAGGTTTAGAGGGATATAGGCCAAACGCAGGCAGGTGGGACTAGTGTAGATGACATGTTGGTCGGTGTGGGCAAGTTGGGTGAAGGGCCTGTTTCCACGTTATATGACTCTATGACTAACTATATTATACTCTGTTTCTTTCTCTTCCCTGTACCAATGGTATTTGATTATATTTATGTGGAAGGCATGCAAAACAAAGCTTTTCACTGTACCTCGGTACATGTTACAATAATAAACCTAACATAATTAAATCACTAAAATGAAGTCACGTAATTAAGGCACTTATGTTTGACCTCAGGGCCCAAGCAACCGGATGTCTCCCATTTGTTTGCCAGCCATCCTGAAATATAGCTGAAACAAGGTTAAAGTCCATCTGGACTTCCTCTTCGCCAAACCACTATTCCGTTGTAGGCTCAATTATGTGTTTAATGGCCAATTGTGCTGATATCAAGACATCCTTGATATTTAGCTGCACAAGATGTCCTGTAGCCTTCAACATAATTTGGCCCCATATCCAGCAACAGTTGCTTAATGGACAGTGCACCTACTCTTAAAGCAATTTGATTTTTTGGATCATCTCAAATTGATCTGCAGCAGGGCAACAGATACTTGTATATTCTGATGATACTTTTATACATTTGGCGATGGTACAATGGTGGAGCTGGGGGAACTGCTGACTCACAACTCAAATGATCTGGGCTCAATCATGACCTCCAATACTACTGAATTTACACACTCTCCCCATAAAAGCATGGGTTTCTCCTTATCTTAGTTACATTTCATGATGGCTGGCAAACAGATTTGTAGACATCCGATCGCTTGGGCCCTGAGGTCAAAAGTGAGTGCCTTAATTACGTGACTTCATTTTAGTGATTTGATTATTTTAGGTTTAGGCTTATTATGGTAACATGTACAGTGAACAGCTTGTGTTGGTAACATGTACAGTGAACAGCTTGTGTTGGTAACATGTACAGTGAACAGCTTGTGTTGCATGCTATCCAACCAGTTCTTCCCACATCCCAGGGATGTGCAGCTAGCAGGTTAAGTAGCCACTGTAAACTGTCTGAAGGGTATAAGTGAGTGGGAGAATCTCGTTAAAGTTGATGAGAGGATAAAATGGACTCAAACCCAAAGTGCTGGAGTAACCCAACGGGTCAGGCAGCATCTCAAGATAACATGGATAGGTGATGATTCGGGTCAGGACCCTTCTACAGACTGTTAACCAACATCTGGTTCCTTGTGTGTCTTTTATGGTAGACCAGCACCTGCAGTTCTTTGGGCATGTCACCTATCCAATGTTCTACAGAGATACTGCCTGACCCGCTGAGTTAATCCAGCACTTTATGTCTATTTTTGCAAACCAGCATCTGCAGTTCTTTGTGTCAACAAAATGGAATCAGTGCAGGATTACTGTACCTGGGTTCTTGATTGTCATTGCCAAATTGGAGGACTAAAATTCGTTCCCATGTTGTGTGACTCTACAATTCTAAAAGTATATATATGACAAAATTTGAAGTGCAACAAAAGATTAAATAAACAAATTTCTGGGTTGATGAGCTTGAGATATAAAGAGTGATTGAGTAAATGTATTATGCATTCTCTGGAGCTTAGAAGAAAGAGTATGAGTTAATCTTATGGAAACTTCCAAATGTTAAAGGGGTTCAACAGGGTGGATGCAACAAAAATGTTTCCCTTAGTTATACCGTCTCGGTCCACAGACTACAAACTACAGTCTAAGGATATGTGACATGCTACTTAGGAATATGACATGAGAAATTTCTTCACACATCGTATAGTCGATTTTTTTAATCATCTAACCCAGTGGCTGTCGACAGTGGGTTATTTTGGGATATTAAAATATCATCTTGGGATATTAAAATAATCATGAGATATGGATTACAGCAGGATAAGAGGCCTGAGGTAAAAGATCAGTTATGATTTCAACGAATGGCAGAGCAGACTCAGAGAACCCAAGCCCCTGCTCCTGTTCATAATTCTTACGTTGCAGTTATACAGGCAGAGCTTGAGGAGTTTTGGCAGCTTGGGATTATACATTTTATTGAAGTACCCACATAGATATTTGGACAAAGCATCAAGCAGATCATATCCAGTCCACCCGTCTGCTCATCAGCTTGCTCACAATCATCATAGCAGCAGAAAAATATTTCATCAGGCGACAATGTTTTTGCCACGGATGCTCTGTTTGGTATTCAACTTCCTAGTCAGTTCCCTCCAGACCTCTGTGGCACCTTCATCTAGATATGAACAGTATAGCTGAACATTAGAATTGAGACAAGTAACTGCCCAAGACTTAGAAAAATATATAATTTGGCAATATTCCAATTAACATTGAATTCAATGGGAAAAGAGATGAAGAAACTTTAGGGCCAGGAGCCACATATGGCACAAGAGAAGGTGGCTGTGGTTTGGGTGGATTAATTAACTCAGTGCACGGCTATTGCAATGGGATTTTCATAGCCTCAAATACATTTGGCTGATCATTTTCCCTGCGTGAGGTCAGAAACAGGGAGCTCAAGAATTATAGCAGGGGGGTTGAATTGTAGCCCCTCAGTGAATGAAGGACTTTATGTTGATATGAGCCAAGATCTAGGAAACATCCAGACTTGGACTGAAATAAGGCATAACATTTATGCCACAATCACACGAGACTCGCCAACTACATCCATGAATAAGCAACAGATTCAATAGTTGAAAATTAAATAATCAACATTGATTGGAAATTTTACTGGTCGAGAGTGTTTTATTGACATATGTCCCAAAACGGACAATGAAATTCTTACTTGCAGCAGCGCAATGGGTCCGCCACAATATAAACATTGTACTCTGTAAACACCATACTGAACAAGTGTGTGTGTGTGTACACATTTAGATTAATCAAAGCAATTAAAAGATGTAAATTAACTGGAACATACATTTTATGCCTCTGTCTTTTATCTCCATTCAAATGAATGGAGAAACTTATTAGTACAGAGGCCTCAACACAACACTGAATAGTCAAGAGCAATTTTAAGATGTTTGAGTTAATTGTTTCCCTGGATTTTCGAGTTACTCTATTCCTGTTGTACGTTTGTGCAGTGAAAGTATTATCCTTCCATCATGACTTCCGCTCACAGGTTGTGTTCACCTCTTACTGCACAGCTGACAAATGTTAGTGACTCAGTGGGTCAGCCAGCATCTATGGATGGAAGGAATGAGTGACGAGACCCTTCTTCAGACCTGAAACATCAGCCATTCCTTCTATCCAGAGATGCTGCCTGTCCCGCTGAGTTGCTCCAGCATTTTGTGTCTATCTTATTGAGCATCCTGAATGCCAGTAAGTTTGCAATGACTCCTCCTGATTAGTGTGTAGGAAGGAACTGCGGATGCTGGTTTAAACCGAAGATAGACACAAAGCTGGATAGAGCTCTTAAGGGTAGCGGAGTGAGGGGGTATGGGGAGAAGGCAGGAATGGGGTACTGATTGAGAGTGATCAGCCATGATCGCATTGAATGGCGGTGCTGGCTCGAAGGGCTGAATGGCCTACGCCTGCACCTATTGTCTATTGTCTATTGCCTCAGATGGCAGTGGAGGCCAATTCTCTGAATGCATTCAAGAGAGAGCTAGATAGAGCTCTTAAGGATAGCGGAGTCAGGGGGTTATGGAGAGAAGGCAGGAACAGGGTGTAGATCAGTGCATGTTCCTTTAACATAGTGACCTCACCACTACTAACCACTCCCCATTGTCTTTGGTATAATTGTAACTTCCCCACCTCCAGCTCGCTCTCTAGTGCCAGTGATGACCACGGACAGCTAGGGCATAATGTATGTGCAGTGTTATGAATAAACTTATATATAGTAAAAGACTCTGCCTACGAGTGGCATCCTTTTACATGGTGTCAGATCGGTAGACTTGCGCCTCCTGTTTATCGGTTTTTTATTTTATTATTTGTTTCTCCCAATTGTGTCCCCTCCTTCCACTTTGCCATGTCTTCCTCGTGTCGTCGTCCGGACACGCTCGTTTTCGATGAGGACATCGTGCACCGCTGGACTGTCTTCCAGCGGGACTACGAACACTATATAGCCATTGCCCATCCTGATGCGACTGCTGCGATAAAAGCCCACCTGCTCCTCAACCTGGCTGGTCCGGAGGCAATGGAACGCTATGCGTCGTTCCAATTCGTCCCTCCAGAGGACCGCTACGACCCGGTATGTCTCATTGCTAAGTTCACTGCCCTGTGCGACATACCCACCAACAATATCATCGAACGTTTTAAATTTTTCTCGCGGCGTCAGACTCCAGGGGAGCACGTTGACGCCTTTATTGCATCTTTAAGACATATGGCTCGGCGGTGCCGCCTTCAAACGATTACACCCGACGAGATGATCAGGGACGTCCTGGTCAACGGTCTCCTAAACTCCAGGCTGCGGGATGAGCTCCTAATGAAGCCTGACCTGTCGCTTACGGACGCAATACATGCCGCACGAATGGCCTCTGCTGTTGGCTCAGTATCCCGGCAGGCCCCCCAGGACATAAATTTCACCAGCCGCCGGCGATTGAATGACCCACAGCCCAGGGTCGCCCCCTCCGCGCCCACTATGGCCACCCCTCGCAGATGCCCAAACTGCAACTTCTCGTCACACAGGTATAACATTTGCCCAGCGCAGGGCAAAACTTGTAATTCATGTGGGAAGCAGAACCATTTTTCTGCAGCCTGTCGTTCTCGTGGGAGACCTGTCCCTGCTCCTAGAGGGAGTCTAAACAACCTTGCAAGCGATAACGCAACCGGTTCCCGGTACCAACATGAGGTCCTCGATGGCTCAGATACGACTTCCTCCCATGGAGACTCTCTGGTGTTTTCGCTCTTGGGAGCACCTGCATTGATAACGGATCCATCCGTGCAAGTTACAGTCAATGGACACTCCTTCCCTGCCAAGGTCGACACTGGGGCGTTTGCCAATGTTATGTCTGTGGGCCTCTTCGAGCAGATAAATTCGGGGGAGAGGGTTACTCCTGACAACTCCCGCCTCCATGCCTATGGGGGAGGCGTTCTGATTGCCGTGGGAAAGGCAACGGTTGTCTGTACTGTTCTGGATACCTCTCGGCCCCTCACGTTCCTCCTGCTAGCATCTGAAAACGTCACCCTGCTGGGCGCCCGTGCATGCCAGGACTTTGGTTTGGTCTCATTTCACCGCGACATCCACCTGGTGCAGGCCCCCATGGACCCCCTGGTCGAGTACCCTGACCGATTTGATGACGTCCTGGGGAAGCTGCCCTGTGCCTACAAGATCGTTGTGGACCCGGGGGTCGACCCAGTGGTCAGACCGGCCCACCGTGTGTCTTTTGCCATGAAGGGCCGCGTGGAGTCCACACTACGTGGCATGGTGGACTTGGGCATCCTCAAGGAGGTGAGTGCCCCCACCCAGTGGGTCTCCACCATGGTGGTCGCTGCCAAGAAGGACGCGAGCGAGATCAGGATCTGCATCAACCCCAAGGACCTGAACCTGGCTATCAAGCGCCCGCACTACCCCATGCGGACGGTGGAGGACGTCGCGGCACAGGTCGGTCCAGCCACAGTTTTCTCGGTCCTGGATGCCAAGAGCTCCTTTTGGCAGATCCCGCTGGACGCACGTTCCTCCTTCCTGACCACCTTCAGCACACCGTTCGGCAGGTTCCGTTTCCTCCGCATGCCTTTTGGTATCAACTCGGCAAGCGAGGTTTTTCAGCGTACGATGGAGCAGCTGTTTGCTGGGTTGCCGTGCGCCATCATCGTGGATGACATCCTGGTGTATGGGAGGGACATTGCTGAGCATGACCGACACCTCCGCCAAGTCCTGGACAAGGCTCGTGAGATAAACCTCAAGCTTAATCGAAGGAAGTGTCGGTTCCGCGTTGCGGAAGTCACCTACGTAGGCCACGTTTTCACGGCGGGGGGCCTGAAGCCAGACCCCGAGAAGACGGCGGCGATCACCGAAATGCCCGCTCCCACTGACGTGCCCGGCCTGCAGCGCTTCCTGGGCATGGTCAACTACCTGGGTAAGTTCATACCCGACCTCAGCGAACTAAGTGCCCCCCTGAGAGAGCTGACCAAGAAGGACAATGCCTGGGTCTGGCTCCCTCACCACCAATCGGCCTTCGTAGCCCTGAGGTCCAGACTCGCGCGGACCCCGACTTTGCGGTTTTTCGACTTAAACAGGCCAATTGTCCTCACCTGCGATGCATCTCGGTTCGGCCTGGGTGCTGCCTGCCTGCAGCTCTACGACGACCGACAGCTGCCCGTCTCCTATGCCTCTCGAACAATGACCCCTGCTGAACAGCGCTACGCGCAGATTGAGAAGGAGCTCCTTGCCGTGGTGTTCGCTTGCTCCAAGTTCAGAGACTACGTTCTGGGAAAAACTTTCACCATCGAAACTGACCACCAGCCGCTGGTCTCGATTTTAAACAAGCCCATCCACGCAGCATCGTCCCGCCTGCAGCGAATGATGCTGCAGCTGCAGCGTTTTCAATTCGAAATCGTGTACCGCAAAGGTAAGGAGATGTTCGTGGCAGACACTCTGTCCCGCGCCCCACTACCTTCCATTTCCCGCCATCCGTACGAATCGGCGGACCTGATGGTGTTGAACGTCAACATTGTTCCATCTTGGCAGCTGCAGTCCCTGGTCACACACACTGCCGCGGATCCGGACCTCCAACAGCTTGCGGGCGTCATCCGCCGTGGCTGGCCTGAACGACGGTCTTCCCTGCCGGCTGGTGCCGTGCCCTACTTCCTGGTTCGGGATGAACTGGTGCTGCACGCGGGTGTGGTGGTGAAGGGTCACAAGGTTGTGGTGCCGGCTGCGCTGCGCGATCACTACTTCCACACCGCCCACAACGGACACCCAGGGGTGGAGGCCACGTTGTCCCAGGCCCAAGCACAGTTTTACTGGCCTGGCATGGTCAAGGAGATCCGGGACAGGGTCTCCGCCTGCGCTGCCTGCAACAGCCTATTACCTCATCAGCAGCGCCAGCCTCTCCTGCAGCAGCCGGCTCCCGAGTTGCCGTGGACGGCTGTTGCCGCCGATATTTTCGAGTGGCGTGGCAAACACTACCTGGTCCTGGTGGACTCCTACTCAAGCTGGTTCGAGGTGGACCTGCTGCCGTCCCTCACGTCTGCTGCCGTCATCGGGAAGCTTCGCCGCCACTTCTCGACCTTTGGTTCCCCGGCATCTCTCCAGTCCGACAACGGCAGCCAGTTTACCAGCGCGGAGTTTGCTGTTTTTGCAAATCGCTGGAACTTCCGCCACATCACCAGCAGCCCCGAGTACCCGCAAAGCAATGGACTTGCAGAGCGCGCTGTCCGCAGCGCTAAGGAGCTGATGGAACGTTGCCGGCTTGACAGTTCGGACTTGTACCTTGCCCTCCTCAACCTCCGCAACATCTCCCGGGACCCCGCGCTCGGTTCCCCTGCGCAGCGCCTCCTGTCCCGCACCACTAGACCCCCCATCCCCGTCTCCCAGCAATCCCTGAAACCCACGGCTCGGAGCCCTGCCGCTGTCAGGGAGCGCATCACTGAGAAGCAGCTCATTCGGAAGCGCTCCTTTGACAAATCGTCCCGTCCCCTTCCACCTTTGTTCGCTGGTCAGGTTGTCCGGATGGAGTCGTCCTCCGGCCACCACCGGCTGGCCGTGGTCGTCGGCAATGCTGACTCTCCACGCTCGTACCTGGTCAACTACGAGGGCACCGTGTACCGTCGTACCCGCCAGCACCTGATGCTGGTAAACGAACCTGCACCGCCCCCCGCGATCCCGTATTCGCCTCCCGTCCACTACAAGGTGCCTGATGTGCCTCCTGCTCCGGCACATCCGCAGTCGCCCCGGCTACCTACCCCTCCCTCGCCTGTGCGTGCATCGCTTCCCAGTCCTCCTCCTTCCCCTGGTTCCCCGGCCTCTGTACCCGCACCCGTTCATGCTGCTCCTTCGACCGGCGGGGATGGTGGGTTGCGCACCCGCTCTGGGAGAGTGGTCAGGCCGCCTGTCCGGTACGGTGTGTACGAGTAGTCTGCTTGTAGTTTGAGCCTAGCGCATGAGCCGTGGTCACTTTGTTTCCAAGAGGAAGGATGTAGATCAGTGCATGTTCCTTTAACATAGTGACCTCACCACTACTAACCACTCCCCATTGTCTTTGGTATAATTGTAACTTCCCCACCTCCAGCTCGCTCTCTAGTGCCAGTGATGACCACGGACAGCTAGGGCATAATGTATGTGCAGTGTTATGAATAAACTTATATATAGTAAAAGACTCTGCCTACGAGTGGCATCCTTTTACACAGGGTACTGATTGAGAATGATCAGCCATGATCACATTGAATGGCGGTGCTGGCTCGAAGGGCCGAATGGCCTCCTCCTGCACCTATTGTCTATTGTCTATTGTCTAAAAAGCTGGAGTACCTCAGCGGGACAGGCAGCATCTCTGGAGAGAAGGAATGGGTGATTGTTTGGGTCCAGATAATTCTTCAGACCCATCTGAAGAAGGGTCTAACCCCGAAACGTCAACCTTTCCTTCTCTCCAGAGATGCTGCCTGTCCCGCTGAGTTACTCCGGCTTTTGGTGCCTACCCTCGTGATTAGTCGGTGATTTATGCAAATTATCTCAACACCCAAAATTACATCTATTATTTAAATTTAACATGATGACACACTACACAAGTTTAGTTTAGTTTAGTTTATTTATTATCAAATGTACCGAGGTATAGTGAAAAGCTTTTGTTGCATGTTAACCAGTCAGTCAGCAGAAAGACAATTCATAGGGCGGCACGGTAGCGCAGCGGTAGAGTTGCTGCTTTACAGCGAATGCAGCGCCGGAGACTCAGGTTCGATCCTGACTACGGGTGCTGCACTGTAAGGAGTTTGTACGTTCTCCCCGTGACCTGCGTGGGTTTTCTCCGAGATCTTCGGTTTCCTCCCACACTCCAAAGACGTACAGGTATGTAGGTTAATTGGCTGGGTAAATGTAAAAATTGTCCCTAGTGGGTGTAGGATAGTGTTAATGTACGGGGATCGCTGGGCGGCACGGACTTGGTGGGCCGAAAAGGCCTGTTTCCGGCTGTATATATATGATATATGATATGACTACAATCAAGCCATTCACAGTGGACAGATGCATGATAAAGGCAATAACGTGAATAATGTTTAGTGTAAGATAAAGCCAGTAAAGTCCGATCAAAGTCCGAGGGACTCCAATGAGGTATGGTAGTTCAGGATTGCTCTCTAGTTGTGGTAGGATGATTCAGTTGCCTGATAACAGTGGACAATAAGGGGCTGGTAATCTATAACTGAGGTGCATTGAAATTTCCACTCTCAGAACTAGAATTCTCTGCTCTTGAGTGTAGTAGAGACTAGATCATTAGATATATTTAAGGTCGAGATGTCTAACTATTTGAAAGAAAGATTGAGGATATGGGGAACTGGCACAGAAGGGAAATTGTGGCCAGTTATGATCATATTAAATGTTGGAACAAGGTCGAGGCGCCTGCTGGACTACCTCTGTTCCTATTCTTTGTGCTTTTTGTTTATTATGTTGCAAATTAAATCTTGTCCAAACACCGCTAAATTACAGCATCAAAATTGAAATGAAATGAATGAATATGTGCAAAGGTTGGATGCAAAAATTGGAGTATGATATGGAGATCTAGACGATGTAACACATTTAAATAACGTGTTCATCCCTACTTAAAATTAGAATCTAGCAGTAACATAGGAATAAAAGAATGATTACTTCCCAAAGCAATTAGAAAATCTAACTCCAGTGTGATTCATGATCTGTTTAATATAATATTGATGTAAGTTTGTACATACAGAAAACTATCGACAGCAAATAATAGGCAAACAGGCAAATGTTGGCTGTTATGGGCATGTTGGGCTGAAGGGCCTGTTTCCACGCAGTATCACTCTATGACTATGACTAAATGAGCAGATGATGTAAACAAGTTATTTTTTTTTAAAAAATTGACCCAGATTTGAAGAGGCTGGCTATAGATTAATTGGAATCCATATCTCCTACGGAACCAGTCTCTCGGGTGTTGGTAGGGGGAGGTGGTTGTAGCGGGGAAGTAAGCTACAATATTTCAGTTCTGGTTCCAGATCAGATCAAAAGGGGCCGAGAGTCTGGTAGAAGAGTAACGAGGAGGAAAAATGTATCTATCATGCCAAGGAAACCTTTGTGAGCCAATATATTTTTCTTGAAGTTCAGTGTCCAAGACTGATGTTAATACAGATGGGATCAGGCCTGGGCTCTACAATTTTCCTGGTTTTGAATTCCAGCTCCCTTGAGTAACCATGCACTAGTTTCTGCTCATTTGTGCACATGAACAGCTGAATCCCTTTGCCCTTTGACAGCACTTGTTCTCTCAATATTTGCCATGTATTTGTCCACTCGTAGTTTTTTTGCCTTTGCAATTTTCTGTTCTCATCGTTACAACTGTATATCTTCATTTTTAACATCACCGGAACATTTGGATGACAATTGCATAAATGTGCATGGCGAGAGATAAAAATCATTGGGCAATATCATTCTCATGAACCTTCAATAAAAGGAATTTTCTCTTATTCCTCATTTCTCTGTCTCTACCTTCCAGGCAACTGCAGCACGCTGTGAGGCCTCTCTCTGCACAGCAGGCCTTTTTTTAGCTTTTCAAAAGTACTTTGTAGTTATTGTTTTTCCTGCACATTGCTCTCGACCTTTTTTTCAGTTTCTTTCCCAAATATCTATATTTTGTTCTTATGAGCTATGACAGATTCTATTGCACGATTTTCTGGAAAGCCATCCATATTCTAACAACCATTTATTGATGCAAAAACAAATCCTCCTTGCAACATTGTTTCCTGTTGACTATCTTACATTTTATTTCAGCCTTTAAACCCCTTCAGCTGCTGCACAGGGAGGAACCACTGTCGCCACAAATGCATATCCAGAATCAACAACCCAGTCAATACAAGAAGAAAATCAGAAGCAGCACTAGTGTTTATTCCTTCATCCCAATCTTTGATGCCTCGACTTCCACTTCTCTTCAAATTTCTGATGATCATTCGCTTGTACATGAAATAATGGAACAAATTTCCCATATCAATGTTCTAATATAAAGTCTCAATTAATTAATCCATTATTTTTAACCGGCAGCTCGTGTATTTTTAAGAACAAAAAGTTCCATATAGAGTCATAGAGGGATACAGTGTGGAAACAGGCCCTTCGACCCAACTTGCCCACACCGGCCGACATGTCCCAGCTACACCAGTCCCACCTGCTTGCGTTAGGTCCACATCTCTACAAACTTATCCTATCCATGTACCTGTCTAACTGTTTCTTAAACAGTGGGATAGTCCCAGCCTCAACTACCTCCTCCGGCAGCTTGTTCCATACACCCACCACCCTTTGTGTGAACCCCTCAGATTCTTACTAAATATTTTCCCCTTCACCTTGAACATATGTCCTCTGGCCCTCGATTCCCCTGCTCTGGGCAAGAGATTATGTGCATCTACCCAATCTATTCCTCTCTTGATTTTATACACCTCGATAAGATCACCCCTCATCCTCCTGCACTCCAAGGAATGGAGACCCAGCCATATATTTACTACTTGTAATTTGCCTTTACCATTCATTTCCATACTGTTGGTTCTTTTACATAATTACATTCCTAAGGACAGGTGTATTAGGAGCAGCCGAAAGATCTATTAAGAAACCACTGTCTGGGACTCTTTTGTTAACACATTTTCATAAAAATCTGACATCAGTCTGAAGAAGGGTCTCAACCCGAAACGTCACCCATCCCTTCTCTCCTGAGAAGCTGCCTGACTCGCTGAGTTACTCCAGCATTTTGTGATACCTTCGATTTGTACCAGCATCTACAGTTATTTTCCTACATAATATTATTATACATATCATCACAGCCGCGCTTACACCAAGGGAATTCATAAATTAAATCTAATCGGGATGATTTAATTTTGGTTCTGTGTATTCTGACCTTTAACTGATTATGCCAAATAATTCATTTGCTAATCATATCTATTTTGCTGAAGTCCACATTCAAATTGGCCCGTACAGTGAATATACTATCTGGCATTTTCTCATGATTGAAATATACAATTCACTCAACACCAGAGTGGTAAGGAAGGTAACAATGAATGATGTGCATACAAACCAGACAAGGAATGCCAATGAAGGAAGGGTTTAATGTAAATGATGGAAGAAAGGAAAGGCCACTGCAATGCAAAACGGTGTGGATGCCATTTACTCAAAATTCTGTACAAGGAGACAAAATAATCCTGAGTAGAGATAAGGAGGAAAATGGTTGTTGGGGAGCAGGGGAAGGTGGGGTGGGATTATGGGGAAAGGGTTGGTTAGGTGATATTTTAGAAATTGGATAACTCAATCCTCGTACCATTAGGTTGGAAGCTACCTAACTACAATTTGAGATAATTGGGCTAGCCTAGAAGATTAACGGCAGTGGTTCATTTTATAGATGCTCATCTGTGTTTTTCACTGAGTACCCTAATTTGCTGTCTGAAGATGGGTCCTGACCAGGAACGTCACCAATCAATATTCTGCAGAGATGCTGCCTGACTCATTTAGTTACTCCAGCACTTTGTGTCTTTTTGTGTAAACCAGCATATGCAGTTCCTTATATCTCGAAGGTTTTAAACCTTTTACTAGAAAGGTTCATAATCTTGCACGTTCCAAGAAACACACTCCTAACCTCCACTCTCTTCCAATTATTGATATCTCCTCCCTGCTAAATTTTCGCTGCAGTCTTTTTAAGGCCTTTCCTGATGTGTTGAACCCAGAATTGTCTACCATATTTTACCAAAAGGCCGAACACAGATTCAGAATAGCTTGACATGATCTCTCTTCATTAATATTCAATGGTATTTATGCACCAAGAAGCTCTTGTGCATTTTCAATCACTTTGTCAGATGACCCAGTCAGTTTAAGTGATCTGTACATTAACAAAAATATTGTCTGATTGTTGCACTATACTTCCCAAATTGGAACCAATTACAACCTCATCTAATGCAGATGAAAAACAAAAATGCTGAAGTATTTTAGCATCTCTGGAGAGAAGAAATGGGTCGAGACACTTCTTCAGACAGGGAGTCAGGGGAGGGGGAGACATAGAGATATAGAAGGGTACAAAGAAAAGGTAAGGTGTGAAAAGGACAGATCAAAGCAGGCGATGCTCAAGGAAATGGACCATGGTCCATTGTTGGCTGACAACGAGGTGACAACGAGGCATACAAACAGTAAAATTAATCAGGAGAACAATGCAAATGCAGTGCACAAGCCATGGCAACATCCTCGTAAACCTTCTCTGCACTTTTTCCAGCTTGAGGGCGTGCAGCGTAGGTTTACTAGGTTAATTCCCGGAATGGCGGGACTATCCTATGTTGAAAGACTGGAGTGACTAGGCTTGTATACACTGGAATTTAGAAGGATGAGAGGGGATCTTATCGAAACGTATAAGATTATTAAGGGGTTGGACATGCTAGAGGCAGGAAACATGTTCCCAATGTTGGGGGAGTCCAGAACCAGGGGCCACAGTTTAAGAATAAGGGGTAGGCCATTTAGAACAGAGATGAGGAAAAACGTTTTTAGTCAGAGAGTTGTGAATCTGTGGAATTCTCTGCCTCAGAGGGCAGTGGAGGCCAATTCTCTGAATACATTCAAGAGAGAGCTAGATAGAGCTCTTAAGGATAGCGGAGTCAGGGGTTATGGGGAGAAAGCAGGAACGGGGTACTGATTGAGAATGATCAGCCATGATCACATTGAATGGCGGTGCTGGCTCGAAGGGCCGAATGGCCTACTCCTGCACCTATTGTCTATTGTCTATTAATGACATCGTTCCTCTACCAGTGTGACCAAACGTGAACACAATACGCCAAGTGTGGCCTTACCAACGTCTTGTACAACTGTAACATAACATCCCAACTTTTATACTCAATGCCCTGACTGATGAAGACCAGTGTTCCAAAGCCTTCTTGACTACCCTATTTACAAATGGTGCAATTTCAGGAAATTATGTGCCTGTACTCGTAGATACCTCTACTCTGCAACACTCCACAAGGCCCTACCATTCACTGTGAAGGTCCTGCACTAGTTTGACTTGCCAAAATGCAACACCTCCAACTATTCAGCATTAAATTCCATTAGCTGTTTCTCAGCCCACTTGCCAAGCTGATCAAAAGCCTGGTGCAATTTTTATCAAAACCTCTTTATATGTTACGCTCATAAAGATGTTTTGTATGTTTGACCCCAAGTCTCACACTCTGAGTAAATATACACAATGAATGGGCTGTTTGCAGATGGACATTTTCCCATTTTAGATGACATCTAAAGAGGTCTGAAACTCAAAAATAAAATTTATTTTACTAGGTTTATATCTTGGTTAAATATTGGGCATTTCAAAATAGTGACATTGCTTCTAAAGTTTTTTTCCAAATGTTCTTAAACCCACTATTTTTACAACTTGCCATTCATTATTCAGTCTGAAGAAGGGTCTTGGCCTGAAACATCATCTATTCCTTGTCTCCAGAGATGTGCCTGATATGCTGAGTTACTCCAGCATTTTGTGTCTATCTTCGGTGTAAACCAGCATCTGCAGTTCCTTCCTACACATTTCCATTTTTTTTAACCTGCAATAACTTGGCTCGGCTTGGTTCATCTTTTCCATGAATCTTCTTTAAGCTTCGGCCGAGGTGGTGACATACAGGGTAAAGGAAACTGCAGGAGATTCCTCATCCATTTATTTGATATTGGCATACATATCAATTCAATAGGGGGTCACTGGATAGTAGTCAAAAACAGGAACCTTGCATGATTTCTTTTTCCCTTGCCCAATGTAGCCAGAGTGAATTGCAGTGATCCCTGATGCAGAAATTAGCTAATTCCTCACTGACTAAATCTTGGCCTTTCAATGGGGAAACATTCTCTGGTTCTCGTCTTTACATGTAAACCTTTTTCAATTACTGTCATTTCAGTAATTCTCAAACCTTCCATCAATCTATTTAAATGTGGCTTAAACTGAAAGTGAACAGTTGATTCATGCAATGAGAACATATTCAGATGCTGGGTCAGAAAAAAAAAAATGATTACAACTATTATTACAAAACTGCTTTCACCCCTTTAATTTCAGGTTGTTGTTATTTGTGGATGTGCCATCTGGCATTGAACTGTGTTTCATCAGATAATCTATTTATTTCCTGGTGGGTCCATTTCTGAAATCAGCCTGATACACTGTGATCATTCCATGGTAGTTGTTGAATATATGAAACAGAGATGGAATTAAATTGGGGAAAAACACATATAATTCAGCCGTTTGTGTTGAAGGTCAATGCTTCCAATAAATTGATAAAAAAATACTTACGTCTATGTTTACACAAACACAGACCTACAAAATATTTTCCTGCACAAAGAATTCTAGCTGCAAATCTTCGAGATTACTTGGAGTTAATAATGCTAACAGAAAAAATGTAATTTACTTTGAATTGTAAAATTATTTTAATGGTTGTACCTAAAATGTTTTGAATACACATTTAGTTAAAAAGGCTAATTTATGTGTTGCAGGCAATTTGTTTCATTAAAAGTCTCACTGAATAATAAGACTCCGCATGTACATCTTTCATGAACAAGTATAAGTATCAAAATAATTGCATGACTTCATTCAGTGGCAGTTAATGCCGACAAACCTCAGCTCCACCACGTCTGCCATTTGCATGATCTCATTAAAAAGTATTCTATCTTTCCGAGTCCTTACCGGGATAACAAGAGCAAGATTTCTTTCATTCACTCCACTCTTCAAATTTTTTTTTGACTGAAGCAAATTGATGGCAATTTTATATTTCTGTTTGCAGTTCCAATTTCACAGCTCAGTGCAATCTGGGACTGCAGAATGATTCTGATGCAGCTGTGGAAGCATTTAACAAAATGAATGGCAGATGGTAAAACAGTTTGTGGCAAACCAGTAATTCTAATTATTCCAACAAGACATGGCATGATGTTTCATCATGACGCAGCTGTAGTTAAATTCAGCTAAAACACTTGCACATGTAAAGGTATCAGAATAATGATTTTCTTTTTAGTGTAAAATCAAATTTAAGCAATTTCAAAAACCATTGTTTCAAGTGCAGAATTCACCCTGAGCCTGAAACATTTAAGACAATGCTCTAATACTCCAGAAGATTACTAGCTAAATTGTGTTATGGTAACAACTTCGGGAAACATATTTTCCTACATCAATGCACTTCTTAATATTTATGAAAGTACCATTGTATCCTCCGATAAATAACTTGCAGCTTATTATGGGGAATTGCAAAGCAATTATTTGCGAGTGAAAATGATGCACAAGAGGCTGCAGATACTGGAACCTGGAGCAAAAATCAAACTAATGGTGGATAGGCACAAAATGCTGGAGTAACTCAGCGGGTCAGGCAGCATCTCTGGAGAAAAGGAATTGGTCGCGTTTCGGGTCGAGTCAGGGAGGGGGACACTGGAGGTACGGCAATAATGGTGGAACGCGGCGTTAGTACCTGTGGGGGGGGGGGGGGGGGAAGCAATTGTTGATGTTTTGAGTCGAGACACTGCATCAGGACTGAGCGTGGAGTTATCCAGCACAAAGAGAGGAGGGAGACAGTGGCTTGTAGGTTATTGATGGACCAAGGAGGGATGATGGGCAGAGGAAGAGGCAAATGCATCATAGCAATATCGTCCATTAGCTTGAAGAAATACCATTTCTATTCAGCACTTTATCACATACATTAATTTCTATTTATTATGTGTAGTAGCTCACCGCACAGAGTGCGATGAGAATATTTAGAGACGAGATATTTAGTAAGGCACTTGAGAATATCCTTTGTAGTAGCATGGATAGGATGTAGTAGGTTAAGATGTATAGGATCCAAGGTGAACAGGCTAATTGGATACAAAACTGGTTTTAATCTAGGAAAAACACAAAATGCTTGAGTAACTCAACAAGTCAGGCAGTATCACTGGAGAACGTGGACAGGTGATGTTTTGGGTCGGGACCCTTCTTCAGACCGATTTGGAGGGGGTGAAGCTTTAATCTGATCCATTAACTCATAAGATCAAAATATCTGATTAAAATCTAGATTAAAATCTCTGATCTTAATCTCTGATTTTAATCTAACCCATTCTGAGGAAACAGGGAAGTTTCATGTTTGAATCAGGCACTCATTTCATACCTCACTCAGTTTTCAGGTTCTTCAAAGTTGATAAAAAAAACAATTGGTTCATGAAGTGGCAATTTGAACTTTCGCTTTCAATATTTACATAAAGTTTCCTCGTACTTGCAGACCCTCATTGGAGACCCACGGACATTGGATAACCCCTGGACTATCTTTGATTGGAACTCATTCGAGGCCTTCGGACTATCTTTGATCGGGCTTTACTGAACTTTAGCTTGCTCTAAACGTTATTCATGTTAGTCCCTTTATCATGTATCTGTACGCCGTGAATGGCTTGTTTGTAATAATGTATTGTCTTCCTGTTGACTGGTCAGCACACAACAAAAGCTTCCACTGCATCTCAGTACACGTGACAATAAACTAAACCCAAACTAGTCCTATGATTATTACCATCCTTGCTAGAATATTGAATTGGACAATCTAGAATTTATCAGAACAAAATCCAAGCCCCAGTAAAAAGTATCGATCACTTAATTAAATTGGCCAATTAATCAAATTGATCTGAAAGCATCAGTCCAGTTTCCTCCAGGCTTATATTATTGATATATTCACAGCCTATTCAATGGACAAATGACCATGTTCTACCCCCAATTTCAGAATGTTAACTTGTCACTAGCTGGCTGAGTAACTAAGGTTTAAAATAGCTTGGATGACAATGAGCACACCCTGACCTCAGTATAAGAAGGAGAACAGAACAATTATAGGATACGTCACCTGCCTATTGACAACAACCCTAAAGCTTGGATTTATGGCCATAAACAGAAATGCAGTGGCAGTCAGTGTCGGCCAATAGTCTGTCTCCCGTGATGACTGACATCTACTACAAACCTACTGCCTCCCATAGCTATCTTGACTACACCTCTTTCCACCCTGTTTCCTGTGAAGACTCTATCCCCTACTCCCAATTCCTCTGTCTACGCTGCATCTGTTCCCAGGATGAGGTTTTCCATATCAGGGCATCGGAGATGTCCTCATTCCTTGGGAAACGGGGGTTTCCCTCTTCCATTATAGATGAGGCTCCCACAAGGGTCTCCTCAATATCCCACAGCTCCTCTCTTGCTCTCCTTCCCCCATTTATAACAAGGACAGTCCCCCTTGTCCTCACCTTTCAGCCCATCAGCCGTTGCATACAACATATAATCCTCCAACATTTTCGCCACCTCCAATGGGAACCCATTACTGGCCACATCTTCCCATCTCCTCCCCTTTCTGCTTTCCGTTCCCTCCGTAACTCCCTGGTCCACTCGTCCCTTCCCACCCAAACCACCCCCTCCCCAGACACTTTCCCCTGCAACCGCAGGAGATGCAACACCTGTCCCTTTACCTCCCCCCTCGACTCCATCCAAGGATCCAAACAGTCTTTCCAGGTGAGGCAGAGATTCACCTGCACCTCCTCTAAACTCATCTACTGTATCCGCTGTTCCAGGTGTCAACTTCTCTACATCGGCTAGACCAAGCGCAGGCTCGGCGATCGTTTCGCTGTACACCTCCGCTCAGTCCGTCTTAACCTACCTGATCTCCCAGAGGCTCAGCATTCAACTCCCCCTCCCACTCCCAATCTGACCTTTCTGCCCTGGGCCTCCTCCATTGTCAGAGTGAGGCCCAGCACAAATTGGAGGAACAGCACTTCATATTTCGCTTGGGTAGTTTGCACCCCAGCGGTATGAACATTGACTTCTCTAATTTCAGATAGTCCCTGCTTTCCCTCTCTATCTCCTCCCCTTCCCAGTTCTCCCACGAGTCTCCCTGCCTCTGACTGCATTCTATCTTTGTCCCACCCCCTCCCCTGACATCAGTCTGAAGAAGGGTCTCGACCCGAAACATCACCCGTTCCTTCTCTCCAGAGATGCTGCCTGACAATAGACAATAGACAATAGACAATAGACAATAGACAATAGACAATAGACAATAGACAATAGACAATAGGTGCAGGAGGAGGCTATTCGGCCCTTCGAGCCAGCACCACCATTCAATGTGATCATGGCTGATCATTCTCAATCAGTACCCCGTTCCTGCCTTCTCCCCTTACCTCCTGACTCCGGTACTTAGCGACAAGTCGGTAAGTACTTGAGAGTTTTGAACTATAACACCTTGTATGGGTTACTTAAAAACCAAGCTTCACTGTAACAAGGAATAAACCGGATTTACTTCCAGTTTACTAATAGCTGTAATGCCTACTAGATCAGCGGCAGGCTCTTCAACCTCACCTGCCTCCGAGCCAAAACAAAAGTACATGAAGCTCTCATCAGAGACATGTTGTTTGCCGATGATGCAGCAGTTGTGTCCCACACCCAGCAGGAACTACAGTCACTGATGGACCGCTTCTATCCGGCTTGCAAGGACTTTGGGCTGACCATCAGCCTGAAGAAGACGAACGTCCTGGGACAAGATACAGAGGCTCCGCCTGTCATCACCATCGACGACTACAAACTCGATGCCGTCCATCAGTTCACGTACCTCGGCTTCACCATCACCGACAACCTCTCCTTGGACACAGAGATTGACAAGAGGATCGGGAAGGCAGCTACAACTCTCGCTCGCCTCACAACTCGAGTGTGGACCAATCCAAAGCTGACAGTGAAGACAAAGATAGCAGTCTACAACGCCTGTGTTAACAGCACGCTGCTGTACAGAAGTGAGACATGGACTACATATGCCAGACTGGAGAGAAGACTCAACACCTTCCACCTTAGAAGCATCCGCCGTATCCTGGGTATATCCTGGCAAGACAGAGTGTCCAACGCCGAGATTCTGTCTCACGCTGGCCTTCCCAGTATGTACACTCTACTCAGGCAATAGACAATAGACAATAGACAATAGGTGCAGGAGTTACTCCAGCATTTTGCATCTACCTTCGACTATATCTGGATATTGTTAGTTTAAACAGCTTACTGATTTTTTGTCAGATCACACATTTATAATGACAGATTATGTAAAGACACGCCTGCATTATTGAAAATGGCTCTGAAAAAGTACTTGTCTCCACTCAATTTTCTGATTGACTTTGTGGCTAACTCTAGGTTATGAAAGTGGAAATGAACCCAAATAATACGTGTTAATCAACTTGAATGGTTTAATCACCTTGAGAATCAAGATTTCTTTTGAAGTATACATGATTCTGGTACAACCAGCCAATACTGCAGTACAAGTTCCTTATTTCTCAATTCAGTGACAGCTCCTCTGAACAGAACTTAACATTAGGAATCGGCCACACATTCCCTTAAGCCTCCTTTGTATTAATCAACATCTTAGCCGATCTGATTTTGCTTCAGCTCCTGTTCTGTTTCTTTAACCCACCTCTCCCTTTCGTTCTTCCATAGAAAAAAAAAAGAACTGCCTCAGCTCTGAATTTATTCAATGATTCATTTTCTACAGCTCTCTGGGGTGGAGAATTCCAGAGATTAATGATCCTCAGAGAACATGGGTTAGCTCTGAGATCTTCGATTTCCTCCCACACTCCAAAGACATACAGGTTTGTAGGCTAATTGGCTTGGTAAATGTCAAAATTGTCCCTAGTGGGTGTAGGATAGTGTTAATGTGCGGGGATCGCTGGCCGGCACGGACCCGGTGGGCCGAAAGGCCTGCTTCTGCGCTGTATCTCTAAACTAAACTAAACTAAAAGAGGGTTTTATTGTCTGACTAGTTATGGGAATAAGAGATCGAGCATCTCGTTACCCTGTAGAGATGGCATTATTTTCTCCATTAGAGAACAATTGCCTCAAAATTGGATTTCACCCATTATTGGTGCAGTAAATGGACGCTATATTTTGCCCTCGTATCGGATTCACAAATGCCTACCACACACGAAAAAGATACAAATAGGGATAACTTTACTTTGAAAACAAAATGATCATGGCTTCCTTTATTTAACCCCAGCTGCATGATCATAGACTTAAAGCTTGCAACTTTTGATTCATTCACAAGCTGCCCACTAGATAATGTGTCAGTGCTCATATAATCATCTTCCTTTGGTAGCCCAGCTGGTTGTCATGGAAATAAGAACAGTGGAGGGGAGAGGAAGTGGATGGAAAGCTGAGCAAATACTGTGGGCAGGAAGCAAAAGTGATGATTAGATCTCCAAATGGAGACATTTCCAACACTTGGAGCATGCGACATTGTGGCGCAGCGGTAGAGTTGCTGCCTTACAATGCTTACAGCGCCAGAGAACCAGGTTTGATTCCAACTACAGGTGCTGTCTGTACGGAGTCTGTACATTCCCCCCCGTGACCGCGTAGGTTTTCTCCGAGATCTTCTATTTCCTCTCACAATCCAAAGACGTACAGGTTAATTGGCTTGGTATGAAAGTAAAATTGTCCCTAGTGTATGTAGGATAGTGTTAATGCGTGGGGATCGCTGGTCGATGCGGACTTAGTGGGCCAAAGGGCCTGCTTCCGCGCTGTATCTCTAAACTAAACTAAACTCTAAATATACTATGCACAAAGGAACTGCAGATCCTGGTGTATACCGAAGATAGACACAAAGTGCTGGAGCAACTCAGCGGGTCAGGCAACATCTCTGGAGAACAAGGAAGGGTGACGTTTTGGGTTGGCACTGAAGATGGGTACTTTTTTCTCCAGAGATGCTGCCTGACCCGCTGAGTTACTCCAGCACTTAGTGTCTATCTTCTAAATACACCTTTGCCCTACTTGGTGTGCGGGGTGATTGGAACTATTATTTCCAAATACAAATGTAGCTTCTCTTAAATTAGACGAGTTGCGCGCACGGATCGAACACCATTGGGACATTAAGAAATGCTGTGTTCTGGCCTACACGGAGACATGGCTGGAGACCAGTGTACCCGACTGTGCCGTCACTCCGGAGAGTTTTTCCGTCTACCGACAAGACAGAACGAAGGACTCAGGCAAGTCGAGAGGAGGGGGAGTGTGCTTTATGGTTAACTCTTCGTGGGCCATGGATGTCTGCGTTTTAACTATACACTGCTCCCCGGTTCTGGAGCTGTTGACCATTAAAGCTAGACCTTTCTACCTCCCCAGAGAGTTCAGTTCAGTCCTCCTTACTGCTGCTCACATCCCCCCAAAGGCTGATCAATCTCTAGCCCTGGACGAACTGTATGGGATTGTAAATGAGCTGGAGAACTCCCATCCTGAGGCTGCGTTCATTGTTCTGGGAGACTTCAACAAAGCCAATATGAAGAAGGTTCTCCCCAAATACTTCCAACACATCACTTTTCCCACTAGGGGAGAGCAGACCCTGGACCATTGTTACACCCCATTCGGAGACTGTTATAAGCCCCTCCCTCGCCCTGCTTTTGGTAAGGCAGATCACTGTTCCATTCTACTGCTGCCTGCATACAGGCAGAAACTTAAACAGGAAAAACCGGTTTCCAGGGTCATATATAAATGGAACAATGAGGTTGATGGGGCCTTACAGGAATACTTTGACACAATTGACTGGCAAACGTTTGAAGACGCAGCAGAAGGCAATATTAACGAATACACAGACTCTGTCTTAGGCTACATAAGTAAGTGCATCGATGATGTGGTTCCAAAAGCCACCATCTGCACTTACCCAAATCAGAAACCCTGGGTCGGACGGGAAATTCGTGCTAAACTTAAAGCACGGATTACTGCATTCAACTCAGGCGACCTCAACGCCTACAAGGTAGCCAGATATGACCTCTGGAAGTCCATCAGGAAAGCCAAGAGAGATTACAGAAACAAAGTGGAATCTAACTACTTCAGGCGCATGTGGAGTGGATTACGCTGTGTCACAGACTACAAAGGGAAAAACAGGAGCACTGTTCAGTCTACCGCATCGCTCTCGGACGAGCTTAACACCTTTTACGCCCGGTTCGATGCAGGCAACACAGTGCCCACCATGAGTCCACAGGTGTGCAGGGGGACTACCACACTGTCCTTACAAATGGTAGACGTGAGGCAGTCCTTCAAAAAGGTCAACAACCGCAAAGCTCCAGGGCCGGATGGTATTCCAGGGCGGGCCCTCAGAGCGTGTGCTGATCAACTGGCAGAGGTGTTCAGCAACATCTTCAACCTCTCTCTGAGTCAGTCTGTGGTTTCCACCTCCTTCAGAGCATCCATCATCGTTCCTGTTCCTAAGAAACCAGTAACCTCCTGTTTAAATGACTACCGTCCTGTCGCACTGACATCAGTCATCATAAAGTGCTTCGAGCGACTAGTCAAAACTCACATCTGCTCCTCTCTCCCTGACACCTTGGATCCTCTTCAGTTTGCATATAGACTAAACAGGGCCACGGACGATGCCATCGGAAGTGGCGGCGCCTAACGGCAGCGGCTCGCTAGCAGTCTGTTCGTCTTTTTTCCTTTTTTTTTTTGTTGTGTGTCGGTGTTGGGATGGTTTTTATATATTTTTTTGGTTGTGTATGTGTGGGAGGGGGTGGTGGTGTGGGGGGGGGGAACTTTTCTCTTCCTCACGGCGCGGGGTGCGGCTCGGCTGCGGGGCCTAACATCGCCCGGTGCGGCTTGGCCGCTGGACTTTACATCGCCCGGTGCGGCTTGGCCGCTGGACTTAACAGTGCCCGGTGCAGCTCGGCCGCGGGACTTAACATCGCCCGGTGCGGCTCGGCCGCGGGACTTTACATCGCTGGTGCGGCTCGACTGCGGGACTTAACATCGCCCGGTGCAGCTCGGCTGCGGGACTTAACATCGCCCGGTGCGGCTCGGCTGCGGGTCTTTTCATCGCTGGTGCGGCTCGACTGCGGGACTTAACATCGCCCGGTGCGGCTCGACCACGGGACTTAACATCGCCCGGTGCGGCTCGGCCACGGGACTTAACATCGCTGGTGCGGCTCGACCACGGGGCTTTACATCGCCCGTTGCGGCTCGGCCACGGGACTTAGCTGCCCAAGGCTTGGTCGCGGGCCTTTCATCGCCCGGTTCGGCTGCGGGACGTTTCAGCGCCCGGTGCAGGGACTGTGCGGGTCGGTCGGGGACGAGCTGTCTGTCCGTGGGCATGGGGAAGAGAGTGGAAGTTTTGTTGCCTCCATCACAGTGAGGGGGTGTTTGGAGTCACTGTGATGGACGTTTGTGTTGGGGTTATGTGTCTTGTGTTCTTTTTTTCTATGACTGCTATGTAGTTTCGTTCGGTACTTCGGTGCCGAACGACAAATAAAGCTCTGTTATACCTGTTATACCTGTTATATATATATATCGCCATGGCAATACATACTGCGCTCACCCACCTGGACAAAGGAAATACATATGTGAGAATGCTCTTTATTGACTACAGCTCGGCATTCAACACTATTATTCCCTCAAAACTTGTCCCCAAGCTCCTTGATCTTGGACTGGAGACTCCCATCTGCGGATGGCTATTCGATTTCCTGACGGGCAGGCCCCAGGTGGTGAGAATTGGCAGCCACACCTCGTCCTCACTGATCCTCAACACAGGCACACCACAGGGCTGTGTGGTCAGTCCTCTCCTGTACTCCCTGTTCACGCACGACTGTACTGCTAAGCACAGCTCAAACATCATCCTAACGTTTGCTGATGACACAACCATCTTGGGTCTCATCACAGACAACAATGAGACGGCCTACAGAGAGGAGTTAAAGGCACTAAACAGCTGGTGCCAGGAAAATAACATCTCTCAATGTCAGCAAAACTAAAGAGATGATGGTGGACTACAGGAGACAGTGGGGGAGTGGACACCTCCCCATCCACATCAGTGATGCTGAGGTTGAAAGGGTCAGCAGCTTTAAGTTCCTCGGTGTGCACATCACTGAGGACCTTTCCTGGACACTGCACACGGACACAATAACAAAGAAGGCCCACCAGCGGCTCTTTTTCCTGAGAAGACTGAGGAAGTTTGGCATGAACGCCAGCATCCTCACAAACATCTACAGATGCACCATCGAGAGCCTGCTGACGGGCTGCATTACAGTCTGGTACAGGAACTGATCTGCCCACAGCCACAAATCACTACAGAGAGTGGTGAAGACGGCACAGCACATCACTGGCAACTGTCTCCCGGCCATTCAGGACATTTTCTACCGGCGGTGCCTGCGGAAGGCACGCAGCATCATCAAGAACCACAGCCACCCAGCACGCAGGCTGTTCTCCTTGTTACCGTCAGGCAGACGATACAGGAGTATGGCTGCGTGTACCTCCAGACTGAAGAACAGTTTCTACCACCAGGCCATCAGGCTTCTGAACTCATAAACACATTTCACATCATATATGTTGATTATTTTAATATTGTCTTTTTACCTTACTAATGTCATTTTTATCTTATTTATCCTTGGAATATTACTGCTGAGGTGACCCGTTGTCGTGTCAAATACATTTCATTGTATCGTTGACCCTGTAAAATTATTATTATTATTTACGGCTGTGTCCATTTCACCCTATTTTGGCACTTACTGTTTTCCATCATGTGTTGTTTGTATTATTTTATTGGATAAATGATCCCTTGCTCGACACTGCCATTTTTATGTTCACTACCTGGAATGCTTTTCTCGAGTCTTCTTCACACTATGTTTGAAGCATTCTCTACTGTTTCTGTCTGTGTGGACATTGTGTAACTTTGCCTCTGCAATCTTTGTCACAGTTATCCAATCTCTGCCTCACTGCTAAATGACCAGCACAGGCTTTAGCTGTTCCTGCAGCATTCAGAAGACAGCTTTTAAATCACTATCCTCCTGAAAGAGCCTATTATTTTCTTCCCATTCGCTACCAACCGCCTCCCATAATTTACTGCTCCCATGTTGTAACTCAGATGCCTCTGCTCTGAAGTAACTGCAGACATCTCCAGTCTTTTCCTTTCATCTTCTTGTTCCTGTCTAATCAATGAGAAACGTTCTAGCCATCTCTCAGTAAGCTCATCTTTTCCCTTTGGTATTTTACCTCTTTAAGTTAACACTGTAACTTGTTTCTTTAATTGCTCTTCAACACACTTGAAAGTTTCACCTGCCCTTTCTGGTAGCGTTTCAATTTTATTTCATACCTGCGGTAATTCGAGTTATTGTACCGAAATGTTAAAAACGGCACAGCTTGTGCTGTGCTTGTTATTTTTTTCTTCGTTTGGGAATTTCCTCAGCTTGTCTGACAGGTTAGACACAGCCACATTGATTTTGGAATGGAATGGAATACTTTATTGCCACATGTGACAAGGCACAGTGAAATTCTTTGCTTGCATACCCAAGGTGTGCAAATAGCAGCCATCTACGGCACAGGCAAAGTTACACAGTATGCCGGCTCCTCCTTTGTTGTCCCCCCCTCTCCCAAAGCAGTCCCCCCGCGCCGGTTCCCCATTGTCCACTGTTCTCCCCCCTCTCTCCCCATTGACCCATTGTTCTTCCCCCTCCCTCACAGTGGTTTCCCACAAGCCGGGTCCTCCATCGCTCCTCCCCTCCCCTCCTCACGGCGGTCCCCCCACGCTCTCATCGACCGCTGACCGAGGCCCCATTGCTGCCGAGGCTCCGCTACCGCCGAGGCTTCACCGCCGAGGCTTCACCGCCACTGCCAAGGCTCTACTGCCGGCACCATGGCCCCGTTGCAGCCACCGAAGCCCCACCGCTGCCGACGCCCCACCGCCATGAGGCTTCACCGCTGCCGCTGCCGCTGCCACCGCCGCTTAACGACTGCTGAGGCTTCACCGTTGCCAAGGCCCCACCGCCGTCAATTTGTACCTATTCTTTCAAAAGACCCCTCTGTCAAACAGGGTTTCACAATACCTTACATTGGCCCCCTACTATTGCTGCACATTGGTTTTGATTTGTAAGTTGTATCGTCCATGATATCTTTCACTGTGCTCAGCCCTGAACCCTCCTAGATGCACAGAGCTGTACAATTCAGAACTTTTTTAGAAAGTTTATTGAAACTTAGTCACCAATATCGTGTAAAGTAACACACATACCGTAGCACATGTAGAAACTGCAAACAAAGTTATATGTCGAGAGATGCTACAAATGAAAATAAAATACCATGTGATGCTACACTTTTGTGTTGCTGTAACTTACAACATTAGTTAAGAGTTAATAAAGCTAACATCAACTCCCAGCTAGTTAGCCCCAACACTAATTCTGAACACAACTCACTCCATTGATCAAAAAAAGTAGTTTCTCCCTCGAAATCTCTGTTAAAAGGAATAGAGAGAAAGTTGCCATTGTATGTGATTAATTGTACAGAATGCTCAATATTGACAGGGAAGGATTGGCTCTGGAGCTGGCACTTGACTTGCCCTTTGTCTGCACTTAGTGGAACGTGAAACATAGGACTCATAACTATCTGATATTTAGTGTGCATACATGGTTATCTGCCTGCAACAAGCTATCAATAAGAACACAAAGTGCTGAAGAAACTCAACAGATCAGGCAGCACCTCTAGACTTTACCAAAGGTCGCAAAGTGCTGGAGCAACTCAGTGGATCAGGCTACTCAAAAGGACATAAAGTGCTTGTGTAACTCAGCGGGTCAGGCATCTGCAGTTCCTTGTTTTCACAACCTACCATTAAGTCAGCCCCCAAAGATTTTTCAATCAATAGTGGATAAAATACTCCAAGAAGTACCAAGGTCTTGTGTTAATCAGGATGATATCTTTCTCAACCTTTGAAAGTCCTGGATACTTGGCAGATTAGTAAAGCACATGTATGGTTGGCATCAGATAACTATTCATTTAGGTAGTCCATTCAGGATTCAGAATTGATGAGAATAAACAAAGATTAATCCAGGAATAGGTGGTGCCTATCTTGAATGCAAGATCTCCATCAGGGTGCTTCCACGCTACTTGACTTTTTATGTGTTTGGGCACCATTTTGAGTCCATTTTCCGGGTTTCTACATAAAGATTAGCTCAGACTCTGGGGTAAGGAGAAGCAAAGGGCATAAAAGCCATTTGAGGGAAAAAAAACTACAATTGAATCTTTTTCTGTTCATTATAATTGGGAGAACCCTTCATGACTGCCATATGAAGCCTCCAGTTCTGAGGTGGGCACAGTAACTACCCGTACTATGGAATCGGGCCGTTTAGTTCAGTTCAGAGTTAAAGCATGGAAACAGGCCGTTCGGCCCACCGTCCACGCTGACCATTGATTACCCATTCACACTAGTTATAGACAATAGACAATAGGTGCAGGAGTAAGCCATTCGGCCCTTCGAGCCAGCACCACCATTCAATGTGATCATGGCTAATCATTCTCATTCAGTACCCTGTTCCTGCCTTCTCCTCATACCCCCTGACTCCGCTATCCTTGAGCTCTATCTAGCTCTCTCTTGAATGCATTCAGAGAATTGGCCTCCACTGTCTTCTGAGGCAGTGAATTTTACAGATTTACAACTCTCTGACTGAAAACGTTTTTCCTCATCTCCGTTCTAAATGGCCTACTCCTTATTTTTAAACTGTGGCCTCTTGTTCTCGACTCCCCCAACATTGGGAACATGTTTCCTGCTTCTAACGTGTCCAACCCCTTAATAATCTTATATGTTTCGATAAGATCCCCTCTCATCCTTCTAAATTCCAGTGTATACAAGCCTAGCCGCTCTAGTCTTTCAACATATGACAGTCCCGCCATTCCGGGAATTAACCTAGTAAACCTACGCTGCACGCCCTCAATAGCAAGAATATCCTTCCTCAAATTTGGAGACCAAAACTGCACACAGTACTCCAGGTGTGGTCTCACTAGGGCCCTGTACAACTGCAGAAGGACCTCTTTGCTCCTATGTCATTCTAACTAGTTCTATGTCGTTCTCACTTTCGCATCTATTCCTTACACAATAGTGGCAATTTACAGAGGCCAATTAACCCACCAACCTGCACGTCTTTTGGATATGTGAAGAAACCAAAGCACCTGCAGGAAACCCACGCAGTCGCAGGGAGAACCTGTGAACACCACACAGACAGAATCGGAGTCAGGATTGAACCTGCTCGAGCAGCTGCCCCATCGTGCCATCCCAACTGCACCTGTTTTCCACACCCTCATCTTCATTAACCTCAGAGGTTCCTCATTACAAGCATTTCAATCTCAGGAAGAATTGTAAAATACAATTTTTGAACTAAAGCAGGTCATATCGTCAATGGCAACTGTATAGATGCACTGATGGGATATGCTGGAATCACGCCTGGACTGCTCTATTGAGTACTGCACAATGAAGCTGAACCACACAGTCAACACACCATCACTGTTGCATCATGGAAAAGGTAAAAACTAACTTGGATCAGGACATTTTATATTTGCTAATACTTGATAATGATTTTCCAATTACACTCAAAGACAGTCATGCATAGAGATGCTTCCTTATAGAGCCATAGAGCAGTACAGTACAGAAATAGGCCCTTCGGACCAATTCACCCATGCCAACCAAGTTATTTAACCAAACAAGTCCCGTTTGCCTGCACCTGGCCAATATTCCTGTTGTGGCTATACAACATATTGGTTGGACACACTTGGAATATTTTGTGCAGTTGCGGTCACCACACCACAGAAAGGATGTGGCAGTGCTTGAAAGAGTGCAGAAGAAATTCACTAGGACGGAGGGCTTTAGTTATAACTAGAAAAGGTAGACCTATTGGGCCCAAACCTCTCCTGCATTGGTCTAGCACCCTCCCCTCCCCCACTCCCCACATCCCCCCTTCCCCTACCCCCTACTACCCGCTTCCCCTCCCTCCCCCCACTCACCCACTCACCCACTCCATTCCCCCTCAACTCCCCTTATCCCCCTTCTTCCCCTCCCCCCCCCACTCACCCACTCCATCCCCCCTCAATCCCACTTATTCCCCCCTCCCCCTCCCCCCCACTCACTCACTCCATCCCCCCTCAACCCCCCTTATTTCCTCCTCTTCTCCATTTGTAATTCATTAAATTGAAAATGAATGTGTACATATCTATGTAAATAGTTAATTGGGCAATTTTATATGCTGGAACAATTACTTGACAATACAATTTATGTATATAAATAATGCATTGTTTCCATGGGTTTACTACTCTTTTCAAGGTGAAGGGGACTGATTTATATGGAGAGCTGTTGTGCCTTCAAGAACTGAGTGTTCTATGGGGTATGACTGTGATACTTTATTGTACCAGCCATGTGTCATTGAGCAGTTGACTGATTAAAAAAAATGTTTTGTTTGTAACTCAGTTGCCTTGTCCTTATTGATCTTGTTAAATGGTCGCACTAAAATGAGACAGTGCAGTCTTGGCTGGAATGGTCTCATTGGGATATAAAACATTGTTCTCTGCCTTGACTTTACTTTAGAGATACAGCGCAGAAAAAAGCCCTTCAGTCCATTGAGTCCACAGTGACCAGCGATCACCCCGTACACTAACAATGTCCTCACACGAGGGAAATTTACAATTTTACCAAAGCCAATAAACCAACAAACCTGCACATCTTTGGAGTGTGGGAAGAAAATTCTAACACTATTTGCATCAACAGCGCCCCGTGATCGTGAATCCAATATTCTCACCACTTTGGCATTTAAAAAAAGATTCTTCTAAATTCCCAGATGGATTTCTTGCCGACTATCCTCTATTGATGGCTCCTTGTTATGCGTTCCTTGCAAATAGAATCATTATCTCTATCATTCCATCAAAACCTCTCGCTATTTTGTACATTCCCAATAGGTTATTCCCAGCTTTCTTTTCTCAAGGAAAAATAACTGAGGTCTGTTCATCCTATCTTGAAATGTATTGTTTCCACACATTTGTTATCATCCTCATAAATCTTAGCAAATTTCATTGTTTTGCTTAATTTTCAAATTTCCTGTTTAATTTCTTTAGTTGCAAAATTTTAGTTTCCTTGGGATTATAAACACTTGTTCATTAAACTTTTTTAATGTTTATAAAGTAATTAAACTAAGCATGTATTGATAATTCATATTGAGAAATGACAGAATCATTGAATCAGAGGAGCTTATGTTTTATATCCCAATGAGTCCAAGAGGGATCTGTCTAACCCGTCTCTACCACAGCTCTTGGATTCCAGACTTGACTATTACGTCAGTATACTTCTAAATGTAAAAACGATTCCCATTTCTTTCATTGATGCACTATTTGAGTTTTAAAACCATACCCTTAAATCCAAGCTCGCCAGTTACTGAACTCCCTGAAAAAAAGGATTTTGTGCAGGCCCCTCCATTTTATTCATGCAATTTAAATCCCTTTCAACCTATTTTATTCCAATGAATACAATACTAGCTAATCCAATTTTTTCTCAGAACAAATCTTCAATCCTGCCAACATCCTCATAATGTATGGTGTCTATAATGTTGTCACATCTATCCTATAATGTGGTAATCAGAACTATGAATAGTAATACTCCTGTTGTGGCCTATTGTTTTATGCAATCTGAACAAAAAACTGCCCTTGCTACCTCGAGATATGTTTTCATGCATTATAAAGATGCCTCAGTATATTTTAGAATCCTATCATTTATTCCATATTATCATGTTGTGCTACTTTTCATTAATTGAGCCTGCTATAGTTGTATATAATAATTTCAACTTGCATATTTCTATCCATTTATATCTTCCTTCTCTTATTGTTTTCTTTCTCACTAACCATAACATCTTTTCTGATAGTATCTGCCATCCTATTACATTCGCCCAAAGTAATAACATAGAAGATCTTTGGGTCAACTTGATTTTATTTGCCAGTAATTTTGTTCTCTCTCTTTGATGTTCTCATTTCCTTCTTTATTTCCTTTCCATTTTCCCTTGCTAAGTTCAAGATAGGGCGGCACAGTGGTGCAGCGGTAGAGTTGATGCTTTACAGTGCCAGAGACCTGGGATCGATCCTGACTATGTGTGGTGTCTGAACAGAGTTTGTACATTCTCCCCGTGACCTGCATGAGTTTCCTCTGGGTACTCCTGTTTCCTCCCACACTACAAAGATGTACAGGTTTGCAGGCTAATTGGCTTGGTAAAATTGTGAATTGTCCCGAGTGTGTAGGATAGTGTTAGTGTGCATGGATTGCTGTTTGGCGTGGATTCTGTGGGCTGAAGGGCTTTTTCTGCACTGTATCTCTAAACTAAATTAAAACTAAATGAATAATTGATACTGTCTACCCTTTTCAGTTTCATTCACCACTGATTGATACTAGTCATCCAAGAGTTCTAAGTTCCATAGTGCTTTTCTGGTCTTGGGATGGCAGCATTCTGAAACCTCACTATCTCCTGTTCGAATGCTTCTGAGTACTCTGAAAAAAATAAACAAAATGCCGGAGTAACTCAGTGGGTCAGGCAGCATCCCTGGAGAACAGGTGATGTTTCAGGTCAGGACCACCATTCCTCTGAAGACACGTTCTGACCCAACATGTCAAATATGCTGCCTGTTTGCTGAGTTACTCCAGCACTTCACACTTTTTTTTTGTAAACCAGCATCTGCAGTTCCTTGTTTCTACATTCAACTGCTCTGACATTGATTTCTCTTCAACTAGCTTTCTCTAGTCACCTTTTACTAAATCATAAGTTCATAAGTTCAGAAATGATAGGAGCAGAATTAGGCCATTTGGCCCATTGTCTACTCTGCCATTCAATCATGGTTGATCTATCTTTCCCTCTGAACCCCATTCTCCTGCCCTCTCCCCATAACCCAACCCCTGCCATCCATACTAATCAAGAATCTATCTATCTCCGCCTTAAAAATATCCATTGACTTGGCCTCCACAGCCTTCTGTGGCAATGAATTCCGCAGATTCACCACCCTCTGACTAAAGAAAATTTTCCTCATTCCTTCCTAAAGGAACGTCCTTTAATTCTGAAGCTATGACCTGTTTAGTTTAGAGATACAGCGCGGAAACAGGCCCTTTGGCTCACCGGGCCCGCGCCAACCAGCTATCCCCGCACATTAACACTATCCTACACACACTAGGGACATTTTTTACATTTACCAAGCCAATTAACCTACATACCTGCACGTCTTTGGAGTGTGGGAAGAAAACGAAAATCTCGGAGTAAATCCACGCAGGTCACGGGGAGAACGTACAAACTCCGTACAGACGGGTCTCCGGCGCTGCATTCGCTGTAAGGCAGCAACTCTACCACTGCGCCACCGTGCCGCCCTAGGTTCTAGACTCTCTCACTAGTGCAAATCACAACTCAACCTGTTAAAATACTCAATTCCTCAATTTAGAATGTACTTCCTGGCTTACCTTTGTTTTTTTTTCCAAACCAATGTTAAAATATAATGGACTTGAATGATGACTATTCCTGCCTATGCATAAAACAGCTTCATGTTTGAAATCAAATTTCAGAACGGCTCCCACTCCTGTTGGATTTGGTATGCTAAGTTTTCACGAATGCTGTTGAATGCACATTCAAAGTAAAGTGTTTGCAAAATGTGGGTATTTTTTTTGTACAAGTTAATCATTCATAATAATAATAATAATAATATTCATTTATTGTCATTGCAACGAGTACAACGAAATAAAAAAATAGCCAATCCTGACGGTGCGTACAAACATATATGCAATAAATGCAAAAACAAATAAATACATAAATACAATTATATTAAGTACAAGATTTTTTAACGGTGTTGCCTAGTGCAAAGGTAGTGTTCAGTTCTCGTATGGCCCTGGGGTAAAAACTGTTCTTAAGTCTGTTTGTTCGGGATTTGATCGACCTGAAACGTCGACCAGAGGGCAGATGAACAAACAGACGGTGGCCGGGGTGGGATGGATCTTTTATTATTTTGCCTGCTCTACTGAGGCAGCTTAGGCTGAACAGGTGCTCCAGGGAGGGCAGTGAGCAGCCGATGATCTTCTGGGCCGTCGTGATGACCCTCTGAAGGGCCTTCCTGTCCTTTTCTGAGCAGCTGGCATACCATGTGGTTATACAGTATGCCAGCACACTCTCGATGGAGCAGCGATAGAAGGACAACATGAGCTTCTCCTGCAGGTTGGTTTTCCTGAGGATCCTCAGGAAGTGGAGTCTCTGCTGCGCCTTCTTTACTGTGGTGATGGTGTTGGTAGACCAGGTAAGATCCTCTGCGATGTGCGTACCCAGGAACCTGAAAGCGGGTACCCTTTCCACACAGACCCCATTGATGTAGAGTGGGTCGTATTCTACACTGGTTTTTCTAAAGTCAATTATAAGTTCCTTTGTTTTGGAGGAGTTCAGGACCAGATTGTTCACTGAACACCATGCTGCCAGCCTTTGGATTTCATCCCTATAGGCTGTCTCATCTCCTCCTGAGATGAGTCCAACCACAGTCGTGTCATCCGCGAACTTGATGATGGTATTGGTGGGATGGGTGGGGGCGCAGTCGTGAGTGTAGAGGGAGTAAAGGATGGGGCTCAACACACAGCCCTGTGGTGAGCCGGTGCTCAGTGTAATGGTGGAGGAGAGGTGAGGGCCTATTTTGACGGTCTGGGGGCGGTTGGTCAGGAAGTCCTTGATGCATTGGCAGATGGTTTGGGAAAATCCAAGGTCGGAAAGTTTGGTGACCAGTCTGCTCGGGATGACCGTGTTAAAGGCAGAGCTGAAGTCGAGGAAGAGCATCCTCACATAGCTCCCCTGGTGTTCAAGGTGGGTCAGTGCAGTGTGAAGAGCAGTGTCGATGGCATCCCCTGTAGACCTATTTGCTCTGTAGGCAAACTGGTGTGGGTCGAAGGTGGGTGGGAGGCTGGCTTTGATGTGCTGCAGGACCAGTCTCTCGAAGCACTTTGTGATGACCGGTGTGAGTGCTACCGGACGGTAGTCGTTAAGGCCGCTGATGACAGACTTTTTCGGCAGTGGGATGATTGTGGCGGACTTCAGGCAGGGAGGGATGGTGGATTTTAAAAGGGACAGGTTGAAGATTTTTGTGAAGACCTCAGATAATTGGTCTGCACATTCCCTCAGCACTCTGCCCGTCACACAATCGGGGCCTGCAGCTTTCCTGGGATTCACTGCTCTGAGCACGCGCTTAACATCATACTCCTGCACAGTGAAGGTGTTGCTGTCAGGTGCTGGAGAGGGTGTTATGTCTGCCACTATACTTCAATATACTTCAATGTCTGGCAATGACTTTGCAGAATTAGAAGCAAGGGCTTTGAATGTATCAGTTCTTATGCAATGCCAAGAACATTTTCATGTGAGCCAATGTCTTGGCCAAGTGATTTTATTTTAGAGAAGATTAATCTGTTCAGAGTTTTCAGATTTAATTTAAGTTCATTTTCTAAAACTGTCCCTCCGATAGATTTAGAATAATGATGCACCATTGCATTTATATGACTCAGACCTTTCAAAAGGTGTTCTGGATGTATGAGTCAGTATCAGCGATAGAACAATGTTTAAATATTCATTGTGTTTGCGTTTAAATTAATACTGAGTGAGCCCCAAAGCCAATGTGATTTGCAGCTAAAAATCTGTAAAGAATGTAGGCATGTAGATCAGAGTTTAATGCTGCACTTCAATAGCTGAAATATTCATCTTCAAAAACAGCTACTTAAAAAGTTACAGCAAAGAAGATTGACACCATAAATAATGCTATTTCCATTTTTAAAATGCAGAATATATGTAAAATAATGACAAAATCCTGTAATATTAAAAATTGCATAATGCACCATGTTATTGATCTCAAAGTCACTGAATATTTTACATTATTCCACATGACTAATATACCCCAGTGGAAAAAGCTAATTCAACTTTAGCTCACACTGGGAAGAGAGGCAAGAGAAATCTCCGGAAGACATTCACATGGCAATCGATTCCTCTGAGCAGCTCCCACCAGGTTCCGACCAACCGTGGATAACCTGGCGCACTCTCAACAGACTGCGGACAGGCATGGGGAGGAGCAAATCGAACATGCTGAAGTGGGGATACACTGAAGATGCGGCAGACTGCGAGTGCGGACGGGGCCTCCAGACGATGGAACATCTCCTGAGCTGTGACATGCTGCATGACACATGCACGGTAAAGGATCTTGCAGAGGCCAACGACGTGGTACTAAAATTTGCTCGCTATTGGCAAACAGTTGTGTGATAACACAAAATAATAATAGCTCACATTCAAGGTAATAAGGTGCACTGATAAAATGTGCAATGTTATTTCAGAACTGAAGAAAATTGCATACAACGTATTATACACTTCTACACCCAAAGTTAATTATTTCAGTCAAGTCAAATGGTGGCACGGTCGTAAAGTTGCTGCCTCACACTGCTGGAGACCTGGCCACATTCCTAACCTGACGAGTGTTGTCTGTGTGGAGTTTGCACGTTACTGTTACTGCTTTGGTGTTTCCTCTTACATCCCAAATATGTGCAGTTTTGTAGAATAATTAGCCTCTGTAAATTGCTCCTAATGGGATAACATAGAACAAGTGCGAATGGGTGATCATGAGTTAGCACAGACATGGTGGGCCAAAGGGCCTGTTTCCATACTGTATAATTCAAGTTAAACTCAGCAAGGCATAGTTTTTTTGGCAAAATGTTTAGTTCCAAACCTCAAAGCTCTGGTTGTATCCTTAAATTAATCTGCAGTGCAGTTCTTGTGAGGCTAACTCATATCCAAATAATTTGAAACCACCTTTACCATGAGATTGTTTCATGACACATTGCAAGAAGATCCTGTTCAGTGAAGTTAATGAGAGTTACTTGTATCCACATGTAATTATTGGAAGATATATTGCAATTTAGGAAATGGCAAAATTAAAATGAGCTATCAGCGATGTCAAATATAGTCCTTTAATATAACGTTATTCAAAACCATCTGAACTCGGCATTGAATAATGTCAAGTTATTGTTAATTAAAAGGATATTCTAAAATGCAGTCATTTTGTGTATTAAGGATCTATTTACATCACTCAGGCCACAAAGCGTATAGCCAGTACAGATCTCAAAGATCTCATGACCCAACAGACTGCTTGTATATGGTTAGTGCTAAAATATTCTATACACACTATGTTTAATTTAACAAATCTGGTAGCTCAGCTTGCTCAATCAAAGAGTCGAACAGATGTTTCTTACAAATTAAATTATGGAAATATGTCAGATGTTATTTTAACAACATATCTGTGTGTAACGCTTTACTTTAGTGGATGTATTCCGCTTATATTTATTTCCCTTGAGGATGAGTCCTCAATATCAGAACAAGTGTAGATATTAGGGCATTGGGCCAAGCAAATTTTTAGGTTTGATTTTGTAATAACTAGTGCAATTGTTTTGTGCTTTTACACACAAAATAAATCAAGTATTTTGAAAACTGATGTGCATGCATTATGACTGATTTTTATATTCTTTTGTTGAAAGGATATACAAGCGAAGGTGCTGAAAGTTACGAATCTAACATGTAAAAGAGAAGACGTGGAATTTTCACCATTTGCTCACAATTGCCATTTCATGAATAAGACCAATAGTTTGAAATCTTTTTCAAAGTTAACTAATGAAATCATAAAAGTTATATTTATCAGAAAATGTTTTACCTTATTCTGGAATTATATGTTTTAAGCAATCAAGAATGATTTTGAATGTTTTGATTGCATTATTACCAGTCATAAGGTCATAAGTCATAAGTGATAGGAGCAGAATTATGCCATTTGGTCCATCAAATCTACTCTGCCATTCGATTATGGCTGATCTATCTCTCCCTCCTAACCCCATTATCTTGCCTTCTACCCATAACCCTTGACACCTGTACTAAGCAAGAATCTATCTATTTCTGTCTTAAAAATATCCATTGATGGCCTCCACAGCCTTCTGTGGCATAGAATTTCACAGATTCACCACCCTCTGACTAAAGAAATTCCTCCTCGTCTCCTTCCTAAAGGAACGTTCTTTAATTCTGAGGCTATGACCCCTGGTCCTAGACACTACCACTAGTGGAAACATCCTCTCCACATCCTCTTTATCAAAGCCTTTCACTATTCAATAAGTTTCAAAATCTCATTCTTCTAAACTCCAGTGAGCATAGGCCCAGTGCCGTCAAACGCTAATCATATGTTAACCCACTCATTCCTCGGATCATTCTTATAAACCTCGTCTAGACCCTCTCCAGAGCCAGCACATCCTTCCTCAAATACGGGGCCCAAAATTCCTCCCAATACTCCAAATGCAGCCTGACCAGCGCCTTTGTCTTTCTGCATCATTCATAGCATCTCTCATTCTTTGAAATGAATAATTCTAAGAAGATAAATTTCAGAAAACTCTTGTAAGCTCTCAACATCTAGCACATAGAGCAATTACTTTTCCCAGCCTAATCAAATATGCCCTTCGGCATTTTAGCTTGAACATGTGAGCTCCCTCAACAGCACATGGTTTACTAAATAATGTCCAAATCATGTCAGCAACACCAAAAATTCAGAATACATAATTCAGTGTTTATTTAACTTTGTAGTTAAACTACAAAGAAGGGTGCTGTGGCACAACTGGTAGAGCTAATGTCTTACAGCACCAGAGACCCAGGTTTGAGACCCACCTTGCATTCTATCTGTGTGGAGTTTGCACATTCTGACCATGTGTGTTTTCTTCGGAAGCACTGGTTTCCTCCCACATCCCAAAGACATGCGAGTTTGTAGGTATTCGTCCATAGTGAGTCGGGAGTTGACGAGAAAGTAAGATAACATAGAACTAGTGTGAGTGGGCAATCTGTGGTTGTCATGGACACAGTGAGCCAAAGGGCCCATTTCCTGTATCTCTAAACTAAACTAGTGAATTCATTTTAACGATACCCAAAGAAAAGATCACCTTACAAGTAAACCCACGTGGTTCAACCTAAATGCTGTTTGGAAGCCTCCATTAGTCAAACGAGAAACATAGAAAAATACTTGAGGAAATCAAACTATTTAATTAGCATGTTCCAGCATTCTGCGAAAAGGTTCTATATCCCCCAATGGCAACACATTGAATTTAAGATATTTTCCAATGTGCTTGATCTGCAAATATTTCCATGTGTAAAATATCTTGGCAATCCCTGAACCAGTCAAAATGTTAATATTTTCATTATATTTACGTTGATATTGAAACCTCCAATTTTCCATTTACAAACTTGAATTGTCCATGCACACAATTTACTGATGTGTTTTTGACTCGTTTTTTGAAAACCCTTAACATTACAAAAAATCAAACTAAATCTATCATTTATCATCTGAAGTGAATTCAAACCATTTTTTAGGGGTAACAATATTTAGAATGTCGGTATTTTGTAACAAGATGTATAGTTTCAGACATAACTGGGAATAGTTGGTCATTGTTGATTGAATCTTGTCTCTGGCACTGTCTATGTAGCCAGGAGAGCATTTGAATCATCTTCACAGAAGATGGATTAATGTTGGACTCTATTGAATGGAATAAGATCTTTTGGAAGCATGCAAGGTAGGCTGGGCCACAATGTAGCCTTTCAAATTTCACTATAATAAAACATCCACGCAAGAGTAATCCAAGTTGAAGCATGATCCATTTCAATATAGCAGCTTATTTTCAAGTCTACCACAAATTCCAGATCACAGAAGTGCTGGGGGCACTCAATGTGCCAATGTACTAACAACTTCAATTGCATACAGAGTGATCACAGAAAGTAAAAGATGAAGTAGGAGAGCAGAATGACTCATTTTTTTCATTAGAATTGATTTATTGGGTCTGAATGCAACACCCACTCTGGGAGCTGGCACATCATGAGAGAGAGAGCCTGCTCAGCAGAACAGTATTGGTGTTCCAGCATGAAACGTGTACTCTGGCCCAGGCTTTGGAACAAGAGGATAAAATCCAATTAACTTGCAAAAGAGCCATGCATTGTAAGACAAGAAACTTTGCTGGGTACGGTGGGTGGAAAGTCCAAAAGCTCATGATACACCCAAACAATATCAATTATAGAACTGCTTTCAAGATTCCATCCTTCTCCCCTGCTTTGGGATCAGAGAAGGTAGAATACTCTTGGTGATTTCTTACTTGACTTTACCCACTTTTGCACACAATAAGCAAATCATCAGAGAGAAATGCTAATTAAAAAACATTTATTCCAAAACAGATGAAACGGTGCCGTTCTACAAAATTGATGATGACACCACAAGAAGTTATTTTGTCTTTCGGGTTAAGCTGAAGAGTACATAAACCTTAATATTTTTAAATTTCATTTCATTTCTTACTTTATTTTAAACTTCCATGAAGATAGATTGTTTTACATTTTACCAATAACCTGGACTACTTTCCGACAAAGAACAATTTTCTGCTTAATGGCCATAAAACTTAAATAATGAAATAATCAATATTACACGCTTATGATGATATTTTGAATCATTTTGACCTTTGCTAATATTGAATCTGTCAATACAGCAATGCAAAATACATAGTCATAAAGGAAAATTAATCAGAAATTACAATGGTAATCATAATGGTACTTGTATTTTTAAGTTTTCAAGCAATTTAGGAAATTAGTATCAGAAAGGCCACCAAAGCTATTAAGCACAACTCCTTCAGCCATTAACATTCATATAAATCACTAAACCAGGTTTGAAAGACACAGCCTTCAGGAGAGGTTAAAATTCAAAGGTTTAATGGTTGAATGATTTCTTTATTGTCACGTGTAGCGGGTACAGTGACATTTTTTTTGTATGCAGCTCAACAACTATCCCCGTACACAAGTACAATCCCTCTGCTGGTACAGAATGTACAGAACGGCCCACTGAGTTCATTTGCAAGAGGTGCCATTTTGGTGCTATTTTGCCATCCCTGCTGCAGCTGGCCACAGAGGCCCATAGCAGACGTCGCCTCCATCCTGTGAACCGATATCCCTCCCCACGCCTGGCCCTCTTCAGCCCTTGTACCATGGTGGGTGTCCTGCAGCCGAACTCGAGGGCACAGAAGGCAAGTCCCCCTCCCCCCCACTGTTCTTCTTACCAGGCCCTTTGTGCAGTATCCATCCAAAGAACAGAGACTTTTCGTACAACCTCTCTTGAAAAATGAATCCATTCGCTGGAGCTGAGCTCCTGTAAGTGCTGGTGAGGGATTAGTATCTGATTTGGCCGCTTGATATCGAAGCCCGAGTGAAAGGATTGAAGCAATTTCAGGTCTGACAGTTTTCAGATGTGAAATGACCAAGTACTTCTTTTCTCTTAGTGAATTCTACAAAGATTTGTATCAGATCAGTGTGTTTTCAATTATCTTTGCAATGTAAGACATAGGACCATGAATTTTGGGATCATCCAGTCTATTTTATACATATAATATGGCCTCAGGATAAATATCTATTTTGAGATACATACCAATTCTTCCAGTTCCCAGAGAGTCTGGTAAGTGTTTACCAGATGATTTGGGCGCAGAAGTGAAATGGCCAAAAATTGATGCCAATGTCTTGCATTGTGCTTATAAGATCATAAGATCATAAGACATAGCAGCAGAGTAGGCCATCTGGCCCTTTAAGTCTGCTCCGCCATTTGATTATGGCTGATATATTTTTCCCTCTCAACACCATTCTCCTGCCTTTTCCCCATAACCTTTGCACCCTTACTAGTCAAGGACCTATCAATCTCTGCTTTAAAAATACCCCATGGAATGGCTTGGTTCCACAGCTGTCTATGGCAATGAATTCCACAGATTCACCATCCTCTCGCTGAAGAAATTCCTCCTTTTCTCCATTCTAAAGGTACGTCTTTTATTCTGAGGACTTAAAATGTTCCCTCAACAGGAAACATCCTCTCCACATCCACTCTATCAAGACCTACCATATCAATACCTCTCATAATTTTATATAAACATAGCACAAAAAGTAAGGAAATTTGTGTTTGGTAGATTATTTCTTTGTTGTAACAATGCTTCTTGGCAATAAATCTTATACCGTTGGAAAGCCTGCTTATTTCCCTTTTAAATGGTGCCACATTTGTAAGGAACATGCATTTGTGGGATGAGCAGCAGAGCTGTATGTGGGTTGCGCCCATGAAAAATCTGCCAAATCTTCTCTGCCAATGCCAAACAGCTTATTCTGCCATTGACTTGTTCGGTGTTGTTTGGTGGATTGGATGATTGAAGTCTGAAGAAACAAGACATATTGGCAATTTAACAATTTATTCATTTAATAAACAGGAGCCTCAGTAGTGTGTGGAAGAACCATACACAGCCACAACAGCCTGGCACCTCCTCCTCATGCTGGTCACCAGCCTGGTCACACACTGTTGCGGGATGGCATCCCATTCTTCAACCAGCATTTGTCGCAAGTCAGCCAACGTGGCTGTGTTTTGGTCACTCTGGCACGGACAGCACGCCCAAGCTGATCCCACAAGTGTTCAATGGGGTTGAGGTCAGGACTGCTGGCAGGCCATTCCATCCTCTCCACTCCCAAATTCTGGAGGTAGTCTCTGAGAAACCCTGCTCTGTGGGGGCGAGCATTGTCATCTTGGAGGATAGAGTTCGGTCCCAGACTGTGGAGATATGGGATTGCCACTGGTTGCAGAATCTCATCTCGATATCTCTCTGCATTGAGATTGCCTCCAATGATGACAAGCCTCGTTTATCCAGTGAGGGAGATGCCGCCCCACACCATCACACTGCCTCCACCAAAAGATGTTACTCTATCGGTGCAGCAATCAGCATAGCGTTCTCCGCGTCTTCTCCACACTTTGACCCTATGATCCAAATGCCGTAGGCAGAATCTGGAATCATCGCTGAACATAACGTTCCTCCACATGTTCAGGTTCCAGTGCACGTGTTGCCGACACCAGCGCAAACGGGCCTGACGGTGAAGGGCAGTCATGGCAGGCCTCCTGGCAGTCCTATGAGACCGGAGATCGGCTGCGTGCAGTCTGTTCCGAATTGTCTGTGCAGAGAGCCGTCGGCCATATCGTCCTGCAAACCTTGACTGCAAATCTGTAGAATACAGCCTACGGTTCCTAAGTGCTGACAGGGTGAGGAAACGGTCTTCTTCGGGTGTCGTCTTCTTGAGACGCCCACTTCGCGGCCTGTCTCTGACATACCCCGTTATATGGAACTTGGCCTTCACTTTGGAGATGGTACTAGGGCTCACTCCAAATAATGCCGCAACTTGGTTTTGCGGAACACCAGCTTGAAGTTGCCCTATCGCATGGGCCCTATCCAGATCAGCCAAACGTGGCATGCCGATTATTGGAGCAGACACCTACTGACCACTGTAGCAGGGCCCATGCTCACAGATGCTGCCAATCAGGTGCCAATCAGGCACCTGATTGTCAGCACCTGGGGGTACCAGAAGCTCAAAACAAGAGTCAATAGCAACAGCAGAATAAGCTGTTTGGCATTGGCAGAGAAGATTTGGCAAATTTTTCATGGGCGCAACCCATATACTCAGCTCTGCTGCTCATCCCACAAATGCATGTTCCTTACAAATGTGGCACCATTTAAAAGGGAAATAAACAGGCTTTCCAATGGTATAAGATTTATTGCCAAGAAGCATTGTTACAACAAAGAAATAATCTACCAAACACAAATTTCCTTACTTTTTGTGCTATGATTTTTACATGCACTTGTGAAGAGAGCTGACAGATACTTAAAACTGTTCATTAAAGAGACTGCATGACACTTTGATAACTACAAATTGCTCTAACTGCCTCTTCTATCTATCAATCAATTAAACAGGAGTAAACATACATTAATGCCAATTTTAAACACTGCATAAATGCACCATTTCATTTCCATTACTTTGGGAGGTGTGAAAAGGATTAGGAAACATAGACTTTTAAGGGTACCTTGTCAAAATGTTAACAATATGCAAAGAGCAATTATCCTGCAGATTCTTTGAGGGTTCAGTATGTGGTGAAATCCTTTTTATTCCATTAGTATGAGTCACCAGGAGAAAGAGAGTACAGAAAACTTTTGTTTTAACAGACTTTTTATGAGGGAGTTTGGTTATATGGTAGCCATCCGAGCTACCAATGGCTATCCGTGGGCCATAACTATTAACTCCGCTGATTCTCACCTCTCCCCTGGCCACCAGCAGGCCAGGCTGTCAGCTCACCTAGATTTCAGGCTCAGTTCCGGACCAAGAGTCTGACAAAGGGTCTCTACCCAAAACGTCACCTATCCATGTTCTCCAGAGATGCTGCCTGACCAGCTGAGTTACTCCAGCACTTTGTGTCCTTTGCGTATTAACCAGCAATCACATTTGTTTGTTTCTCCTACTAATACAATGATAAAATCATACAATGATAGACAGTGTATAAAATCATGAATGGAACACATCAGGTAGATGCACAGTCTCTTGCCCAGATTAGGGGAATCGAGAACCAAAGGGCATAGGTTTAAGGTGAAGGGTGAAAGATTTTATAGGAATCTGAGGGGTAACTTTTTCACACAAAAAGTGGTGGATGTATGGAATGAGCTGCTGGAGGAAGTAGTTGAGGCTGGGACTACTGCAATGTTTAAGAAACAATTAGGCAAGTACATGGATAGGACAGATTTGGAGGGATATGGGCCTAATGCAGGCGTCGAACTAGTGTAGATGGGACATGTTGGTTGGTGTGGGCAAGTTGTGCCGAAGGGCCTATTTCCCCACTGCATGACTCTATGAGTGTAATACCTTACTCGGTTATAACGGACAATCAGGAAAAAAGCGGACATCATTTCCCCCCCCGCACCATGGTCAGTTATAACAAGAGTTTAATGTACTTCCTCACAACCATTATGCTGTGAGTTCCTTGATCTGTGTGCATAATGCATGAGACACCAGAACAGCTGCTACAGGAAGTAAGGACAAGATTGTTAGGTGAACTTGCATCTTTCCTCTCCGCTACCCAGGACATCCCATCCCCACTCCACCTTCTCCGTGAGGACCTCAATAATCACTTGCAAGAAAGTGTGTCCATTCAATAGCTTGTCACGGCTTTTCAGACAGAAAACATAACACTTTCAGTAAAAAATGGCTGTGAGGAGCCCAAAGATACTGTTTCCCAAAAATATATGTCATCAGACCATACTTACGAGTGCCCAACCCATAGATTTCTTTTACGACTGCATTCTCAAATATTGGTGATCAAAAAATTAGGATGAAAGTGGGCAGTCAATCCAGTCTTTCAAATGGAGTAGTTGTATCACCATCCATTTCACAAGTCCCTTGGAGCACAGGAGAATGAGGGGTGATCTGTATTAGGCCATGAGGGGAGCAGACAGGGTAGATGTACATTTTTTTGCCCAGTATAGGGGAATCATGAACCAGAAGCTATTAAGCACCTCAAAGTTTAAGATGAGAGGGGAAAAAATTAATAGGATGCTGAGGGACATTTTCACACAGAGGGTGGTGGGTGTATGGAAGAGTTGCCAGAGGGAGTAGTTGAATCAGTTACTATAAAGGGGTCAAGGAAAGAGCGTTCACGTCACGGCCCTGTTTCCACCAATCTTTCCACCACTACGCACAAGAAGTACAAGAAGCGCAAGACGCCATTGTATGCAGATGCCGAGAAGTGTGTTCAGATCTGGCTGAACAATTTCTAATCTTGTGATATGGACTCGATAAGAAGGAACTATAACAACATTTAGACAGGTACATGCATCGGAAAGAATTAGGAGGAAATAAGACAAACGCAGGCAGGTGGGACGAATCTATATGGGGCACCTTGGTAGGTTTGGGCAAGTTGGGCTGAAGGGCCTGTTTCCATGCTGTATTGCTCTATTTCATTGCTATTACCTGGGCTAATATCAATTCCATTCCGTTTCTTTGTATCTTTCTTCGAGAGGAAACTTTCTACAAGTCTGACTGTTACCTTGGGAATTATTTTAAATCATTTTAATTGCATTTTTCAGGATTGATCTTGGTGTGACAAGGGCAGGAAAGTAAAACAAATAGAATTATAACCAATTATCTTACAGGTTGCAAATACAAGGATGCAACATAAATTGCACCGTTGTCAGATGGCTGTCAATGAAAACATAGCTACTTGATTTGTCCATCAGAGCTATAATTGTTTGTTCTGTTTTCCATGGAACCCATTGGTTTCCTATAATGGAAAAGCATCATTCTGTCAATCATATGTTCAGTCCTTCAGCAATTGAAATCGTTAAATTAGTGCAGCTGATGAACTAATGTTCACTTGGTTAGTCTGCACAGAACCCACCGATGCCAAAGTACATCTTCATCGAATAGAACCTATTGTTCTCAATAGGGCTTCATAGTGCAAAATATATTTTTCAACTTGTCATTTAACAAGGTGGTTGTATGATAGTTTCCATTTCATTTTGGAAGTGCATTGTGCCAGCAAATATTTCACAATTTTGTTTCATCCTCTTGATTGGCTTTATCTCTTCAATTTAAAAAAAAAATCTTTTGAAGTGAAAGATACTTTCAAAAAAGTGAAGTTGATCTTTAGAGCATTGTACATACAACAATATAGCATAGGAACAGGCACCTTCAGTCACAATGTCTGTGCCGAACATGATGCCAAGACCAACTCACATCTGCCTGCACAGAATCTATTCCCAACATATCAATGTGCCCATCCAGAAGTCTCATCAATGCCATTATTGTACCTGCATCCACACCTGGGCAGCACTTTCCTGGCACTCACCACCCTCTGTGTAAAAAAACATGCACTGCACATCTCCTTTCAATGAAATGATATGATACGATACAATACGATAGAACTTTATTTATCCCAGGAGGGAAATTGGTCTGCCAACAGTCATGAAACACAACAAGATACATGAAACATGAAATCAAAGTGACGAGTGGTAAGGATTAGGGATGTGAAAAGATTGAGGAGTGGTGGGTGGGAGGGTGGAGGGAAGGGGAGTCAGTATATCCCACGACAGAAGGAGGAGGAGTTGTACAGTTTGATAGCCACAGGGAAAAAGGATCTCCTGTGGTGTTCGGTACTGCATCTGGGTGGAAGCAGTCTGTTGCTGAAGGTACTCCTCAGGTTGACCAGTGTGTCAACTTTGCCCCTCTCGCCTTAAACTATACCCTCTAGTATTTGATATTTTCATCCTGGGGTAAAGGTTGTAACTGTCTACCCTATCTGTGCCTCCCATGATTTTATATAATTCTATCAGGTCACCCATCAACCTCAGCCACTTGTGCGTAAACAATCCAAATTGGCCCAACCTCACCCTGTAGCTAGTACCCACTAACCCAAACATTATTTTGGTAGACATCTTCTGCACCATTTCCAAAACCTCTATATCCTTGGGATGACCAGAACTGCACACAATACTTCAAATGCGACACACCCAAAGTTCTATAAAGCTGCATCATGACTACCTGACTCTTATACTCAATTCCCCAAACAATGGAGGCAAGTATACCATATGCCTCTTTACATTTCTATCTACTATATTGCCACTTCCAGGGAGTTATGGACTTGGACCCCAAGGTCCATCTGTACATCAATGCTATCGAAGATCTTGCCTTTAATTGTATATTTTCCCCTTACATCCAAGAAGAAGAGATAATTTAGAGATGAACCTGATGTCAAAATATTTGGAGTTATATTAGGGCATCTAGAGTTAGGGCGGCATGGTGGCGCAGCGGTAGAGTTGCTGCCTTACAGCGCCGGAGCGCCAGAGACCCGTATTCTATCCTGACTATGGGTGCTGCCTGTACGGAGTTTGTACATTCCCCCCGTGATCGTTTGTACGTTCTCCCCGAAACCAAGATCTTTGGTTTCCTCCTGTGCTATAAAATGTACTGGTTGGTAGATTATTTGGCTTTGTATATGTGTAAATTGTCCCTAGTGTGTAAGATAGTGTTAATGTGCGGGGATTGCTGGTCGGTGCATACTTGGTGGGCCGAAGGGCCTGTTTCCATGCTGTATCTCTAAGCTACACTAAATGAGGAGTTTAATTAGAGTTTTGAGTTTCTCCGCTCCTGTTTCTTACCGTAATGTGTTTGTGAATTATATTAACTTTAAAATTTTAGACTTGCTATTAAACATTGAGTAAGTGAACTTTGAACCATTTCTCTTGCTGGACTTCCTTGGATGCAATTTTTAAATAGTTCATAGAGGCTCAATTTGCAGCACTCTTTTCTATGTCTGCACTGGAAACATGTGCACAGAAAATCTGGGCCAACACTCCAGTGCAGTGCTTTGGACTTTGGACTTTAGAGATACAGCGTGGAAACAGGCCCTTCGGCCCCTGGGTCCACGCCGACCAGTGATAACCCCATACACTAGCACTATCCTATACACTAGGGAAAATTTACAACTTTTCCAAGGTCTATTCATCGAAAAACCTGTGCGTTTTTGGCGTGTGGAAGGATACTGAGACACACGGAGAAAAGCGGTCACAGGGAGAACGTGCAAACTCCGTGCAGGCAGCACCCATAGTCAGGATCGAAACCGGGTCTCTGGCACTGTAAGGCAGCAACTCTACTGCTGTGCCACTGTGCTGCCCTAAAAATGAAAGGGAACAAAGGGAATGCTGCACTGTTGAAGGTGCTGTGGTGTGGATGAGGCCCATTCTCTCAGGTTTGCCTCTGTGATAGGAATTAAAAATGAAAGGTTGAGCATGCTACAGTGCACCATAGGATGAGGGATGGATGATTAAGCTGATGGACGGAATGGCAATTTACTAGATCACTTTGTGCAGCATGTTTCACCTTTCTTAGTAGTTGCAGCAGGTGAGCTCAGCTTGGAAAGTGGAAATAATCCACAATATTTTTCGTTATAATTTGTTGGTCGTTGCAGATAGATTTTGGAGAATTGTCATATTGATCACTATCAACCAATTAGCTAGGTTTTGACCTGCACTTGTAACCCCTATTGCAATGAACTTTCTGATCAATGGTAAACCAAGATGTTGAAAGTAGAGGATGGTGAACATTGGTACAGGTCTTAATTCATGATTATCCCATGTGCTGCGATGCAGTGAGAAACTTTGTTTTTCATGCTATCCAGGCAGATCACACCATGCACGAGTACGACAGAGTAGTGCAAAAGAGAAAATAAATGGGATGTAGGGTTAGAATTACTGTGAAAATGCAGCTAAAAAAAGTGCAAGGAAATTATGAGGTGCATTGGAAGACCACAATGCATCCTTAGTAAATGAGAGGGTGCTGAAGAGTCTGACAACAGTGCGGATGAAGCTGTCCTTGAATCTACCTCAAGCTATTGTATTCATTGACTAACGTAATAGGTGAGACTGGAGAATGGCTGGGGTGTGAGTGGTCCCTCATAATTGAACTGAATACTTTATTGTCACATGTGACAAGTCGTAGTAAATTCTATGCTTGCGTGCCCAAGGTATGCAATAGTCACCACATAAAGGCCACTGACAAAGTTACAAAGTATCCCGCGCCAGGTCCACCCTTGCTCTCCCCCCCCCCCCACGGTGATCCCCCCTCACCGGGCTCTCCTTCGTCCCTGCTAATGTTGGCTGCTTTGCTGAGGCAGTATGAAGTGTAGATAGCGAGGTGAGGTGGGGGGAGGCTGGTTTGCTTGATGGCCTGGGCTGCATCCACGACTCTCTCCGGTTTCTTGTAGTCATGGACAAAACTGTTGCCGTACCAAACAGCGATGGAACCTGATAATCCCATTGAATATCAAAGGGAGTTGATGGCTGCTGCATCTTATTTCCCTGTCTTGAGTATTACTTGCCAATTCTCAGCCTAAGCCTAGATGTTATAAAGTTTAGTTTAGTTTAGTTTAGTTTAGTTTAGTTTAGTTTAGTTTAGTTCAGTTTAATTTAGTTTCGAGATACAGCATGGAAACAGGCCCTTTGTCCCACTGAGTCCATGCCGACCAGCAATCCCCACACATTAATACTATCCGACACACGGGACAATTTTACATTTCATACCAAGCCAATTAACCTAAAAACCTGTATGTCTTTTGTAGTGCGAGAGGAAACTGAAGATCTCAGATAAAACACACGCAGGTCATGGGGAGAAAGTGCAAACCCCGTACAGACAAGCACCCGTAGTCAGGATCGAACCTGGGTCCCTGGTGCTGTAAGGCAGTAACTCTACCACTGCGTCAACATGCCACCCTCCAAGTTTTTGCTGTTCAACGACCCACACTATACCATAATCTGAGAACTTTGAGAGGAAGCTTGGTAAAGTGCAGACATCAAGATTTACAAAGTCCCATTCTGACCTGTGCTTGAGGAAAAGACACCAATGACATTACTGATGATGGCTGGGTCCAGGATATTGCCCTGGCCTACTCCTGTGGTGTATTATTGGAGAGTACAAGTCATTTGCCAGAACTGCTGAACAATGTTCAATGATTAACACCAAGATAATAGAACTCTTTTTGGATTCTTACAATTTTCTTATGTTTCTTGTTTCCTTCAAGTCCTTGCTTCCTTGCTGGTGGACAAGCAAGGAGTTGAAGAAAGTGCTTCCCTCTAAAAGTACATTTCCTGGTAATTTCCATGTGTGAGTCAACCATAGGCCTATGTAGACCATCACGGTTCAGCCTTGTCGCTCTAACATTTATACTTGTATTTACATTTTAACCTTGAAAGATATAATTGTAAATCTTCTTTGGCACACTAACAACCATCTTCCATCTAATACCTTGTGGCTTTATTTACTCATTCTGCATGTAAAATTACTTTATGGCCGTGGAAAAAATAAACATCTCTTACGTCTTACTCTGGCTTCTGATTAATTGAGCTGCTTCTTGTAAATGGTATAAAACTCTGTGATTTCACGTTTCCACATTTGGTTGGCCAACTCTAACCCATCTTTTCTTTACCTTCCATTTTAACAGAGTGCTTCGTCCTGAGTTCCAGTCATGACAGCTGAATATGTGCTTTATGCCACCGCTTGCAAAGCCATGAATTACCAGTGTTGTGAAGTTCTTCCCTGACCTTTTCAATCCCTAGCTCCTTCTGATTAAACTCAATGTATTCTCCTTCTGCACATGCTGCCTGACTAGTTGGGCTTTCCCGGTATTCTATTTCACAATTGGCAGTAATTATTATCTTGCAATTCCATGATTTTTATTTCCTTTTTTGTTTACTCCCGTCTCCTCTGCCCTACATTTATTTGTAACTCCTCCATGTCCAGAACATGGTGCATTTACCTTGATCAGGAAAGGGATTTGACTGAAAGTAATTGTCCTCGATAGACTATGAACCTCAGTATTAGCACTCTCTGAAGAGCTTACTTGGATATGCGAGTCCTTTATTTTCCCCTTCCTTTGCAATATCTGAAACTATAGAACTATAGAACTGTATAGGGTGGCACGGTGGCACAGCGGTGGAGCTGTTGCCTTACAGCACTTACAGCGCCAGAGACCCGGGTTCGATCCCGACTACAGGTGCCTGTCTGTATGGAGTTTTGTACGTTCTCCCTGTGAGCTGCGTGGGTTTTCTCCGAGAACGTTGGTCTCCTCCCACACTCCAAAGTCGTACAGGTTTATAGGTTGGCTTGGTATAAATGTAAAAAATAAATTGTCCCTAGCGTGTGGAGGATAGTGTTAATGTGCGAGGATCGCTAGTCAGTGTGGACCCGATGGGCCGAAGGGCCTGTTTCCGCACTGTATCTCCAAACTAAACTAAAACTCTATCTCTCCAAAGTTGTAGCATTTATCACTTTTAACCACCTCAGCTTCATTTGTTTTACAACAGTAAACACTTGCTCTAGCAATGAAGCATCTCTCATTTCGGAGGTGCTAACTAGCTTGAAACTGTGTAGGTGAGCTGCATATGGTGCCAACTCTGATATTTGTCCCCTGCTGATGTATCTAGTCAACTGAAAGTGAAGCTACTGTATAATGAGAGAGCAGCATGTAAATGCTGTGCCTCCTGCAGAGCAATCAACCAGCACAGGTCCATGTTGATGGCTTCATCTGCATTCAGGGGTGATTAAACTTCGCCCCTGGTGGGTCTATATAAATCAGCATTCCTTACCTAGTAAGGCTTGTCAGTCATCTATGAAAAATAAAAGTAAGTAAAACAAGGTGGGCAGCCACGGTGGCACAGCGGTAGAGTTGCTGCCTTACAGCGCTTGCAGCGCCGGAGACCCGGGTTCAATCCCGACTATGGGTGCTAGTCTGTACGGAGTTCGTAAGTTATCCTTGTGACCTGCATGAATTTTCTCCGATATCTTCGGTTTCCTCCCACACTCCAAAGACGTACAGGTTTGTAGGTTAATCGGTTTGGTGTAAGTGTAAATTGTCCTGAGTGTGTGTAGAGTAGTGTTAATGTGCGGGGATCACTGGTTGGAGCGGACTCGGTGGGCTGAAGGGCCTGTTTCCATGCTGTATCTCTGAGCTAAAAATACTAAAACTAAAATAAAATCAATGAAAATGCATTGGATAAGTAGAATAGACAAACACAAATCAATGTTGCTTTGTCAGCCTAGCCACATCGATTCTACTTTTGTATTCAATGTAAGAATCGCAAATGCTCTGTCAATTCAGTCTAAGGCACATGGGCATAAATGGAAGCTTGAATTGGAAGTGGAAATTTGAGCTAATTTTTCGAACAATTCCAAAGAGAAAAGAAGAGAGAGCAGTGAGAACAGTTTGCAAATATCCTTGTGCTTCTGATAAGAAGTATCTGAAAGATGGCATAATCATATACTGATTGGAGAACGATATGTTAAGTTTAGTTTAGTTTAGAGATACAGCATGGAAACAGGCCCTTCGGCCCACCGAGTCTGCGCAAACCAGCGACCCCCGCCTACTAGCACTATCCTACATATACGAGGGACAATTTACAATTTTTAACAAACCACTTAGCCTGCAAACCTGTACGTCTTTGGAGTGTGGAAGAAAACCGGAGCACCCAGGGAAAATACACGCAGGTCACGAAGAAAATGTGCAAATTCCATACAGACAGCACCCGTAGTCAGGATTGAACCCGGGTCTCTGGCGCTGTAAGGCAGCAAATCATGTCACCTCTATTTCCCTCACCCCAGTTCCCTTCCCTCCATCTGGTTTTACATTTCACTCCACACTTTCCTCTCTTCTCAGATTCTACCATCTGTGGCCCTTCCACTTCTTCACTTGTCACCTCCATCCTACTCTGTCTCAGCTGATTCATCTACCATTCCACCCCTCCTTACCTGGACCATTCTATCACTTGCCAGCTCTGTTCCATCCCTTCCCCTCACCTCTTTCTATCAGTGATCCCCCCTCTACTCCAGTCTTGATTAGTATAGTTGTCAGAGGTTATGGGGAGAAGGCAGGATGAAGGAGAGATAGATCAGCCATGATCGAATGGTGGAGTAGACGATGGGCTGAATGGCCTAATTCTACTCCTATCACATGACCTTATGAAGAGGGAATCTGACACATGACCTCATCAGTCCATTTCCCTCCACAGACACTGCCTGGCCAATTGTCTTCCTTCAGCAGTTTGCTTTTTACTCTTCTAGACTGCTTTGAGAGGACAGTTGAAGACAACTTTGTAACACTATGATTTTGGTCTTAAAAAATACATTGCAATTCATTTGAAGGCCTATCACAGAAGATAGACACAAAAAGCTGGAGTAACTCAGCGGGACAAGCAGCATCTCTGGAGAGAAGAAATGGGTGATGATTCGGGTTGAGATCCTTCTTCAGACCAGACCTGAGTTACTCCAGCTTTTTGTGTCTATCTTCGGTTTAAACCAACATCTGCAGTTCCTTCTTACACCTATCACAGAAGAAATTATTAAGCCACACATGCTTTCTAAGGTCTGAATTTAACACAGTTTTTACATTTGGTTCATTATTTACTGTATGTACTAAGAATATGGTTTATTTCGAGAATGGTATATGTTTTTTAGCTGAGATTATCAACAATTTAAGTAAACCTTTCAGGAAAAGTGTAGGCTCTGCAACCTGTGAATGGACAACTAACATCATTCATTTTTGTTCATTATCTTCCTGAAAATTATAAATATGTTGTAACTTTTTTGAAGGTAATCAATCAATCAATCAATGTATCTTACTAAAATACAAGAAATTATGTAACTGAAAAGCTTGGGCAAAATCCATTGTAAAGGAAAATTCCAATATTTGCATATGAGCGATGAGAAGAGATCTGCTCAGGATGCACCACTGCTTGGTTTGGGAACAGCTCCATCCATGACCGCAAGAAATTGCAGCGAATTGTGGACATAACCCAGCCCATCACACAAACCAAACTCCTTTCTATTGATTCAATTTATACCTCACGCTGCCTCGGCAAGGCCAGCAGCACAATCAAGGATGAGTTGCACCTTGGCCACTCTCTCTTCACCCCTCTCCCATCAGGCAAGAGGTACAGAAGTGTGAAAATGCACACCACCAGATTTAGGGACAGTTTCTTCCCAGCTGTTATCAGGCAACTGAACCATCCTACCACAACCAGAGAGCAGTGCTAAACTACTATCTACCTCTTTGGTGATCCTCAGGCTATCCTTGATCGGGCTTTGCTGGCTTTCCATCGCGCTAAACGTATTCCCTTATCGCGTATCTATACAATGTTCAATGGATTGATTGTAATCATGTATTGTCTTTCGGCTGAATGGTTAGCATGCAGCAAAAGCTTTTCACTGTACCTCGATACACGTGACAATAAACTAAGCTGAGGTTCAATTCAATTTTGGTGATTATTTATTTTCAATGCATTACTCATTATTATTTTCCAATAAGGCACTTTGGCTTACCCACATTACAAGATTTCGCCATTTTCTTATGATACCTTCAGATTTCTTTTTGTTACATTGCCAAATTTACCATTTGAATGGTGAACATCAGTTATAGGTTCATAGGGACATATATCATGAAAAAAGCCCCTTCATCCCACCACATCAATTTGACCAGTGGGCATCTATCTGTACTAACCCCATCTCCCTGCGCCCAGTCCATCCCCTTCTCTGCTTAAGTGAATTAACTGATCCTTTGCTGGATTCTTCAATGCTCTCAGCCACCCTGCTTCAACTACTCTTGCAGGTAGGGAATTCCAGTTATTCATCCCTTCCTGGGTGAAAATGGTCCTTCTCTTATCTGTATACTAAAAATCTCGTTTGTTTGTTTGTTTGTTCCTGAACTACAGCCAAAACGGTACACGATAGCGCAACAATTTTAAGCCCACCTTACTCACCACCATCCCTTTGGTGCTAATGGAAGACGTTTCATTGAAATCGGTGTTATGTTTTTAGTTATTCATATTTTAAAGTTTAAATCTATCTCCTAGGGAGGGAGGAAAGGGGGGATGGAGTGGGGGGGAGGGGAAGGGGGAGGGGAAGGGGAGGGGAAGGGGGGAGTGGAGGGGAGGGGAGAGGGAGGGCGGGCGGATGGGGGAGAGGGGGAGAAGAGGAGGGAGGGGGGGCGGAGGGGGAAGGGAGGGGAGGAGAGGAAGGGGAGGGGTGGAGGGGGAGGGGGGAGAGGGGAGGGGGAGGGGGGCGGATGGGGGAGGGAGAGGGGGAGGGGGAGAGGAGGTGGGAGGGGGGTGGAGGGGGAGGGGAGGGGGAGGGGAGGGGGAGGAGAGGGTGCTGCACCAAAGCAGGAGAAGTTTGGGCCCCTCTGAATCTCTTCCCAATTTCCCCAAATCTGTCCTCTAATTTTGTTTACCTCTGATATGGGGAAACATTTCCTGCAGTCAATGCAGTAAATGATTAAAATAAAAGTAGAAAATGCTGGAAGCACTCTTTAGGCTAGGCAGCCACAATTGTAAATAAATAGAGTTAATTCCTAAAGTCAAAAATCCCTCTTGAGAACTGTTTCTCTCTCTCTCTCCAATCTGCTGCCTGGCCTGCTGAATGTTTCAAGCTTTTTCTATGCTTAATTTCAGATTTCCACAATTTCACTTTTTTTCTGTTTACAGTAAGTGATTAGCCAATCTGCTGTTGATGATCGAAAAATAAATTGGTAAAAGTAACTTAAAGATAAGACTGAAAAAAGGTCCTGATCTGAAACGTCACCTATCCATTCCCTTCACAGATGCTTCCTAACGAACTGAGTCCCTCTAGCACATTGTCTTTCCATCAAGATTCCAGCATTTGCAATTCCTTCAATGCTTCAATGGTTGTTCATCATCATATGTACATGCGTATCGTGTAATTCTTTTTTTGCATCCAGTTTAGTAAAATATTGCCATACCTAAGCACAATCCCCAATTAAACAAAGTGTATAGAAACAGTCCACTGAGACAGCAGCAAGAGGCGACATTTTCAAAGTCCAGTTCACGTGCTTGGTCTTGTGGAGTGGCACTTGATCCAGGCGAGGCCCAGGCTGCTGTTGGGCCTCCTACCGTTCCTTATGTCTATTATCGACGAAGTTGATTAACCGAAAAATGCTTTGCAAGTTTTTGTTCTTTTATGTTCTATAAATTCTTGAATGGATAAACAAGCTTTCAACTTAAAAATGTGTCCTGAACACAGGATTGCAGCACACTCCCTCAGTGCAGAGCAGGCTTGTCAGTGAAAATTACCTGCTCGAGTTCTAATATGCAGAATGAATCTATGATTTTTACCTTCAGTGGGAAAGAACTATCAAGTCAGCCAAGCTGATGTGTAAAATTAAGAAGACAATTTGAAAGTGATCAAATAAAACACATTATGCAAAACCACAAAGGATAACTCCCATTTAGGGTTCCACTCTATAGCTTTTAAGTGAAGTTTGATACTGAGACAATGATCTGCTTGCTTGTACCAAATGGCAGAAGTGAACTAATAAAGAATGGATTCTCAAATCTTCATTGTTTATCGATAAAGTCCCTGGAAGATAATTGGGAAAGTAGACATTATTCAGAACTACTCCCACTTGTGAAATGAGAAATAGTACGCTACTGTACATTATTTTATTTAGACATTGTCTCTTGCCTTTACTTAAGATCTTATCTTTAGAACCGAGAGTTAAACTAAAGTTTTCATTCTTATTAGTTTCTTCATTGGAACCTGTAAATGTTACCTAGCTATATTTAAATAGGAATTTTAAAATGGTGAAATGCAAACTAATTATAAAACATAGAAGCATAGAAAATAGGTGCAGAAGCCAGCACCGCCATTCAACATGATCACGGTTGATCATCCAAAATCAGTACACTGGTCCTGCTTTCTCCCCATATCCCTTGATTCGGTTAGCCCTAAGAGCTATATCTAACTCTCTCTTGAATATATCCAGTGAATTGGCCTCCACTGCCTTTTGTGGCAGACACACCATACTGAAGCACACTAAATCTTATCTGAGAATCTGTTGCACCATATTACCCATATGATGCAATTAGCATAGTTGTTTTCTATGCTGAACTGACAGTGTTTTGTGTTGCTCTAGCGTGCTGTGATATCGAATCACTTCCTCTGTTCCGCAGAATGCTTCAGCCTCCAATGAGTAAGAGCATGTTTCAGTGCCTTCAATTAAACATGAGGATGATCAAAACCATTGTTTTCTCCCGCATCAACCCAAACACAAACACAATCTGAGTCACTTGCTCAGCATGAATGAATTGTATAATTTCACTTTACTATTCCATCACAAGCCTAGCATCTAGATCAATTGATAGCAGCCTCGCCAACGGTCTGTCTGTCTTTTCATCTTTTTTATTATTTTTAGTGTGTTTTAAAAAGTTTGTGTCAATGTTCTCTGGTTTGTTTTATGTGGGAGGTGGGGGAGGGGTTGGGGGGGGCTTTTTTTCAATCCCTTACCTTGCTGGAGATGCGATTGTTTTCCTGATCGTATCTCCGGTCGCTCTGCGGCCTAACATCATGGAGCTGGCGGCCTTGCTCGAGCCTGACTTTGAGCCCCACCCGCGGGGCCGTGGACTTACCATCAGAGCCTGCGATCCCTCAATGCGGATTTCAACATCGAGGAGCTCGCAGTCTTGGTAGAGTCTGATGTCGGGAAGCTCCAAAGTCGCAAGAGGTTCGACTAGCCCACAATAATCTCAGTCATCCTAGAATCATGCAAGGTGAATGCACAGTAGGAAACTATAACAAACGTGTTTCATCTAAACCATGTAGATTCAGAAAGCAGTGGATACTTTTCAGGTATAGGAGAGAGAGACATACAGGCAGAGAAAGACAGGAGCAGCCAGAGATAGATACATGCAACCAGAGAAAGCTGTGTGGAAATCCTTAATGCAGCAAGTAACACTACATTGCGATGCCTATGAAGAAATATAATACAAAGAAAGTCATGACCATGCTGGGCAGTGAAAGTTCTCCTTTCTCACTCCTCCAACTCTCTTGCCACTCTCTCAATTGCAGTTCTGCATAAATGCATGAATCATTGAAACTATTTTTCAAAAAATATATTCTATCCTCGTCTTCTCACAGAATTTAATGAGGAAGTCCAGAATTATGACAATTCCCAACCACTAATGGAATGGAATTAACACAGACATCTTTCACAAGGTTGGACTTGCTGCAAGGACTGTGAGAAGCCCAACATTATCATGCAATCGGGAAATTGTAGTCGGAGACTGGTTGGCAGTTTGGGAGCTTTTGTGGTTTTTCTAGAAGTCCTGAGCTTCCTGATACCCACAGTGTAAATGCCAATAATTCTGCACTGTTAAACCTATAAGGTCCAGCTCACTGAAGGTAAGAAGACCCACTTATTTGTTCAAAAATGGTGCATCTCCAAAGAGAAAAACACTACAATTAAGACCAGTTAAATGGTGTAAACAATTCCCTGTCTGCCATTTGATAAATGTACGGGAAAAAAAGCACTTTGCTTACTATATATAGTTCCTTTATTACTCATGATCGCGAGCTTGATGCTAGATTTAAGGTCTTCTCTTTGTACATTTAGCTGAAGGCAAAAATGAATTGATCATAAATATCAGCCTTTTTCGAAACAAATGGAAGGTTTTCCAGAATTCCTGGAATCTCGGTGAAGAATCTAAGACATTGAAGTACAGAGTTGTGAGGCGGGATCAGACAGAGTATCTTTCTCTCAGTATGTTTATGCCTACCACTTTAAGTTGCTTTTCAGTGCAAGATTCATTGATTACATAAATTCCCTCACTCCTTTGGAGACCTGGGAAACATTCAAAAGATAATTTAGAACGATGGAGAAGTACCACTTCAGCTATTTCTGCTAAATCCTATGCCCAGAGGCTAGGTCGGAGAACCAATGTTAATCTCTTCAGCCAACATCTCCAGCATCGAGTCTCTGACCTTGTACAATGTTCCCAGTGTCTAGCTCTGATGTGTGGACTCATCACTCACATGCCTCAGACCAGACTCCAGAAACAAACGCTCTGCTCTGATCTCTGTCACAGGAAGAGACTTATAACACAACAGAGAAAAAGCTTCAAGGATGATCTTAACCTCTCCTTGGGAAAAAAAGAAAGCTTAACTTCTTCTCAGGTTCACGAGAAGCCAAGGCCCAAGACCACTCATAATGGAGGAGCAGCATCTGAGAGTCCAGTGAACACTTTAGGTTTCTGCATTGTGAGCAAGCAGAGGCCAGGACAAAATTAGAGGGTGTGCACAGTAGCCCAAACAACCCTTCCACCCAACCAAAGGAAACTTTCCTTTTTAATCTCTCAAGTAGACATATTCAACATGTGAAAAGTAGAATGCTCCTTGAATTTGTTTTGCCATTCAAAAGGATTATTCCTAATACATGCTCTATACTGCATTTTACGTTTCAGAGTCATCTTCATCTCAAACGTTAAGTTGCATTGTGATTTTAAAAAACCTGCCTTATGTGCATCAACATGTTATTAGTTTTTATTTTCTAAAAATATTGCCATTGATGCCCTTTTACACTGTAATATTAAAATAGCTCAAAGAGCCCTGGACCTCTGTCTCTGCACAACGTTTGGTTATGTTATTATTTTTAGCAGTTTGGACAATTGTCCAGCGATATGGATCTTTAAACTATGCAAGGTTATTACAAGATTATTATTGTTAATTCCTCGTGGAAGTACTCAATATTTCAGCTACTTTCTCGAATTGAATTGGAAATGACGTGAGCAATTTGTGGAAATTTGTATTCATTTATTTGTTCGGTATTGTTTAACTTTCCATGCAACATGTTCACCTAAATAAATCAGAGGAATCAGTCTTCCGTGAATAAGCAGAATTATGTCCAAATTACAATGCTAAATATATTCTGCTCTGCAAAAATAATTGTGCTTTAAATATGTGGACAGAAAAGAAAAAAAACTATTTCTATTTATGTTTGTGAAAGTTTTTAATGATATATAACTATTTGCCTCACTATATAACAAATTGCCTCAGCCACAACACCCACTGCGTGTCAAAGGAGAGCAGGAGAAAACATTTCTAACCCCAGTCCCATGTAATTAAAATGTTAGAATGCATCCAAAACATGAATCTCAGAAAAAGATAATGCTGTACCTGTAAAATAATTGCATTTCCAAAAAGCCTTTTAGAAGGCACTCTATGGTAGAATTATGTCTGGGATCAGAATAAACGGTGTGTGGGGACAAATAAGCAAAAGATGGGAAGGCCAGTTAAAGACAGAAAATGGGAATGGAGATAATCAGGTTAGAAAAAAAATGGAGGAGATATTCCACAGCAATTGGTCCTTGGTGATTTGTTGAAGATATGTAGTTAATGCGAGGAACAATGATAATAGATACAATGAAGTGTTCTGGTCTCCATATCATAAATCATGCTATGGAAATGGACAAAGAAATCAATTGAACTGAGATGCAACGGCATGGAGTTTGTGAGGAAGCACAGGCATTACCTTTCTGAATGTACCAACTTCTGATAACATGCACATGCATCGCTGAAGTCTCACCTGTTCAGTACTGCCTTCAACCACTGAAGGTCACCTCATCTTCTGTCTCCTTTCTCTGTTCGTTTACTTATTTACTTATTTATCTATTTATTCATTTCCCTATGTTCTCTAAATCTCTGTAAAGCGTCTTTGAGTATATGAAAAGCGCTATATAAATAAAATGCATTATTATTAACATAGAATTACTAACCCTCTGCCACCTATTTTCTATCTGCAGTCCTCTTCAGCCCAACAATGGAACGCAAGGTAATGCCAATTCCCCAACACCTCTGCTGGAATACAGTTGAAGGGCATGCGCCAGGTAAGACCTAGAATGGGAACAATGTCTCCATTCACTAGGTAAGGACCGACAGCCTGGGTAAGGTATTAAATGATTCACATATTGCTCAATTAATCATGTTTAGTTAATACATTCAGTTGTTTTTCAATATTTTATGACTGTTTTAAGTATTTTATCTGTTTTCTAATTTGCAGTAACATTTGCCACTTTTGTTTGAGTTTCAATGATTTTTTAATTGTTTGTACGATGCATTCAGAAAAAAATCTTAACTTTTGATAGGTTTGACAGCTGGATAAGCTGGTACATGGCTAACCAAGTTTTCTTCAGTGTTTTGAGAACACGGTTTGTTTGAGCTTCCTCAGCTAACATTTGTATGTGCTCTGGATATTGGCTACCAGGAATCTGCAATGAGTAAGTTTGGACTAATTACCCAGCTCAACTATGAGCAGCTTACCACTTGCAGGGGATTCTCGTCCAATACCAATACAGGAATGAACAGGCCAGATCATTCACGGGGTGGCACGGTGCAGTGTTAGAGTTGCAGCCTGGCACCGTACATGGCAGCCGCTCCAACAGCCTGTCTCGTCGTTTTCTTCTTTTGCCGTTTTGGTCAGTGTTTACTGTGTTTACTTGTATGTTTTTAGTGTACCTTTAGTTTTTGTATTATGTGAGTGTGGGGGGGGGGGGGGGGGGGGGGGGGAGGGGGGGGGGGAGGGGTGGAGGTTGGCGGAACCTTTTTTATCTCTTTCCTCGACAGAGACGCAACCTTTTCATCGTATCCCCGTCTGCATTACGGTTTTAACGTCGTGGAGCTGGCGGTCCCTTTCTAAGGGATCGACTGAGGGAGCTCCAACCGCAGGAGCTTCGACCGCCCCAATCGCAGGAGCTTTGATCGCCCCGATGTGGGAGCTTCGATCGCTGACTGCAGGAGATTCAATCGCCTCGACTATGGAAGTTTAGATTGTCTCGACCACGGGAGAAAAGGAGGAAAAAAGGGATGTTATTTGCCTTCCATTACGGTGGAGAACGTGAGTTCGCCGAAAAAACAAGATGGATGTGCTGCTTGGACTGGTGTTTTGTGGGGGCATGGCTACTTGAGGACATCACGGAGTCTACTGTGAGTGTGGACGGCTTTCTAACTGTTCGGGCGGACAGTGTTTGCAGAGAGAGTGATAGCGGTCGGCACAACTCTGGTCACATCACCGTGAAGGAGCGCTTGTGTGGCCCGGACATTGAACTGATGGCTGATCCTCTCCGCTTATGCTGTGTGCCCTGGGGATTCTCACACGCCGTTGTGGTGGCTGTTTAAGTCTATGTTTAATTTTTATGTGGTTATGTATCTTGTTACTTTATTTTGTATGTTTACATACTTGGCTCATAAATTAATTACAATTACAAATGAATTACAATTACAAATTAATTACAATTACATCGCTTGCAGTGTGGGAAACCCGGTTTTAATCCCGAGTACGGGTGCTGACTAAATGGAGTTTTTACATTCTCCTCGTGACCGCGTGGTTTTTCTCTGAGATCTTCGGTTTCCTCCCACATTCCAAAGACGTACAGGTTTGTAGGTTAATTGTCTCGGTGTATGCGTAAATTGTCCCTAGTGTGTGCAGGATAGTGTTAATGTGCGGGGTGATCACTGGTCGGTGCGGACTTGGTGGGCCGAAAGGCCTGTTTCCACGCTATATCTCTGTATCTCTAAACTAAACTAAACCTATCAATTTTACATTTAGCTCAAGATGATTGGGGGGTGTCCGAACAGAAGTTAGAAATGGAGTCATGTTACAGCATGAAAATTGGAGATGATACTTCCACAAATATGGGAGACCAGAACTTGGGCCCTCAATGTAAAATAGTCTGGAATAAATCCCAACAGAGAATGGTCAGAATGTGGAATTTGCACCACACGATGGTGTTAAAGTTATGAACACAGATTCACTTAAAAAACAGTTACATAAACAGATGAGTGAGAAAGGAACTGAAAGGTTTTAGAAGATATGGGATAATCTCAGCCAAATGGGACAAGCTGAGTTAGGCAACACAGGTAGGCCTGTTTCCATACTATGTAACTTTCTGACTATGTGATAGCAATAGGACTATATGAAGAAGGATGTTGTGTGGAATATATACAACATGCTGGATATGCCCTTTGCACCATAAATCCTGCTTCTGTGCTGCAAATACTTAAGGGGGGGGGGTCACCAAGACAACTAAAATAACAATGCAATGGGCACTCCTCATGACTTTGGGCACATCATGGCATCAAACAGCATAATAAGTGATATGGGCCAGACGAGGGCAGGTGGGACTAATGTAGGTCAGCAAGGGCAAGTTGGGCCAAAGGACCTGTTTCGGTGCTCTATGACTTAGCTTGCAATGTTTATTTGACTCTCATTTTGGCTCTCCAACCTTTGGCCACGTTTAGTCTTAAATAGGGGACTAAAAGGAACCTGTGGCAATTTTTAACAATTGCATCCATTTCACCAAATGCACATTGACTTTAGAGTTTACATTTTAGACTTTAGAGATGCAATGCGCAAACAGGCCCTTCGGCCCACCATGTCCGAGCCGACCATTATTCATCCCTGTACACTAGCATTATCCTAGACACTAGGGACAATTTACAATGTTACCAAACCCAATTAACCTACAAACTTGTACGTCTTTGGAGTGTGGAAGAAAGCTGGAGCACCCGGTGAAAACCCACCCAGTCACAGGGATTACTTACAAACTCCGTAGACAGCACTGTAAGGGAACAACTCTACCGCTGCGCCACCATGCAGCTTATTCAGTTACAAATAAATTTGATAAAACTACTCTTGTTTTTCATATTGTTCCTTGGATTCTGATAAAAAATTGTACCTAAACTCATCATTAGCTCGATTCCCTGAATCACCATCGTCACTGAAAGGCAATTGATATACTGTGGTCTTGGAGGCAATCAGAATGATGTGCTTAATTAACCAGATGTTTAAATATGTATTATCTAATAACAATATTATTACTCTGCAAATTTGCAGCGAGGAAGAAAGTGGCATACAAGTTGTACAGGTTGTTCCCATGACTCCGTAGTTATCTGTTCCAACTCCCCAGGATGCCTGTTCAACCATGGACTTTCAAATGTCCTGAGATTCCTGACTTTCAAGGGGGGAAAGTCTCAGTCTTTTGAGTATTTGACCGCCTCAGGGCTTTACTTTGAACATTCACAAGATGAACTCCACAAACCTGGCATGGATCATTATACTCCATATTTGCATGACTTTCTGCAGCATGGGATATTGCTCTCACACACATTGCCCCCCTGAGGACTCACAGCAGAAATACCCAACCTCCCTCAAGTGGCACACTCATTAGCAGTGGCATCAGATGTGAGAAGTGAAGTTCTCCAAGGACCCGTACAGCAGGCTCATCCCCTCACTATGTATATTAATGACTTGGAAGAAGTGAGAGGACGTTACACATTCAAGCCTGAAGATAACACAGTAAAATACAATGTACTTCTGCAGTGCAAATGGGAGCAGGACATAACCATAGGGACATGGACAGATTAACTAAGTGCAAAGTATGGCAAATAGACTTCATCGTCTGTTTATCTACTTAGGGAACAAGGAAGACAATTTGGAAAAGAACAATACTAAGGATGCGGGAAATCTGAAATAATTACAGGATGTGGCAGAAATATCTTGGAGTTTCTACAAACTCTGTGAAACGAGAAATAGAATTAACCTTGTAACTCTTTGTTTTTTCATCACAATTGAAGAAAGGTAGAGTTAAAATAACTTTTGAGATACAAGGCGGGGAAGGAGAGGAGAGATCAAAATCAGAGGCTTATGATTTAATGCAAGACAAGAATGATTAATTGATAAAGGAAGTGATCATGGACCAAATTAAGAATTAAGAAGATACGTCGAGAGATGGTATAAATCAAACTAGCAAAATCATTACTGGAAATTTTGGGAAGTGTCAAGTCTTGAGGGCAGCAAAAGATGAGTCATTGTCCTTGGGACTTACAAGAGTTTCGCCAGAAAAGTGCGGGAACATCTGGGCAGCAGTGGGAGCTAAAGTGGCAAATTAACTTAAGGTGGGAGTGTGGCGGATCAGGCCACTCCTTGGGTCAGCCCCCTCGTTACGTGTCGGACAGAGGAAAGGGGTTAAAAGCCAGACCAAGGGAAGGCGTATCTTATCCCTAGGAGAACTACGCTGTGGGCAGGAGCTCACAGCCTAATAAAAGAATCTTATTAAACACTGCCTGGCGTCTTGCCTTTTCTCTGGCCTCCGCCAGCCCACTACATTGGTGACCTCGACGGACATCACACGTAGTGATGTCAAACGATAATGTGCAACCCGGTCCTGCCGACCTCGTGCAACCCGGTCCTGCCGCCCTCGGTCCTGCCGACCTCGAGGCCGTCTCCCTCAAACTCCCTCAAATTCGTTGGGATGGTCTCGTTCTATCACCGCTTCCTGCCGTCGGTGGCCAGAACTATGCGCCCACTCTTCCACCTCATGGCTGGTCGCCGCAAGGAGGTCGAGTGGGACGACGAAGCAGGAGCGGCCTTTGAGCAGGCTAAGGAGGCCCTAGCCAGGGCCACGATGCTCGTCCATCCTAAGGAGGATGCCCCAACCGCCCTGACCATGGACGCTTCTGAGGTGGCGGTCGGTGCGGTGCTAGAGCAGCACATCGACGGGTGTTGGCGGCCACTCGCCTTCTTTAGCAGGCACTCAGCGGGGCCCAACGGCATTACAGCGCGTTCGACCGGGAGCTCCTCGCCCTCTACCTCGCGGTACGCCACTTTCGGTACTTCCTAGAGGGGAGACCCTTCACCGCGTTCACAGACCACAAGCCACTCACCTTTGCGTTCGCCAAGGTTTCGGATCCGTGGTCTGCGCGGCAACAGAGACAATTGGCTTATGTGTCGGAATACACCACCTCAATTCGGTTCGTGGAGGGAAAAAACAACAGGGTGTCCGACGCCCTGTCTAGACCCGCGATCCACGCCGTCCTACAAATGGCCGGGGGGATCGACTATTCCGCCCTAGCAGCCGCACAGCTGGGGGACGAGGAGATGGCCGCCTATCGTACAGCCGTGTCCGGCCTGCAGCTGGAGGACATTGTCTGTGGCCCCGGGGATACAACACTGTTATGCGACACCTCCACTGGCCTGCCTCGGCCCATCGTCCCTGTCGTCTGGCGTCGCAGGGTATTCGAGGTGCTCCACGGGCTGTCTCACCCCTCCATTCGGGCGACGGTGGCCCTTGTATCCTCCCGTTTCATGTGGCACGGGCTGCGTAAGCAGGTCGCACACTGGGCATGCACCTGCATCCCGTGCCAAACTTCAAAAATCCAGCGACACGTGCGTGCGCCTCTGCAAGAGTTTCGTGTCCCTCGGCAGCGCTTCGACCACATTCATGTGGACATCGTGGGGCCCCTGCCGCCGTCCCGGGGCATGACCCACCTCTTCACTGTGGTAGATCGCTTCACGCGGTGGCCGGAGGCCATTCCGCTGGCAGACACCTCGACGGCCACCTGCGCGCGGGCCTTGGCGGCGCACTGGATCGCCCGGTTCGGGGTGCCACTGGACATTACATCCGACCGGGGGCCACAGTTCACTTCGGAACTGTGGTCGGCCATGGCAAGACTCTTGGGTGTCAGCCTACACCACACTACGGCGTACCATCCACAGTCGAACGGGTTGGTGGAACGCTTTCACCGCCAGCTGAAAGCTGCCCTGAAGGCTCGGCTCACGGGCCCAGACTGGGTGGACGCCCTGCCGTGGGTTTTGCTGGGGATCCGCACCGCACCCAAGGAAGACTTGGCCTCCTCCTCCGCCGAGTTGGTGTACGGGGCCCCCTTGACGGTTCCCGGGGAGTTCATCCCACCAGCGCAGGGTCGAGTGGAGCAGCCTTCTGACGCCCTGCAACGTCTTCGGCAGACGGTGGGCAGGCTGGCACCTGTGCCCACGTCACGTCATGGGACATTCCAGCCACACGTCCCTGCCGCTCTGGAGGACTGCCAGTTCGTGTTCCTGCGCAGGGACGCACACCGATCACTTCTGCAGCGGCCGTACGAGGGCCCCTTCCGGGTCCTGCAACACGGCTCGGCCACATTCGTTCTGGACATGGGGGGTCGCAGAGAGACTGTTTCGGTCGCACGGCTGAAGCCGGCACACGTGGACATTGATCGGCCGGTGCCGGTTGCACAGCCCCGCCCGCGCGGTCGCCCCCCGTCCAAGCTACCCCCTCCAGTGTCTGCTACGACCCCTCCACCTGTCGGTCAGTCGCCGGTCCCTGCGCCGGTCATGGTGCGCACCCGGGCTGGTCGCCTCGTGCGCCCTCCTGTCCGTTTTGTACCTCCGGTTCTTGGGGGGGGTCCTGTGGCGGATCAGGCCACTCCTTGGGTCAGCCCCCTCGTTACGTGACGGACAGAGGAAAGGGGTTAAAAGCCAGACCAAGGGAAGGCGTATCTTATCCCTAGGAGAACTACGCTGTGGGCAGGAGCTCACAGCCTAATAAAAGAATCTTATTAAACACTGCCTGGCGTCTTGCCTTTTCTCTGGCCTCCGCCAGCCCACTACAGGAGTCACTTTACTAAAGTGCAGTCACCCTGCTGCATTTGGTTTCACCAGTGCAATCTGAAGGGATTCCATGCATGGTTCCTTAAAATGCTGCCTTTCTCACCACCCATCACACAAAACACTGACCACAGAGAAGATAGTAATTTCTTCCCACCCGGTCCCCTGCAAAAAGCCTATCCCCCTACTCCCAATTCCTCCGTCTACGCCGCATCTGTGCCCGGGATGAGGTGTTTCAGACTAGGGCTTCCGAGATGTCCTCGTTCTTCAGAAAACGGGGCTTCCCCTCCTCCATTATAGAGTAGGCTCACACTAGGGTCTCTTCTACATCCCGCAGCTCCGCTCTTGCTCCCCCTCCCCCCACTCGCAACAAGGACAGGATCCCCCTCGTTCTCACCTTCCACCCCACCAGCCAGCGGATCCAACATATCATCCACCAACATTTCCGTCACCTACAACGGGACCCCACCACTGGCCATATCTTCCCATCCCCTCCCCTCTCTGCGTTCCGCAGAGACCGTTCCCTCCGTAACTCCCTGGTCCACTCGTCCCTTCCTACCCAAACCACCCCAACCCCGGGCACTTTCCCTTGCAACCGCACGAGATGCAACACCTGTCCCTTTACCTCCCCCCTCAACTCCATCAAAGGACCCAAACAGTCTTTCCAGGTGAGACAGAGGTTCACCTGCACCTCCTCCAACCTCATCTATTGCATCCGCTGCTCTAGATGTCAACTTATTTATATCGGCGAAACCAAGCGCAGGCTCAGCGATCGCTTCGCTGAACACCTGCGCTCGGTCCGCATTAACGCAACTGATCTCCCGGTGGCCCAGCACTTTGACTCCCCCTCCCATTCCCAGTCTGACCTCTCTGTCATGGGCCTCCTCCAGTGCCATAGTGAGGCCCACCGGAAATTGGAGGAGCAGCACCTCATATTTCGCCTGGGCAGTTTGCAGCCCGGTGGTATGAATGTCGACTTCTCCAAATTCAGATAGCTCCTCTGTCCCTCCCTTCCCCTCCTCCTTCCCAGATCTCCCTCTATCTTCCTGTCTCCACCTATATCCTTCCTTTGTCCCACCCCCGACATCAGTGTGAAGAAGGGTCTCGACCCGAAACGTCACCCATTCCTTCTTTCCCGAGATGCTGCCTGACCTGCTGAGTTACTCCAGCATTTTGTGAATAAATCGATTTGTACCAGCATCTGCAGTTATTTTCTTATAATACTGAAAATAGTAATTTACTAAAAACATAGCACAAAAAGTAAGGAAATTTGTGTTTAGTAGATTATTTCTTTGTTGTAACAATGCTTCTTTGCAATAAATCTTATACCGTTGGAAAGCCTGTTTATTTCCCTTTTAAATGGTGCCACATTTGTAAGGAACATGCATTTGTGGGATGAGCAGCAGAGCTGAGTATGTGGGTTGCGCCCATGAAAAATCTGCCAAATCTTCTCTGCCAATGCCAAACAGCTTATTCTGCCATTGACTCTTGTTCGGTGTTGTTTGGTGGATTGGATGATTGAAGTCTGAAGAAACAAGACATATTGGAAATTTAACAATTTATTAATTTAATAAACAGGAGCCTCAGTAGCGTGTGGAAGAACCATACACAGCCACAACAGCCTGGCACCTCCTCCTCCTCATGCTGGTCACCAGCCTGGTCACACACTGTTGTGGGATGGCATCCCATTCTTCAACCAGCATTTGTCGCAAGTCAGCCAACTTGGTTGTGTTGGTCACTCTGGCACGAACAGCACGCCCAAGCTGATCCCACAAGTGTTCAATGGGGTTGAGGTCAGGACTGCTGGCAGGCCATTCCATCCTCTCCACTCCCAAATTCTGGAGGTAGTCTCTGAGAAACCCTGCTCTGTGGGGGCGAGCATTGTCATCTTGGAGGATAGAGTTCGGTCCCAGACTGTGGAGATATGGGATTGCCACTGGTTGCAGAATCTCATCTCAATATCTCTCTGCATTGAGATTGCCTCCAATGATGATAAGCCTCATTTTTCCAGTGAGGGAGATGCCGCCCCACACCATCACACTGCCTCCACCAAAAGATGTTACTCTATCGGTGCAGCAATCAGCATAGCGTTCTCCGCGTCTTCTCCACACTTTGACCCTATGATCCAACTGCCGTAGGCAGAATCTGGACTCATCGCTGAACATAACGTTCCTCCACATGTTCAGGTTCCAGTGCACGTGTTGCCGACACCAGCGCAAACGGGCCTGACGGTGAAGGGCAGTCATGGCAGGCCTTCTGGCAGACCGGAGATCGGAGATCTGCTGCGTGCAGTCTGTTCCGAATTGTCTGGGCAGAGAGCCGTCGACCATATCGTCCTGCAAACCTTGACTGCAAATCTGTAGAAGACAGCCTACGGTTCCTAAGTGCTGACAGGGTGAGGAAACGGTCTTCTTCGGGTGTCGTCTTCTTGGGACGCCCACTTCGCGGCCTGTCTCTGACATCCCCCGTTATATGGAACTTGGCCTTCACTTTGGAGATGGTACTAGGGCTCACTCCAAATAATGCCGCAACTTGGTTTTGCGGAACACCAGCTTGAAGTTGCCCTATCGCACGGGCCCTATCCAGATCAGTCAAACGTGGCATGCCGATTCTTGGAGCAGACACCTACTGACCACTGTAGCAGGGCCCATGCTCACAGATGCTGCCAATCAGGGGCTAATCAGGCACCTGATTGTCAGCACCTGGGGGTACCAGAAGCTCAAAACAAGAGTCAATAGCAACAGCAGAATAAGCTGTTTGGCATTGGCAAAGAAGATTTGGCAAATTTTTCATGGGCGCAACCCATATACTCAGCTCTGCTGCTCATCCCACAAATGCATGTTCCTTACAAATGTGGCACCATTTAAAAGGGAAATAAACAGGCTTTCCAACGGTATAAGATTTATTGCCAAGAAGCATTGTTACAACAAAGAAATAATCTACCAAACACAAATTTCCTTACTTTTTGTGCTATGTTTAGTATTTTCAATTTAGGTTATTGTTAGATTTTACTGACAACTTTACATTTGCACAGGGGAGATCAGAAAAGTCCCTTTTTGTCTGCTTGAGAACAATTCCAATTGTATATCAGGAGCTCAAGGCATCCCAGACAATAAATACCACATGGTTGACTCCACACGAAATGATCCACTCACCAAGGCTAACATCACCTGCTAAATCCACAAACCCTGCCACCAGGAAAGGCAAGGGCAGCAGGACCAATGAAATGGCACTAATTCCAACTCGAGCAATCAGCACTGTACTAGTGACTCCCTGGTTCCTGGCCTTGGGAACGTGTTACTTTGCCTGACTATCTCAGCATGATCACTTTGCCTGACTAGTGTAAGAAAATAACTGCAGATGCTGGCACAAATCGAAAGTATTTATTCACAAAATGCTGGAGTAACTCAGCAGGTCAGGCAGCATCTTAGGAGAGAAGGAATGGGTGACGTTTCGCGTCGAGACCCTTCTTCAGACTGATGTCAGGGGGGCGGGACAAAGGAAGGATATAGGTGGAGACAGGAAGACAGTGGGAGATCTGGGAAGGGGGAGGGGAAGAGAGGGACAGAGGAACTATCTAAAGTTGGCTGCAAGCTGCCCAGGCGAAATATGAGGTGCTGTTCCTCCAATTTCCAGTGGGCATCACTATGGCACTGGAGGAGGCCCATGACAGAAAGGTCAGTCTGGGAGTGGGAGGGGGAGTTGAAGTGCTTGGCCACCGGGAGATCAGGTTAGTTAAGGCGGGCTGAGTGAAGGTGTTGAGCGAAGCGATCGCCGAGCCTGCGTTTGGTTTCGCCGATGTAAAGAAGTTGACATCTAGAGCAGCGGATGCAATAGATGAGGTTGGAGGAGGTGCAGGTGAACCTTTGTCTCACCTGGAAAGACTGTTTGGGTCCTTGGATGGAGTTGAGGAGGGAGGTAAAGGGACAGGTGTTGCATCTCCTGTGTAGAGCAGGAGGGCAGGAGAAATCACAGAGGGGGAGCAGCAAGAGAGCATATTGCTAAACTCTCGTCGAAGAGAGGAGGAGAACTTCTTCAAAGTGGACATACCTTGAGGAGAAATCGCAGTGGAGCAACAAGTAGTGTAAGAAAATAACTGCAGATGCTGGTACAAATCGAAGGTATTTATTCACAAAATGCTGGAGTAACTCAGCAGGTCAGGCAGCATCTCACAAAATGCTGGAGTAACTTTGCCTAACTATCTCAGCATGATCACTTTGCCTATCACAGCATGATCACTTTGCCTGACTATCTCAACATTATCACTTTGCCTGACAATCTCAGCATGTTTCAGCAAGATAGATCATATCATTTTACCAGCTCATCATACACTTTTAAATTGCAATTTCAACAATTAATTGATTTACATAACTGCGAATCATACAATTCAATAGACAATAGACAATAGGTGCACGAGTAGGCCATTTGGCCCTTCGTGCCAGCACCGCCGTTCAATGTGATCATGGCTGATCATTCTCAATCAGTACCCCGTTCCTGCCTTCTCCCCATACCCCCTGACTCCACTATCCTTAAGAGCTCTATCTAGCTCTCTCTTGAATGCATTCAGAGAATTGGCCTCCATTGCCTTCTGAGGCAGAGAATTCCACAGATTCTCAACTCTCTGACTGAAAAAGTTTTTCCTCATCTCCGTTCTAAATGGCCTACCCCTTATTCTTAAACTGTGGCCCCGGTCCTCTCATCCTTCTAAATTCCAGTGTATACAAGCCTAGTCGCTCCAGTCTTTCAACATATGACAGTCCCGCCATTCCGGGAATTAACCTAGTAAATCTACGCTGCACTAGCACTGCAATAGCAAGAATATCCTTCCTCAAATCTAGAGACCAAAACTGCACACAGTACTCCCGATGCGGTCTCACTAGGGCCCTGTATAACTGCAGAAGGACCTCTTTGCTTCTATACTCAACTCCTCTTGTTATGAAGGCCAACATTCCATTGGCTTTCTTCACTGCCTTGCTGTACCTGCATGCTTCCTTTCAGTGACTGATGCACTAAGACACCCAGATCTCGTTGTACGTCCCCTTTTCCTAACTTGACACCATTCAGATAATACTCTGCCTTCCTATTCTGACCACCAAAGTGGATAACCTCACACTTATCCACATTAAACTGCATCAATTCATAGTGAATCTATACACTGAAGTCATAGTGAATCTATACACTGAAGTCATTCGACAATAATGGTTAACATATAATAAGGTCATAAGGTCATAAGGAATAGGGATAGAAATAGGCCATCACGTCAACTCCGCCATTCAATCAGTGCTCATCTATCTCTCCCTCATCACCCCGTTCTCCTGCCTTCTCCCCATAACCTCTGACACCTATACTAATCAAGAATACAAAGAATATTGGAGGCTGGTATGTATGAATGTTTCTGAAATCTACCTGTTTACTAACCTGTACCCTGCGCTTCACACTAAAAGGCTCAAGGAATCCATGGACCAACATGTTTCAAGGGGAATTAACAACAAGAAATAAATGCTCGCTTTGACAGCATCTCCCCACATCCTAGAATTCATAAAAATATATCTTGCATGAGAATAAATTCTGCACAGAAAGTAACTTGATGGATTCATTACATCCCGTCACTTCCACCCATCAGTGCACAAATCCAATTGGTGATATTATATTGTAACAAGAGAATTACTAAACCTCAAAACATTATTCAGATAAATTGCCATTTGTGTCACCCAGTACTTTATTACAATACAATGAATTGCAACAGTATTGCTTCCAAACTTCATTACAACATGTAATTTCAAATAGAATATAAAGTATGTAACGAATGCCTCACTGATAGCTTGAGTTTCCTTCAGGTTTCTTAGTTGCATGTCAATGCCGACTTCAGGGAAATAAAACCTCTCGTACAAGCTATATGCATGACATTGTTCAATGTTTATCTTTTCCCTGTCAAACTTCGTGTTGAGTTATGGTCCTGATCTGGTGAAAAATACATATCATTGTTACAACTCACAGAATGTGGTGGATTATAAATGATCATCACTATTAGTAGGTTGTGAAAATGTTCTGATGGATATTGTGAGACATTAGACAATTGAGATATTACACTGACAACAGAAATTAATTTTGCATGAAAGACAGAAGGGCTGGAACCTGAATTTCTCTTTGGAGGTCAGAGATTGTTTAACAGGCATGATGGAACAGCCTTGGATAAAATTTAAAAGCTCAACTAAAATCACAAAATGTTGAGGTCAAGCTTTGGTGACTAGGGTGAGTCGTGACATGGCAAGCCTTTTTTTTCCTCTGTATCTTACTGTCTTAATCAAAGGGAATTTTTTTTTTTAAAGTATCGAGACTACGGCAGCTCCTCCTGCAGGATTTGTGTGTGATCGGAGATATTTCCAATTCCCTGATGACTATGCCGTAGGAAGGAACTGCAGATAATAATAATAATAATAATAATAATAATATTCATTTATTGTCATTGCAACGAGTACAACGAAATTAAAAAATAGCCAATCCTGACGGTGCATACAAACATATATGCAATAAATGCAAAACAAATAAATACATAAATACAATTAAATACAATTATATTAAGTACAAGATTTTTTAACGGTGTTGCCTAGTGCAAAGGTAGTGTTCAGTTCTCGTATGGCCCTGGGGTAAAAACTGTTCTTAAGTCTGTTTGTTCGGGATTTGATCGACCTGAAACGTTGACCAGAGGGCAGATGAACAAACAGACGGTGGCCGGGGTGGGATGGATCTTTTATTATTTTGCCTGCTCTACTGAGGCAGCGTAGGCTGAACAGGTGCTCCAGGGAGGGCAGTGAGCAGCCGATGATCTTCTGGGCCGTCGTGATGACCCTCTGAAGGGCCTTCCTGTCCTTTTCTGAGCAGCTGGCATACCATGTGGTTATACAGTATGCCAGCACACTCTCGATGGAGCAGCGATAGAAGGACAACATGAGCTTCTCCTGCAGGTTGGTTTTCCTGAGGATCCTCAGGAAGTGGAGTCTCTGCTGTGCCTTCTTTACTGTGGTGACGGTGTTGGTAGACCAGGTAAGATCCTCTGCGATGTGCGTACCCAGGAACCTGAAAGCTGGTACCCTTTCCACACAGACCCCATTGATGTAGAGTGGGTCGTAATCTCCACTGGTTTTTCTAAAGTCAATTATAAGTTCCTTTGTTTTGGAGGAGTTCAGGACCAGATTGTTCACTGAACACCATGCTGCCAGCCTTTGGATTTCATCCCTATAGGCTGTCTCATCTCCTTCTGAGATGAGTCCAACCACAGTCGTGTCATCCGCGAACTTGATGATGGTGTTGGTGGGATGGGTGGGGGCGCAGTCGTGAGTGTAGAGGGAGTAAAGGATGGGGCTCAACACACAGCCCTGTGGTGAGCCGGTGCTCAGTGTAATGGTGGAGGAGAGGTGAGGGCCTATTTTGACGGTCTGGGGGCGGTTGGTCCGGAAGTCCTTGATCCATTGGCAGATGGTTTGGGAAAATCCAAGGTCGGAAAGTTTGGTGACCAGTCTGCTCGGGATGACCGTGTTAAAGGCAGAGCTGAAGTCGAGGAAGAGCATCCTCACATAGCTCCCCTGGTGTTCAAGGTGGGTCAGTGCAGTGTGAAGAGCAGTGTCGATGGCATCCCCTGTAGACCTATTTGCTCTGTAGGCAAACTGGTGTGGGTCGAAGGTGGGTGGGAGGCTGGCTTTGATGTGCTGCAGGACCAGTCTCTCGAAGCACTTTGTGATGACCGGTGTGAGTGCTACCGGACGGTAGTCGTTAAGACCGCTGATGACAGACTTTTTCGGCAGTGGGATGATTATGGCGGACTTCAGGCAGGGAGGGATGGTGGATTTTAAAAGGGACAGGTTGAAGATTTTTGTGAAGACCTCAGATAATTGGTCTGCACATTCCCTCAGCACTCTGCCCGTCACACCATCGGGGCCTGCAGCTTTCCTGGGATTCACTGCTCTGAGCACGCGCTTAACATCATACTCCTGCACAGTGAAGGTGTTGCTGTCAGGTGCTGGAGAGGGTGTTATGTCTGCCACTGTAGCTTTCACCTCGAAACGAGCAAAGAAACAGTTAAGTTCCTCTGCCAGCGAGGCGTCGCCGTCGGCAGTCGTGCGGTTGCTGGTCTTGTAGTTGGTGATGTGCTGGATGCCTTGCCATACCCGCCGTGGGTCATTGTTGGAAAAGTGGTCCTCAATCTTCCTCTTGTAGGACGCTTTGGCATCCTTGATGCGTCTCTTCAGGTTGGTTCTAGCAGCACTGTATAGAGCTCTATCACTAGACCTGAAGGCGGTGTTACGGTCCTTGAGGAGAGACCTGACATCCTTTGTCATCCGGGGTTTTTGATTGGGATACAACCGGATGCGTTTGTCGACGGTGACATTGTCAACACAGTTTTTGATGTAGCAAAGAACAGTTGATGTGTACTCCTCCAAGTCCTGATCCTCAAAAATATCCCAGTTGGTCCTTTCAAAGCAATCCTGCAGCTGCGAGGAAGCTCCTTCAGGCCATGTCTTAACAGTCTTTATGGTGACTGGAGCTTTCCTCCTGAGTGGGGTGTATGCTGGAGTTAGGAATATGGACAGGTGATCTGACTGCCCCAGGTGTGGTAGTGGTGCTGACCTGAAACCCTTCTTAATATTTGAGTAAACCTTGTCTAGTGTGTTGATGCTGATTTAAACTGAAGATAGACACAAAATGCTGTAGTAACTCAGCGGGACAGGCTGCATCTCTGGATAGAAGGAATGGGTGACTTTTTGGGTCGAGACCCTTCTTCAGACTGAAGAAGTCTGAGGAAGGGTCTCGACCCGAAACGTTACCCATTCCTTCTATCCAGAGATGCTGCCTGTCCTGCTGAGTTACTCCAACATTTTGTGTACTGCATATCCCTGATGACTACACTTGCGTGATGGGTCTGGTTGCAGCTCCTGATGGACAACCTGGAGCAGTTGGAGCCTTGGATGGACTTGTTCTGGGAGATCCAAGTTATGGAGAATGAACTAGACAATACCTTTAGTGAGCTGGTCAATCCGCAGGTGCAGAAAGAGAGAAGATGGGTGACCACCAGAAAAGACAGTCAGGACAAGCAAGTTATCCAGGAGTCCAGTGGTCATTCCCATTGCTAACAAGTGGACCATGTTGGATATTATGGGGGAGGGGAGTGTCTGGGGAATTGACTCAGAGTGGAGAACTAGTGAAACAGCCCAGTTTGTTGCACTATGATCAGTGCTGCTGTGAGGATGGTGGGGATTCAAGACTAGGTGAGTGATAGTGGAAGGGCATTCTATTGTAAAGGGATCAGATATGTGTTTCTGTGCTCACAAAAAAGACTCCTGGTTTGTATATTGCTGCCCTGCTGCTAGGGACCAGGATATCTTAGAGGTCCTTCTGAAAGGGTAGGGTGAAGACCCTGAGATGGTATTACATGTAGGCACCAAAAACATAGGATAAGGTCATGCAACATGAGTTTAAGGAGCTTGGTAACATCTTAAACAGCAGCACCATAAAGGTTGTCATCTCTGGATTGCTTTGGGTGCTATGAGGTAGCGGGTTTAGGAAGAATAGGATAAACGTGTGGCTGAAGGGTTGCATAGATGTGGACTTTAAGATCTTGGATCATTGGGACCATTTTTGGGGAAGATGGAACATCCACAAGCAGGATGATTTGCTCCTTAACCAGAGTGGGATTTATACCCTGGTAGGAAGGAACTGAAGATGTTGGTTTAAACCAAAGATAGAGACAAAAAGCTGGAGTAACTCAACGGGACAGGCAACAACTCTGGAGAGAAGGAATGGGTGATGTTATGGGTCGAGTCGTCTGAAGAAGGGTATCGACCCGAAACGTCACCCATTCCTTCTCTCCAGAGAGACTGCCTATCCCGCTGAGTTACTCCAGCTTTTTGTGTCTATCATGGGACTTCATCTCGGGCAGTGATCCCACACTGGTGCCAGGATCCACAGACTTTAAGACACCACTGTTGTAAGGAGGTGATCTGTGCAAGTTTGTGCAACAAGCTTTCGTGAGCTTTTGCAATTGAAGTACAAGTGAGGCTCGGGTCTTTATTTGCTGCTTTGCTGCTGTTTAGTTGTACTTTTAGTTGTCGTTTTTGTTGTAGTTTTAATGTTTTTTCCAACAACTTTTATGTTGCTTGCGTGTTCTTTTTCCATCATTGATCCGAATCCTCGAAAGCTGTTCATTTATCGTAACGGGGTGATGGGCCAATTGTTGGTTAATGGGATGAATACAGAAGGGTGCTCAATGGTCACTGTGGAGAATTTGGGCTGAATTTCTTACTCCACAAAATGCTGGAGTAACTCAGCGGGACAGGCAGCATCTCTGGAGAACATGGATCCAGCATCTGCAGTTCATTGTCATTAGAGAAAGATCCAATATCTCCATTAATCAATTATGGGCACTACTGGCATAAATGCCTGGTGAATTCATTGCCCTTCAATTTCTCGAATAGTCTCATTTGCCTGCAATTGGCCCATATTCTTCTAAATCTTTCCCATCCACGTACCTGTACAAATGTCTTTTACATGTTGTTATTGTACCTGCCTCAATTACCTCCTCTGGCAGTTCGTTCCATCTACCTGCTGCCCTCTGTGTGAAATAGTTGTCCCCTCAGTTTCCTTTAAATGTTTCCCCTCTCACCTTCAACCTATGTCCTTGATTCCCTACTCTCGGTAAAAGATTCTGGCTCAAAAATTCTGAGTAACAGTTGATTAACACGTCTTCTATATATGAATTGGATTTGTCACAAGATGTTAGTTCTCAGCATTTTGCTACGAGGGATATCATAATAGCTAATTACAGTCAACAATATCTCTGGCGCTAAAAGGTAATTTTCTTACTTTTTAATTCTAGTCAGACATTTACCAGTCCAGTGCTCTTCATGTTGATGTTAACCTCTTAGTTGACCTCTTCATGTTGAAGTTGACCTATAAGTGCGACATTTTGTTTGATAATTGTGATTTTACCAGTCAATGCAAATATTGAATATACATCAGGAATATCAATTTTTTTAATCAAATTTCCTAATTGTCTGTTAGAGGCCAGAACTGTATTACAGCTATCTTAGTTATATTTGATTAAACACTCATCATATTAATGACTACTGCAATAAACATTGTGAACCTACGTATTTTTCAGCTTTAAAAATGCAAACCATTTAAGTTTGTTCTGGACAAATTGAAGTTCTTTATATTGACCTAATATGTTTTTCACAATATTTTCCCAAATGTTAATGGAAATTATACGCTGTTCTCAGGCAATGGGTAACCTTTAATGGTTAACATGTGCATAATAATCTTTAGGTGATGCAAATATTTTAATACTTGCTGAATGTGCAATAGTATTAGCTGTGTCTTAAAAGTAGGTGTCGAACATTTAACTTTAAAGTAATCTAACATCACGTTTGTCTGGAGAATGTCCAATTATGAAGAACAGTTTGTAAACAGTTTCATGCTGCAGAAAGAGGTAGGAGGTTATTAAACAGTACGAGGAAACAATATAAAACAGTAGACACAAAATGCTGGAGTAACTCAGCGGGACAGGCAAGATCTCTGGATAGAGGTAATGGGTGACATTTCGGGTCGAGACCCTTCTTCAGACTGAGAGCCTGGGGGAGACAGAGACAAGAGATATGAAAGGGTACATTATGATGGATATTTTCCACATTACAAAAGAAAATCCAAACGTCTCCGAACAAGCAGATAAACACAATGGCTTGTTTTACGAACAAAGAAAAGTAGTATCTCACAGACCTATCTGCTTTCATACAGAAGACTTAAAGGTGTTTTACTAATCTTAAAAATAAGTCAGTAGAGAGAGTCGTGCACTGACAAAATTGTATATTCCAAATGCACCGTGCCATTATTGGGTAATTAAGGCAAATGGACTGAATAGAGAGAGAGCCAATGAAAGAAATGCTGGGGAAGCTCAGCATCTCTGGAGTACATGGATCCAGCATCTGCATTTTGTCGTCATTAGAGAAAGAGCCAATATCTCCATTAATTAAGTATGGGCATTACTGACATAAATGCCTGGTAAATTCTCAGGACAAGAAATATATATATATATATATATTTGCAGGTCTGTAGAAATCACAAATCAATGACCTTTACTTTTATCAATAATGGAATGGAATACTAACAGTACAGAGGGGTAATTGATTAATAGGAATTCAGTTCATTAAAGAGTACAAAAGGATAGAGGCAAGTTGCCATTTTAGATTCATTTGCATAGATCATCTGGAAGAAAATTAATGACACTAAACGCAAATCCAGGATGATTAGGAATTAGAAACATCCACTTAATTTGTTGATCTTGCATTGTTTCTATCGAGCTCATAAACAAGCATTTATATATCTCAGGCTAACTATAGTAACAACTCAGCCTGAAGAAGGGTCTCGACCCGAAATGTTACCTATTCCTTTTCTCCAGAGATGCTGCCTGAGCCACTGAGTTACTCCAGCGTTTTGTGTCTATCTTAATTATAGTAACAAGTACGTTACAAGCACAAATGTGCCACACTAATTAGTAATAAGGCTTTTGTATTTCTATGAGTAGTTGAAAAGTATAAAGTTGCTCATAGTTTCAGTTTCAGTTTAATTTATTGTCACGTGTACTGAGGTACAGTGAAAAGCTTTTGTTGCGTGCTAACCATTCAGCAGAAAGATAATACATGATTACAATCGAGCCATTCACACTGCATAGATACATGAAAAGGGAATAACATTTAGTGCAAGGTAAAGCCAGTAAGGTTCCAATCAAAGATAATCCGAGTTATTCACAAAATGCTGGAGTAACTCAGCAGGTCAGGCAGCATCTCGGGAGAGAAGGAATGGGTGACGTTTCGGGTCGAGACCCTTCTTCAGACTGATGTCGGGGGTGGGACAAAGGAAGGATATAGGTGGAGACAGGAAGATCACAGAGGGGGAGCAGCGAGAGAGCATGTTGCTAAACTCTCGTCGAAGAGAGGAGGAGAACTTCTTCAAAGTGGACATACCTCGAAGAGAAATCGCAGTGGAGCAACCAGTAGTATAAGAAAATAACTGCAGATGCTGGTACAAATCGATTTATTCACAAAATGCTGGAGTAACTCAGCAGGTCAGGCAGCATCTCGGGAGAGAAGGAATGGGTGACGTTTCGGGTCGAGACCCTTCTTCAGACTGATATCGGAGGTGGGACAAAGGAAGGATAATCCGAGGGTCACCAATGAGATAGATAGTAGTTCAGGACTGCTCTTTAATTGGGGTAGGATGATTCAGTTGCTTGACAACAGCTGGGAAGAAACGATCCTTGAATCTGGAGGTGTGGGTTTTCACTAATTTGGTTTGTAGATGCATGGGCACCAAAGGATAAAATCATGTCCTTTTATATGGTACAATTTAGGTAAATAATTGATCAAAATAAAGAGTGCAAATAATTAAGGTATTGTATCTGATTGTACCTATTAAATGATTGATGTGAAAGTTAATATTAAAATAAAAATATCTTCCACTTCCATCCAATAAAATTGATTAGAATAATCCATAATATAACCCATCTGTGACTTGATGTGTACCGTTCTATAGAATGTTAACATTTGTTTATTTATTGCATACTTCTGAGATCAGAGGTGAAACAATACAACAAAATGGTTACACTAAATTGCTTCCTATCTATAAACAAATGATTCATTAATCTTAAGGAGCAACTAATTAAAAGGCAAATTAATGCAGAAAGTAATCAGCAAAGAACTAATTGAAAAAATATTAAATTAATCAGAAATGCCAAAATAATGTGGGTTCAGCAAAATATGTAAAATTAGGTTTACACATTATTTCATGCACTGAAGTTATACACATTGGAAAAAAAACACTGATGCGATTGGACTCTTTAACCTGTTGGAAAAATATAGATAATGGTTTTCAAATACATGAAGAGGAAACGGAAACTATTCACCTCAGTTCAAAACTACTTGATTGGCCATTAGGAATGCTTTTGTTTTCATGAAAGAAAAATTGCCAGATGTTACTGACCTTGTCCCCTCAGTCACTGCCTGCAATCTCTCCACATCCATTTACTGCCTGGTCAGAGTAAGGGGAGCCTACTTATTGTGGCTCAAAATATCTTAGACTTCAACGATGTGATCTGAATGGTGTTCAGAGAGCGGAGAGAGAGAGAGCGCGGCGAGAGAGAGAGAGAGTGGCGAGGGAGAGAGAGATTGGAGAGAGAGAGAGAGATTGGAGAGAGAGAGAGCGGCGAGAGAGAGAGAGAGTGGTGAGGGAGAGAGAGCGGAGAGAGAGAGAGCGCGGCGAGAGAGAGAGAGAGTGGCGAGGGAGAGAGAGATTGGAGAGAGAGAGAGAGATTGGAGAGAGAGAGAGCGGAGAGAGAGAGAGAGCGGCGAGAGAGAGAGGGAGATCGACGAGAGGGAGATGCTGCCTTACAGATACATAATAAATGGTCTCAAATATACTTTTTTTTTCCAAATCATCCGGCGGGCCGGATTGGATCCCTTCGTGGGCCGTGAGCCGGTACTTTGACACCCCTGATCTACATTGTCTTACATTCCACCAGCTGCAGTCTAGTTGTTGCACATTGTGTGCTGCACCTCGTGGAATAAATAAAGGAGACACCAAAACACCGTGAGTGTGCAGCTGCGATAAGTAAATGCAACTGTAGGATGTGGCGTTGAAGAAGACACCGGGTTGACAATGACTGCACCGACACACCTGTAGTAGCAGAAACTCACATGAAAAGGTTTGTTTATAGTAAAGGAGGATGGTGATGAACAGGACCAGGTCCATGTGGGGGTGCAGTCCCTCACCCTCCGTGGGCAGCTGAGGAGGTGGTGGCAATCTCGGGGTTGTCACAGCAGCTCAGTCTTGGTCTCAGAGGAGGTGCTGGCGGTCTCATGATTGTCCAGTGGCTCAAACTTGGCCTCAAAGAGAAGGCACTGGCGGTCACGGGATTGTCCCAGCAGCTCAGTCGTGGCCTCGGAGAGGCAGTCTCAGGTTTGCTCGGTGGCTCAGACTTCTTTTGTCAGAAGATTGAGAGGAGCAACTGGATTTTAAGCAGATGCAGTTATTAAGTAAATGTGATAGAGTGAATCAACATTTATATTTATTCCCAAAAGGGGTGCAAATATTTAAATACACATACTTCATTTTCTCTTCTAAATGTTCTGGTGTTTGCCCACTGTACGTGCACAGATATTTCTAAATTTAAAACTGTATTTACTTAAGTAGCTGGGAAATGTTTAATATTGTCCCAATGTTAGAAAAAGCGACAGGTAAATAGAAATTTGGGGGAGGCACAGTGGCACAGCAGTAGAGTTGCTGCCTTACAACGGGTTTATCAGGGCTGCCCTTAACCTTACCAGGATTCAATCTTGACTTCGGGGTGCTGCCCGTACAGAGTTTGCACATGTTCCCTGTGACCGCATGGGTTTTCTCTGTGGGCTCCACTTTTCCCTCCCACATTTCCTCCTCCTCCCACATTTCCAAAGACATACGTATTTGTAGGTTAATTGACCTCTGTAAATTACCCTTAGTGGGTAGGATGCAAAACCGGGATAACATGGAAATAGCTTACGAGTGATCGTTGGTCGACGCAGAGAAGGTGGGCCGAAGGGCCTGTTTCCAAGCTGTTTCCCTAAACTAAGAAATCTTTCCTTAACAGGTGCAAATAATAATTCATTTCTGGAAAATGAATGTAAAATTTTGAATGGAAACCACACTTTGCAATGTTATCATCTTGCAGCTATAACAATCCTCAACTTTCATAAACACTCTCTGTCAGTCATGTTCTGTGAAAGGTGACTTCCATATTTAATCACATTGGCCATAAATGATATACAAAGATTCATTGAACAAAAGGTTTTATAGAAGAATCAATGTGAATGTCAAGTTACAAAATGTTACAGGAAATCTTTCTCCTAATTGATAGCAAATAAGGAAGCTTTAAAAAATGGATGTTCAAAAGCCAGAGAGCGTTTTGAAATCAGATCTCATCCAAAAATCTTGGTGTAACATCTCGTTCAAAACCTCCAACTGTATCACTCTGCAGAGTCAGTTTGAACTCTTGCAGTCCAGTCTCTTAAACCCAGTCTTCTTAATTGTAATAAAACATACTACTAACTACAGATAGAAATCTATTTATTATCCACTTGAAATACTGCACGAATTTTAGATGTTTTCCATCCAATTACTATATTGGATACAGCACGGAAACAGACTCTTCGGCCCACTGAGTTCGTGCTGACCAACAATCCCCAAACACTAGCACTATCCTACGCACTATGGAAGATTTACAATTTTACTGAAGCCAATTAACCTACAAACTTGTATGTCTTTGGAGCGTAGGAGGATACTGGAGCACCTGCAGTAAACCCACCTAGTTACAGGGAGAACGTATAAACTCCGTACAGACAACACCCATAGTCAGGATCGAACCTGAGTCTCTGGCACTCTAAGGCAGCAACTCTACCGTTGCGCCACCGTGCCACCCAGTTCTGCTTCAAACTGAAATAAGAGATCATAATTTCATTTTTTAAATTTTACATCTAATGAAGTTATTGAAATCTTGGCCATTTATCTCCATGATCGGTGGATCCAGGTAAGGATAGCTAGATTGATAGATGAGTCAATGAGTAGAAAGAAGGGTGGAGATAGTCACAAAGAATGGAGGGACAAGTGAAGTGAAAGTGAGGAGTAAAATCTCGAACCAGAGAGAGGGATGGTGGGTAGATGGGAACGGGGGGGGGGGGGGGGGGGGGAGGGGGAAGAGAATGGTGGAAATAGTCGACCTGGAGGGAGTAAAGTTCAGTAATGAGCAGAAGGAGGAGGTGGAGGTTGGGAAAGGAACTAAAGATGGAGGCCAGAGGGAGTGGAAAGAGAAATATGTATGAGAGGGCCGAGGTAGATCCAAAGGAGAGAGGGGATGGAGTGGGGGATGCTGTTCGCCTGAAACAGGACAATTGAATGTTCTTGTTGCTGGGTTGTAGGCTGCCCAAGCAGAATGTGAGGTGACGTTCTTCCAACACGCGAGTAATCTCACTCTGGTACTAGAGGCCGAGGAGAGACTGCCTGGTATGGGAATGGGAAGAGGAATTGAAGTGGTTTAAACCCAGATCTCCAGCGGTCTGGCGAACAGAGCGCAGGCTGTATGGTGAAGTAATTAACTGCTCCACGCTTGGTCTCATCAATATGGTAGAGACCATATTGAGAGCACCAAATGCAATGAACCAGCTTGAATCCTTACATTGTTTCACCCAGCTATCTCCCCTCTACTCCATTCTTGTTAAAGGACCCTGACTCAAAATGTTGTCTGTCCATTTCCCTCCACAGATGCTGCCGGACCAAACTTCCAACAGTTTGTTTTTTGCTCAGAGTTCCAGTGACTGCAGTCTCTTGTGCCCCCTGATAATTACTTAATATTGATGTTGCAGTGATCAATGGTATTCATAAGATCATAAGATCATACAAAGCTGGGTGGCAGTGTGAACTGTGAGGAAGATGCTATGAGGTTGCAGGGTGACTTGGACAGGTTGTGTGAGTGGGCGGATGCTTGGCAGATGCAGTTTAATGTGGATAAGTGTGAGGTTATCCACTTTGGTGGTAAGAATAGGAAGGCAGATTATTATCTGAATGGTGTCAAGTTAGGAAAAGGGGACGTACAACGTGATCTGGGTGTCCTAGTACATCAGTCACTGAAAGGAAGCATGCAGGTACAGAAGGCAGTGAAGAAAGCCAATGGAATGTTGGCCTTCATAACAAGAGGAGTTGAGTATAGGAGCAAAGAGGTCCTTCTGCAGTTGTACAGGGCGCTAGTGAGAACGCACCTGGAGTACTGTGTGCAGTTTTGGTCTCCAAATTTGAGGAAGGATATTCTTGCTATTGAGGGCGTGCAGCGTAGGTTTACTAGGTTAATTCCCGGAATGGCGGGACTGTCATATGTTGAAAGACTGGAGCGACTAGGCTTGTATACACTGCAGCTTAGAAGGATGAGAGGGGATCTTATCGAAACGTATAAGATTATTAAGAGGTTGGACACATTAGAGGCAGGAAACATGTTCCCAATGTTGGGGGAGTCCAGAACCAAGGGCCACAGTTTAAGAATAAGGGGTAGGCCATTTAGAACAGAGATGAGGAAAAACTTTTTCAGTCAGAGAGTTGTGAATCTGTGGAATTCTCTGCCTCAGAGGGCAGTGGAGGCCAATTCTCTGAATACATTCAAGAGAGAGCTAGACAGAGCTCTTAAGGATAGCAGAGTCAGGGGGTATGGGGAGAAAGCAGGAACGGGGTACTGATTGAGAATGATCAGCCATGATCACATTGAATGGCGGTGCTGGCTCGAAGGGCCGAATGGCCTACTCCTGCACCTATTGTCTATTGTCTATTGTCTATCATGTGAGAGGAGCAGAATGAGGCCATTCGGCCCATCAAGTCTATTCCGCCATTCAAACATGGCTAATCTATCTCTCCCTCCTAACCCCTTCTACCCATAACCTCTGACACCCGTGTTAATCAAGAATCTACAGTATCTATCTCTGCCTTAAATATATCCACTGTCTTTGCCTCCACAGCCTTCTGTGGCAAAGAATCCCACAGATTTACCACCATCACATTGATTCATGGTATTTGCATTGAATTATGTGTCTACTTTCTAATCATAGATTCTGTGTGGAAAGCGTTAAAAAGCTTCATTTTATTTCTTTAAAATTAGTCTTATGTTTGTTTCCTGACTTGACCTGAGCTAATGGACAGGAACCTGGACAGCAGTTCTTATCAAATTGGAGTGGACTAGGGAGTTGAAACCATTCAAACCCCAATTAAAATCTAATAAAGAAAACATCACACAATTTGCTGAGTGCCTTGCAAATTGTTATCAAATTTGTACAGAAAATGCTGGAGGCAAATATAGTGCTGTTTCCAAGTAAATCCTGATTAACATGTACAATTGATGCTGAGTTAGGAAAGGATCTGATTCAGGCGTGAGTCGTGCAATTCTGATATAAAGATTCACAGCTATTTTTGTTTTAATGAATTGAAAAAAAGGGCTCCAGAAAAATCACAGGGAAGGGATGTAGTGAAATGAAATGAAATAACATATTCACTATTCCTGATTTAGATGTTGAAAATTCATTCATTCTTGTAAGTCCTTTGATGAGTCCTGTTGTCCAGCTGCATAGGGGAGGGGGGGGGGGGAGGGGGAGGTCGGATGTGTTAGCGTCAGGCTTTTAGCTTCAGTCCAACTTCCAAGTCGCAAATGCAGAAGCCAGAGAGAAGCTGGCTCACTAGATAGTCAAAAGAGTCTTGTGTGTTTATTTGTCATACGCACCGGATAGGAACTAGGATATGCAATTCTTACTTGCTGTAACTTTATAGGCGGCAACAACGATGACGACAATAAATACTGAATCATCTTTTCAGTTATTCCAATAGACAATAGACAATAGGTGCAGGAAGAGGCCATTCGGCCCTTCGAGCCAGCAACACCATTCAATGTGATCATGGCTGATCATTCTCAATCAGTACCCCATTCCTGCCTTCTCCCCATACCATGCAATTCCGCAATAGTTGTGCAAAAACTAAATGGAGCAATCATAGTTGTGCAATGTCTAGTGTGGGTCAGTGCTGAGGTGGGTTTGTGGTTGGGGCTGTGAAGCATCGTTCAAGAGCCTGATGATTGATGGAGAGAAGCTGTTCTTGACCCAGGAAGTAATGGTTCTCGAGCTTCCGTACCCCCTTCCCGATAGTAGCAGCGAGAAAAAAACGGGTGCTGTAGGTGTTTGATGAAGAGGCGTTGATGATCTTTCTTTGTGGTTGAATCTATGAGCCAGGACCAGGAAAGATCATCAGAGATGTGTATGCCCTGGAACCTGAAGATGTTAACTCTCTCCAACGCTATCCCGTCAACGAAGACAGGTCCATGGTCCCTGTTAAAGTTAATAGTAAACTTCCTGGTCTTGCACGTGTTAGGAGAAAGTTTGCCGTTCCAGCAGCAGTTAACCAAATTATCGATCTCAGTCCCGTATTCCGACTCGTTGATTCCCGTTATCCATCCAATAACATTGGTACTGTCAGCTTATTTAGCAATAGTGTTGAAACTGTGTCTGTCTCCCACAGTCATGGGTATAGAGAGAGAGAGAGAGAGAGAGAGTGGAGCAGGGGACTGAATTTGCAGCCCTGATGAGCCCCTGTGCTAATGGTCAGTGAGGAGGTGCAATGATTGAGATCTGCCATTGAGCACGTAAAGGATCCATTGCATGGGGTGGATCAGAGGGTGATTTTGGAAGGCATGATGGTGTTGAACTGTGAGTTGTAATCAATGAAACAACAGTCTGATATACATGATTCTGTTGTCTAGGTGGTTCAGAGTAGAGTGAAGAGCCAGCAAGATCACATCCCCTCTTGATCTGTTGTAGAGGGAGGTAAATTGTAGTGGGTCACAAGCAACCTCTTGAATCACTTCATCACAATTTGAGTGTCACCAAATAGTTGTCATCGGGGCATGTCACCTTTCTTTACTCATGCAAGGGATTATGTCCCTTTACAGCAGGTGAGGAACTTGGACCATAGTGGTCAGAGGTTGAAGATGTCCACAACAACTCCAGCGGTTGGTTCATGCAAGTCTTCGTCAGGCCCAGACTCTCTCTGAAAATTCATCCTCAAACAGAATGATCTGAAGTCAGCCTTGGAGGATGAGATCATAAGTTTATCAGGGCCGATTTGGGCCCAAGAAGGTACATTGTTGTTCTCTCTTTCGAAGCGAACATTGGAAACTTTGAGTTCACCCGGGAATGAGGTGTTTGCTGTTACTTCAACTGCTTGGTTTCACCTTGTAGGAAGTGATGGAATGGAAGCCCTGCCACAGTTACCATGGGTGGGGGGGGGGGGGGGGAGTAGGGGGGTTTGTAGGAACAGGAGTTGGCCAAGACTTCCACCTCCAAGCACCACTAAGAGTTTACCATGAGGTAGACCACCATCTCTCTCTTGTCCTGATGACACCACGCAATGGATTAAGAAACCTTTGGGTTGGAGAACTGGGTCATTAGGGTACATTTGATTCATATGCCTCAAATTTGTTAGAAATTAAGGTATTTCACAGTTCCAAGATCTGTAGTATTTTGTTTCTTAATACCAGGCAATCTGGTCAATATTTATTCTTCAGTCACTTCCATAAAAACAATATAACTGTGTTGCTGGAGACGGGGATGGAGGTAGATATGATAGTGGCATTTAAGAGACTTTTGAATCGGTATATGGATATGCAGGGAATGGAGGGATATGGATTATATGCAGACAGATAAGAAATAAGGTCGCGGCATGGGTTTCGGCACAGACATGGTGAGCTGAAAGACCTGTTCCTGTGCTGTGCTGCATTATGTTCTATGTTATTCTGTGAGCATATCATGTGTTTATGTGTTTCCTACCTTACAATAATGAGTGCTGTTTGCAAAGCACCCTTGCACTTTGTAAAGTTGTGCGGGTCTCCATGAAATTAAAAAATTTCCTTCACAGTAGAATATTATTCCATGCTTTCTTGTTTGCTTGTATCTCGACTGAAAAGAGACCTGGCGTAGTCATGGTTACATCATATGGTTATGATTGATATTTAGAATTAAAATGCTGAATTTTTATTATATTTACGTTTGAATGATTAAGTTAAAATAAATTAGAGCTGCCACGATCAATGGGAGGAATTGTTTCTGCCTAGGTAAAGGCTCCAGTAGGTTACTTTAGAAATAAAATGAAAAGAATTTCAAGCACCAATGCAATAAACCAGGGAATTCTTGAATATTCAGCATCTCATATAGAAACAATACTATGGACCGAAAGTTCATAAAGTAGGGCATCTTGCCACATGTTCCATGTTTTGGAAGCTTCTTTTTGTGATTTCTTTGGTGTTATGTGGTGTTATGTGCTGCTGGAAATCTTTGGTAATTAAGCTGTGACTGCATCTGAGCCCTGGCCAAGCCATGAATAATCTGTTTCCTGAACAACTGACATTTAAAACTAGAGAATGAATTAAAACCAAATTAGATGTGGAAAGAGAAAAAACAAAGATATTGAAGGAAAATTGGATTAAGAAAGAGTGGAGCAAGAAAGAAAATTCAAAACCAATCTAGGAACAAGCTACCACCTGCATTCATCTCCCTGCAATTTGTTCCTTTCATACGCTTCCAAGTTTCAACAGTTTCCAGGTTTTAAAGAACGTTGTTTCTCCAATAAAATTGCCCACAAATCATGGAATGTGTGTTCTCTTTTTTTCTACAAGTTCAACTCATATTCATTTTATTTAAATTTAGTCTGAAGAAAGGTCCTGACACAAAACATTGCCTACACATGTCCTCCAGACATGCTGCCTGACCCATTGAGTTACCCAGCGTTTTGCGTTCTACGCAAGATTCCAGCATCTGCAATTCCTCAATGCTCAATTCATATTTATGGTGCAAATCCAGTCATGTCTTGAGATAATAGGGTAAATTTGATCGTGAGATCCAATTTTTGCAAGATTAACAATAGAGTGGTGCAAATAATCCAGCAATATAAGGATTCACAAATTGAAACATATTATTGGCTGAAAAAAAATCTTGAGAAAGTCACCGGGTCAGACAGCATCTGTGGAAAAAATGGTTCCTTGACATTTCGAGTCAGAACCTTTCTTAATCTAGCATCTGCAGTTTCAATGTTCCAATGCCTGTTTCCTTTATCATTGTTACTTTTTTTTGCATATCTTTTATTCATATCTCTCTATATCACTGTCTATTTTTCTGATTTCCCTTTTCCCTGAGTCTCAGTCTGAAGAAGGGTCTCGACTCGAAATGTCACTATTCGTTTTCTCCAGAGATGCTGAGTTACTCCAGCTTTTTGTGTCTATCTCCGGTTTAAACCAGCATCTGCAGTTCCTTCCTACACAGTTCGTCTGCAGTTTCTTATGTTAACATACCACTCACTGGATTTTCTAAACCAAGTAGTCACAGCATACATTTTTGAATTAATATTATTTTGCCAGAACATTTTAGCTCTGCATATATGGCGGCATGGTGGCGCAGCGGTAGAGTTGCTGCCTTACAGCGAATGCAGCGCCGGAGACTCAGGTTCGATCCTGACTACGGGTGCTGTACTGTACGGAGTTTGTACGTTCTCCCCGTGACCTGCGTGGGTTTTCTCCGAGATGTTCGGTTTCCTCCCACACTCCAAAGACGTACAGGTATGTAGGTTAATTGACTGGGTAAAATGTAAAAATTGTCCCTAGTGTGTGTAGGATAGCGTTAATGTGCGGGGATCGCTGGGCGGTGCGGACTTGGTGGGCCGAAAAGGCCTGTTTCCGCGCTGTATCTGAAATATGAAAAAAAAAAAAAAAGAAACTTATGAGTGAGAGCAAATAGTCTGTACATCAGAGATGTAGGCCGTTATTATGTTTAGTATAAATACAGTTATCTACAAATGTAGGCACTTTAATGAGTACTTGTAACTTTGTCGGTGCCAGATACATGCGACCCTTTGCGTACTTTGGGTATTGTGTGCAAAAACAAAGAATTTCACCGTACCTAGGTACGTGTGACAATGGAGTATAGTTGAATCATTGAATTGAAATAAGCAGCAAGAATTCAAGTGTCCATCCAACTTTATAGCCATTAACTTTATGTTCCTGTTGAGTCAAAATGTTATCGTGCTATGAAATCTATATCAGTAGCAGAGAGTGACATTTGCTCTTTGAGCTATTCTGGTGTTTGCTACTTGTACTAAGTGGCTTTTGTACTGAGAAGCAACACCTCTGCACATGATGGGATCACAATGCACGAAACCTTTGGAGATGTCCATGAGTGAGTTTCTTGAAGTGAAGACAGAATCAGCTTTAACCCTACAATCAGTGACGACAACATTGTCTCCCATGAACAGCCTTTCAATCTTCATATGAAGATCTTGACAATCAATATATTCTACAGTGTTTTATTAATGCAATGAACAAAGATTACAAGTACACAGAAGGAACTGCAGATGCTGGTTTACGAAGAAAAGAAACAAAATGCTGGAATAATTCAAGATTCAAGATTCAAGATTCAAGATAGCTTTATTGTCATCCAAATTGGACGAAATTCAGTCACCCACAGTCCAACAACAAAAGCATCAAAATAGGCATTAAAATTACACAAACCCCAAAACACACAAAAGAAACATCCATCAAGAAAACATCCATCACAGTGAGTCTCCTCCAGTCCTCTCCTCACTGTGATGGAAGGCCACAATGTCTTTTCCCTTCTCCTGCCATCCTCTCCCGCGGTCAGGTTGTTGTGGTTGCAGGCCGCGCCGGACGGTCCGCAGCGGGCCGAGCCTAAGGCGAGTCGCAGCCACTCCCGCAGCCTCCGAAGACGGCCGGCTCCGCCGATGATAAGTCCGATCCGGGGCGGGCGAACACGCTGTCGCTGCCGCTGTTGCTGCACATCGGGGCGGTCGTGGTTCCCGACATTGAAGCCCCCGCCCAGCAGAGAAATATCCCGCGGCCTATCTTAGGCCGCGCCGGACGGTGAAATGTCCGCGACCCAAGCCCCGCGATCCGGGGCGGACGAACACGCTGCCGGAGCTCCCGATGTCGGCATCCACGCGGCCCGAGCCTAAGGCGAGTCGCAGCCGCTCCCGCAGCCTCCGAAGACGGCCGGCTCCGGTGATGGTAAGTCCGGTCCGCGGGCTCAGCGAACCAGAGCCCTGGAGGCCGCCAGCTCCAGGAGTTGGGCCGATGGTAGGCCGCAGCAGGAACGGAGACAACACCCAGAAAACAAAGGTCGGGTCTCCGTTCAGAAGGGACACATATTTACAATTTTACAGTTCCCCCCTCCCCCCCACATACACACATAGTACACAAACACAAAAACACGACATCACATCGACAATTAAGACAAAAAAAACAACAAAAACACAAAGACAAATGGACCGCAGGTAAGCCGCAGCTGCTATGGCAGCGCCGCCAGCATCTCGAGTCAGGCAGCATCTCTGGAGAACATGGATAGGTAACATTTCAGATGGGGGCCCTTCTTCAGACCGTGAAATGAAGAAGGGTCCCGACCTGAATCATCACCTGTCCATGTTTTCCAGAGATGCCCAATAAAGATTACATAGCAAGTGGATGGAAAGACAGACTAGGATATTCTTGGAGGGAAAATATAATGTATTAAACTGCTGTCAATGTGTTTTTTTAAACCCAACATAGTCAGTTATTTCACTGTCGTGTTTCTGATTCCTGGCAGGTAGAGAGAACATGATGGGTTCCAGATTAAACTACATGTCATGGTAAAGGATTATGGAACAATCAGAGATAGATAGAGTCTTGATCGGTACAGGTGTCAGAGGTTTCGGGGAGAAGACAGGAGAATGGGGTTAGGAGGGAGAGATAGATCAGCCATGATTGAATGGCAGAGAAGACTTGATGGGCCGAATGGCCTAATTCTACTCCTGTTCCATATGACTTTATGGTCCTACACAATGGAAGCCATTTTGGCTTTCACACCAGTAGCCACGTTCTGGTGAAGGCTTCAGTCTTGTGGTTGGCCTTTTCAACGATGCTCACTATGCAAAGAAAACCTCGTAGTACATGATGGTTATGTTCAGACATTTGACCAAAGGAATTAATCGTTGTTCAGCTTGTTTCAAAATGTTCTGTATTCTATAGCAAAGCTGAACATATTACTTATTCCTTGTTAACAACATGAATCTCAGATCTCATTAGGAAAATTTCTAACAAGACCGATCAGCTCATAGTTCCCTTCCGTCTGAATTCCCTGCAGACAATAAACAATTCTCCTTGGGCTCCGTCAGCTGTTGAGAACCCACGCAGAGCTACATAAAATCTCTCGCTATGCTGACTAAGTGTCACAACTAATTACGTATCAACTTCTGTTCCGAAATGATACTTGACTTTCCTGTTCCAAAAAAATGTTTAATGCATCCTTTTTTTTACACAGAGATTTGAATCAGAGTATTTGTTTATCTAAGAATGCAGAAAGTGCTGGAAGCACTCACAAGTCAGACAGCAACTGTGGAAAGAGAAATAATTAACATTTTTAATTAACGTTTCAAACAGCGGTATTGCTGCCTTACAGCGCTTACAGTCCCAGGAACCCGGATTCGATCCTGACTATGGGTGCTGTCTGTACGGATTTGGTAAGTTCTCCCTGTGACTGCGTGGGTTTTCTCCAGGTTCCTCCCGCACTCCAAAGACGTACAGGTTTGTAGGTTAATTGGCTTTGGTGTAATTGTAACATTGTTCCTCGTGTAGGGTAGTGTTAACGTGAGGGTATCGCTGGTCGGCGCGGACTCGGTGGGTCGAAGGGCCTACTTCCACGCTGTATCTCAAAACTAAACTAAACTAAATCAACGACCTTCAGAGCTGGAGCTAAAAGACTCAGAAATGGAGAGAGAGGCAGAGAGGAAAAAGGGAATGGTATGTGATAATTTGGAGGACAGGGAAGATTAAATGACAATACAAAGCGAAAAAAAGTTGTAAGATAAAGGTAAATTTCAGTGCAACTTTATTCCATTATTCACTTCAGCTATTCTCAGTGGAAATGATTTCCACAATTGATCCATTTTCAGGGGAAAGACTTTTCTCATGAATCACAGAATTACTCATGGCATAGAAGACATCAATTCCCTGCTGGCTCTTGATAGAACAACCTCATCTCACTTTCCTAGTAGCCCTACAAATAACTTACCCGCTATCCTTGTGAGTGACTCCATTTCCACCACTCTTACAGGTGACGAGTACCAGATCAATATCTCCCTCCATGTGAAGATAGATCTTCCTCATAATCCTGAGGAATTCGCCAGAGCGTGGTGCTGGTTCGATGGCTAGCAGGGTCTCCATTGTGTAGGATTGTTCTCTGATATCTTTCCCATCACTTTGAATATATGTTGTCTGATTCTGCTAATGGGATCTGGTTTAGTTTATCTTATTGAAACACGACATGATCTTGTCAAACTATCAACATTTCTCTAATCATTTTTGCTCCAAGGTGAACGACTCAGCCTCCCCATTCTAATTTTGTAGCTAAAATCCATCATCGTTGGAACTATTAATTTCCTAATGGATTTATATGCATATTTACATGAGGTATTTGGTAAGAAAACTGTATCGAACTTTGTGAGTTCATAAGTCATAGAAACAGAAAAATAGGCCTTTCAGCCCATCGAGTCTACCCCGCCATTCAACCATGGTTGATCTCTCTTTTCCTCTCAACCCCATTCTCCTGCCTTCTCCCCATAACCTTTGACACCCTTACGAAACAAGAACCTGTCAATCTCCACTTTAAAAATATCCAATCACAGCTTCCACAGCCATCTGTGGCAATGAAATCCACAGATTCACCACCCTCTGACCAAAGGAATTCCTCCTCATCTTCTTTCCATAGTGAAGGGCCTGTCCCACTTAGGCGATTTTAAGGCGACTGCCGGCGACTAGGCTGTCATCGGCAGTTCACCGGGGTGTCATGAGCATGATCGTGAGGAGTCTTCCAAGAATCGTAGCGTCGCTGAGAAATCATCCGGAGTGAAATTTCTCAGCGACAGCTGGCTTGTCGCCAGGTATCGTAGCTTATTGCGGGCGCTGTCGCATGCTGTCCCCTGGTTTGCTAGTTTCTCTTAGATGCATTTAGAAGAACATAATATTAAAATAAGTAAAGTCATTTCAAGATACCATAAAATACTTGTGTTTAACCAATTTATTTACCGTCAGGACATTTGACAGGTAGATTGGAGGCGACAGTTTGAAGGTCAGGTAAGCGTGGGGATTTTTGCGATGTCTATGGCCATCAGCGATCACATTTAAAGTAGGCTCCCAACCCAGATATGCAACCCAGAAACGAGATATGCATCTCCCGTACATTTTCAAAGAATGCCCACACACTTTTCACAAAAATCCATTTAACCACTTTTTAAATTAAATTTCTTAATACTCCAATTAGTAAACTGGAAGTCAATCCAGTTTATGCCTTGTTACCGTGAAGTTTGGTTTTTAAGTAACGCATACAAGATGTTATTGTTCAAAACTCTCAAGTACTTACCGACTTGTCAGTGATTTCAGTGAAAACTAGGACGTCGGAGAAGCATTGACAGCGTGGGAATTTTGCGATGTTTCCGAAGACGCTGTAATCTCGACCTGACTCGGCATTGTCGTGGTCATTGTCGTCGGGTAAAAGAAAATTTGGGCGATCTGCTACGACTTTGACAGTCGCCGGCAGTCGACTTTGATTAGGGCCTAAAAAATCGTGTAACAGGCCCTTTACATCCTTTTATTCTGAGGATGCGCCCTCTGGTCTTTGACTCTCTCAGAAGTGGAAACATCCTCTGCACTCTATCCAGGTCTTTCGTTATTTGGTAAATTGTAATGTGGTCCTCCCCTCATCCTCCTAAACTCTCGCGTGTACAGGACAAGACCCGTCATATGTTAACATACGTGTGGAACACCACGTTACTGGCAGCCAACCAGAAAAAGCTGCCTTTATTCCCACTCTTTGCTTTCTGCTATTCAGCCAACCTTCTATCCATGCGAGACACAAAAATGCTGGAGTAACTCAGCAGGACAGGCAGCATCTCTGGAGAGAAGGATGGGTGACATTTTGTGTTGAGACCCTTCTTCAGATTCAGAGTCAGGGGAGGGGCAAGGTAATATACAGAGATAAGAAAGTGTCAAATGTGAGAACGAAACATCATAAGGGATGGAAATCAAGAAGAGTCTCGACTTGAAACGTCACCCATTCCTTCTCTCCAGAGTTGCTGCCTGTCCCATTGAGTTACTCCAGCATTTTGTGTCTATCTTCGGTTTAAAGCAGCATCTGCAGTTCATTCCTACACATTTTATCTATGCTAGTAACTTCACTCTAATACCATGGGCTCTCGTCTTGTTTAGCAGCCTCACGCATGGCACCTTATCAAATGCCTTCTGAAAATCCAAGTCAACAACATCCATTGATCCTCCTTTGTCTATCCTGCTATTTACTCCCTCAAAGAATTCCAACAGATTTGTCAGGCAAGATCTTGTCTTCACAAAACCATGCTGACCTTGTCTATTTTATCATGTGCTTCTGTAAACCTCATCCTTAATAATGGGCTCCAAACTTTTACCAATCACTGAAGTCAGGCTGTAGTCTCCAATCTTTTGCCTCGTGCCCTTCTTGAAGTAACATTTGCAATTTACCAAGCTTCTGGGACCATTCCTGACTCCAGTGAATTTACTCCAGCATTTTGTGATATATTTTCCAGCAGTCCAATGTCCACCATAGCCTCACTTTTACTTTTTATATATCTGAAGAAACTTTTGCAATCCTCTTTTATATTATTGGCTAGCTTACCTTCATATATCATCTTTTCTCCCCTTATTGTTCTTTTACTTACCTTCTGTTGGTTTTTAAAAGCTTCCTAATCCTCTGGCTTCTCACTCATCCTTGCAAAGTTATGTGCCTTCTCTTTCAGATTTATGTTGTCTTTGAATTCCTTTGTCAGCCACAGTTGCCTCATTCTCCCATGAGAACCTTTCTTCCTCCTTGGGATGAAAAGATCCTGCATTTTCTGAATTAATCTCCAAACCTCCTGCCATTGCTGCTGCACCATCATTCCTCTATAGTTTACTCAACAGTAATACCGACACATCTGATTTAATCTCCCTTTCAAACTGCAGGTTGAATTTTATCATATTATGGTTACTACCTCCTAGGGGTTCCTTTACCTTAAGCTCCCTAATCAAGTCTGGTTTGTTGCACAGCAGCAAATCCAGAATTGCCTTTTCCCTAATATGCTCGATCGCAAGCTGTTCTAAGAAACCATCTTGTAGGCACTCTCCAGTTTCCTTCTCTTGGGATCCAGTACCAACCTGATTTTCCCAGTCTACCTGCATATTGAAATCCCCCTTGACTACTGTAACATTGCTTTTCTTACATGCCGATCCAATCTCCTGATGTAATTTGTACCCTACATCCTGCATACTATTCAGAGGACTGTAATCTCCCATCAGGATCTTCTTACTCTTTCAATTTCTTAACTCTACTCGCAAGGGATTCTACATCTTGTGATCCTTTATCATCTCTTGCTCAGGATTGAATTTCATTCCTTTTCAGCAGAATCACCCCACCTCCTTCGCCCACCTGTCTGTCTTTTCGATAGGAAGGGAATCCTTGGATGTTCTGTTCCCAGCTCTGATCCACTTTCACCCATATCTCCATGATGCCCACAACATCGTACCTACCAATTTCTAACTGCACTAGAAGCTCATCCACCTTGTTCCGTACATCTACCGTGTGCATTCAAATATAACACCTTTAGTTCAGTATTCACCATTCCCCTTCTCGAATCGGTCCCCATTTTGCCTGACCTCACACAGGCTCTTATCCCTCTTTAAACGTTCTAAACTATTCTCTCCTTCTGAACACTTCAGTAATCTCTCCTGCACTCTCCTCTTTAACTTCAACCATGCATTTACAGTTTGTTGAAACCCCTCCTCCCACCACTATTTAATTGACCACATGTTCTTTGAAGAATAGGAATGTACTGTACGAATTGTTGAATGTTGGCACTGCCGATCCAAACTGCTGAACAGAAGAAGACATGGAGACACTGCTGGACAGTCTTCTTTAAGGTGAGAATGTATCACATCACCTGAAAACAATCTAATAGTTAATTATAGATATATGTAGCATCTTTGGCATCATTTTCATAAGGTTTCAGAGCTTATTCCTCCCATTTTGTTTTTGAGTTCTGTAGGTTTAATAAAATGCGCCATCCCTTTATCAGAAAAGCGAGTGACCAAACTTTGTAAAATTTGAAATAGATCTGTGTCCATCCACCAGGAGGTGTAGCAGAGTTATCTGTGATTGTAATTTTATGTTCAGAGATACACCATGGAAATGCACCCTTCATCCCACCGAGCTGACCATTGTAGATCATTGTAGATCAGCAGACCATTGTAGATCCCTCATTCACACTAGATCCACAATATCCCACTTTCTCATCCACTTCCTACACACTAGGGGCAATTTTCCATGAACCAATTAACCTCCAAACCTACACGTCCTTGTGAAGTAGGAGGAAACCGGAAAGGCATGCGGTCACAAGGAGAACGAGCAAACGCCACACAGACAGCACCCGAGGTCAGGATCGTACCTGGGACGCTGTGATCAGCGGCTCTACCAGCTGCCCCGATGTTCGATCATTTAGGTTTGCAGGTAGACTGTCTCTGCAACAGCCCAGTCAAGGTTAGTAGATCTGATTGCTGCAGATGTAGGAAGTGCATCCTAGTAGTAAATGATTAAAGATGTCACAAATCATTCTCAGATTCAACCCCTCATGAACTTGAAAAGTGATTGAAATATCTGGCAGGTTAGATGGCATTTTAACCTATCTGATTTTTAAAAAACTTTTAGTAAATGCTATCCAACCTGCTGAATATTTCTAGCATTTTCAGTTTTTAGTCTCTAGCAGTTGAGTATTTTGATTCCTTACAACCTAGTTCCTACTATTCATGAGTGGCCAGGCTGGACTTTATTTCAGAATGTTTAATGTTTAAATGTTTAATGTTTCAGTATCTTTTCCTAATGGATGATAATTGGCATCTCTAGATGTGATAGAATTTTTACTCACAGTTTTTGAAGAGGACCAGGGTAGGTGAATCAACGACCAGAGGACATAGTTTTAAGGTGAATGCAAAAAGATTTAATAAGAATCTGAGGGGTAATTTTTTCCAAGTTTAAGAAACTGTTAAAAGGGTTCATGGATGGGACAGGTTCGGAGGGATATGGGCCAAACATGGGCAGGTGGGACTAGTGTAGCTGGGACACATTGGCCAGTGTGGGCAAATTTGGCCGACAGGCCTGTTTCCACGCTGTATCACTCTATGACTATAACTTTACGACTAAGTGTCATAGCTTTGCTGTCTGAGGATGAAATGTCATGGGGCACAGGCCAATAATCCCAGTGAGCAGGTAAAATTGGGAATGGATAGGAACATTTAAAGTGCCGTATCTACAAGGAATCCATCTCAGCTTGGAAAATCAAACTTACCAAAACTGTACACGATACTTGTTCGACTCTATACCTGGAGTACAGTGTACAGTTTTGGTCTCCTTACCACTGGTGACACTGTGGTGCAGCGGTAAAGTTGCTATCTTACAGCGCCAGAGACCCGGGTTCGATCCTGACCGTGGATGCTGTCTGTTTGTACGTTTGTAAGTTCTCCCCGTGATCGTGTGGGTTTTCTCCAGATGCTCTGGTTTCCTCTCACATTCCAAAGATGTGCAGGTTTGTAGGTTAATTGGCTTCTGTAAATTGGCCCTAGAGTGTAGGATAAAGCTAGTTTAGTTTAGTTTAGTTTAGTTTAGAGATACAGTGTGGAAACATGCCCTTCGGCCCACCGGGTCCACGCCGACCAGCGATCCCTGCACATTAACACTATCCTACACCCACTAGGAACAATTTTTACATTTACCAAGTCAATTAACCTACAAACCTATACGTTTTTGGAGTGTGGGAGGAAACCGAAGATCTTGGAGAAAGTCCACGCAGGTCACGGGGAGAACGTACAAACTCCATACAGACAGCACCCTTAGTCGGGATCGAACCTGGGCCTCCGGCGCTGCATTCGCTATAAGGCAGCAACTCTACCGCTATGCCAGTGTACGGGTGATCGTTGGTTAATGCAAAATTCATAGATTTCTTTGTTAGAGAATGTTGAGAATACCAGGGTGGGGCAGGAAAATGACATGGGAGTACAAGATCACCCATAATATTGTTGAGTGCTAGAGGAGTCTTGGTGAGTAGCCTATACTTGCTCCTTCTTTGTATGTTCTTTTGCCAATGACTGGGCAACTTTTACATTTCACTTAAGTAGGGAAGCCACGTGAAGGTTTTTTAGAAGATGTGGTAAACCAATACAGTAACCCTTCATGGAAAGCACTATGGATTGATGCTTGAGATTTAGACTCAATGTGGTTGGTGTTCCTGAACGTTCTAGAATGCTCCGGTGAAATTAAAACGAGGTTACAATTACATCAGACAAGACCTGGTTGTATTTTATTGCGAAAATCCATTCCATTCCTCCATTTTCTCATCAACTTAAAGCAGGCTTAACATCCAACTATTCAAATATCTGATGTTAAATCCAGTTCTCTCTCAACAGATGCCTCCTGAGCTGTTGAGTAGTTTCTGTCCCTATTTCAAATGTCCAGCTTTGCAGGTTTATGGTTTCTTAAGGAACTCTGTGAAATATTTTCTTCAAAGGGATTATGCCGGGATAGGATTTAGCAGACCTAGAAGAAGGTGTTCTTAACGTTTGAGTGAAGTTTGTAGACTTTGCTGTTCACTTTACAAACCCAGCTGGTGCCAACTCATTAATCACACTTTGCAGATGTCTGGGGCCGTGCCAGCTCAAGTGATCCTTTGGCAGCAATAGAGTGTGACCTGGAGTAAGATTACTAAAGCAGCAGCCACTGGAACAGCAGCATGTTCTTCACAAACCTTACCCCCCCCCCCCCCCGAGGGTCTCAGATTCTCAGGCGGTCTTCTGAATTAAAAGCAATTCCTTGGGTAATTGAGGTGGCAACCGCAATAGAATAGTTACTCAGCATGTATGTGAAATGATACGGTGGCCTCACATCAGATACACATGATATCCTCAACTGGTTCTTTTGTCATCTCTTCTCTGCTACCACTTACAGATCAGTTCAGTCTGTACAGTGGCAGGAGTGGTGTATCTCATTTGCTTTCACTGGTCAGTTCAGTTCAGTTAAGTTTATTGTCTCGTGTACTGAGGTACAGTGAAAGGCTTTTGTTGCGTGCTATCCAGTCAAAAGACTTTAGATTGAAGAACACATTATTCTCTCTCGTTTTCTCTTGCTCCCTTTCTCTTTTACTCTCTCTTTCCCAAATCATTCATTAGCTAATTACACCCCACAACTCAATGATCCAATTATGGGGAGATGGTTACACCAGACCTCTCCTGGATTCTTTTCAGCCAGATGCGAATCTCGGTTAGAAGATAGACACAAAGTGCTGGATAACGCAACGGGTCAGGCAGCTTCTCTGGAGAAAATAGATGGGTGACGTTTTGGTTCGGGACCCTTCCTCAGATTGAAAGTAGAGGGGAGGGAACTGGAGGTAAGAAAGAGCCAGAACAAAGCAGGGACGGCAATCAATGACCAAGGAAGGGTGGAGGCCATAATGGCCCATTGTTGACTGGTGAAGAGGTGATAATGAAGGGGCACAAGGATGTTCATTGCCTTTTATTAATATTGGCAAAAGACCTGCAATACATCCTTTGAGGTTTAACATTTAATAGCTAGTCAATGAATCTAATGGCAGCAATGGTAACCATTATTCTGCATCCTGGCTGTGATGCAGCCAGTCCTTGAGCCTTCGAATGTCATGGTTGCAATTTGCAATTGAGAAGCATTGCTGAAGTTTCATCACACGTATTATTATTATCATACCTGGGTGGCACAGTGGCGGAGCGGTAGAGTTGCTGCCTTACAGCGGCAGGAACCCGGGTTCGATCCCAGCTACGGGTGCTGTCTGTACAGAGTTTACGAGTTTTCCCTGTGACCACGTGGGTTTCCTCCAGGTTCTCCGGTTTCCTTCCACATTCCAAAGACGCACAGGTTTGTAGGTTAATTGACTTCAGTAAAATTGTATATTGTCCCAATGGTGTAGGATGTTGCTAGTGTACAGGATGATCGCTGGGCGGTGCAGGCTCAGTGGGCCGAAGGGTGGTTTCTGTGCTATATCAATAAAGTTTAAAGTCTAAAGTCTAAACCTGCTTAGTAACTGGTCATTTCACCTGCAAATTATAATATAATGACATTGTTGCTGACAATGACAATGTATGGTGACTGCAGATCAATTTTTAATGTTAACCAATAATAACATTGTGCACTCTACCCTTCACCACACTAGGGTGGCAAAGTGGCACAGTGGTACAGTTGCTGCCTCACAGTGGCAGAGTCCCGGGTTCGATCTTGGTTATGGGGTCTGTCTGTACAGAGTTTCCATGTTCTCCCTGTGGGTATCCTCTGGGTGCTACAGTTTCCTTCAACATTCCAAAGACATGCAGGTTTGTAGGTTAATTTGGCCTGTGTAAATTGCCCCTAGTATTTAGGACAGAACTGGTGTATGGATGATTGTCGGTCAGTGCGGACTCGGTGGGTCGAAGGGCCTGTCTCCATGGTGTATCTCTAAACTACACTAAAACCAAACTCACCTTGCCACAACTCTCTCTTCCACCCATCCCTAATCCTTCCCTGCTTCATCTGCTCCCACCATTGTGAGAAATTAAAATTCAGCACTAAATCTCAGTATGACTGCTTGTCAAAAGCCCTCAATAGAAATTCCAACTTGTACGTGGCCTGGAGCCTTATGAATATCTTTCTGTTCTTTTAATATCAGGTGCTCCAAGTGGTAAACAAGCTGAAGAGTGTCATGTTCCCTCTCAGCTGTGAGCCAGAATTCTGCAAACTATCTCCTCCTGTTGAGATTCTATTTATATCTTATTATTATTAGCATTTGTGTATGAATAATTGGAATAAATTGATGTTTCTTATTAAAGTTTCATGCAGGTTGCAAACCTTATCCATCATATTCTAAATCGTCAAACAGCGTTGCATTGTCAATAAATTCAAATAAAACTGAGCAGCTAATACAGAGACCAAACTGTGATTTTGTTCCTGAAGAGTGTAGCCAATCTTTCAGCCCCAGAAGTTCAAACAATGATAGATGGATTGCGAGTCATATTCTGAAGGCAATTTACCAATTGATTTAAACATCAACCAATAATTTTGTTTATATAAAGAGATACAGAGACACTTTTCTGTTTAAATTCTTTCAACCATTTTAAATTTGGTGTGTGGTGACAGAAGGATGAAGACTTTGATCCCATTATCTGCATTGAGATGCAGGGTGGTTGTGTGACAATGGCCAGGAACTCAAATGGTTGTAACACATCTAATACAGCCTCCTCGGAATGTTTTCCATTAATTCCCACCTGACATCTGGGTCGATAGGGAGAATTTTAAGTGCACCAAGTCAAATTTATTGTCGTATGCACAAGTACAGTGAGGTACAATGAAGTACAATGAAAATCTTGCTTGCAGCTGCACTAGAGGGATATAAAGTAGACTCGGGCCATGCACAAAACATAAATTATACAAGATTGAATATATATATATGTGTATATATATTTCTGTATGTGTGTGTGTGTGTGTATCTGTATATATCTATATATATATATATATGTGTGTGTGTGTGTATATGTGTGTGTGTGTGTGTGTGTGTGTATATGTGTGTGTATATGCTGTCTGTGTATATGTGTGTGTGTGTGTGTGTGTGTGTATAAATGTGTGTGTGCGTGTGTGTATGTATGTGTGTGTGTATATGTGCCTGTGTGCGTATATACGTGTGTGTGTGTGTGTGTGTGTGTGTGTGTGTGTGTGTGTGTGTGTGTGTGTGTGTGTGTGTGTAAAAAAACATATACTGTACATATATATGTACTTAAAAGGTTGCTCTGTGGCGACTCCTGAGCGTTAGGCCACTCCTTGGCCAAACCCTCGGCACTGAGACTGACAGGGTCTGGGCACTGCCAAGTCCACAGGGTTTCTCAGCAGGGATTGTGGAGAGAGAGGAGAGTGAACATGTGTGCTGGCAGCTTGTTGTGTTAATAAAGCATCCCGACTGGACTAACCTGGCATCTAGCCTTATTTCGGGCTGAACCGATCGCTCCCGCTACAAATAGTGTAAGAAAATAACTGCAGATGCTGGTACAAATCGAAGGTATTTATTCACAAAATGCTGGAGTAACTCAGCAGGTCAGGCAGCATCTCGGGAGAGAAGGAATGGGTGACGTTTTCTATATATATATACATATACTGAACTTTATTTCTGTTTATCATGGCGTTTACAGAGTACTTTGTTTACATATCTGTTGTGCTGCTGCAAGTAAGATTTTAATGACTATAAAACACTCTCATCGTGGGTGCGGTTAAAACATTTAAAAGACACCAGGACAGGTAAGGGTTGGAGAGATAAGGCCCAAAGAGGTAAGTGGCACTAGCTTGGTAAGCCAACTTGGTCTGCGTGAACAAGTTGGCCGAAGTTTTTATACTCAGTAACTCTATGACTCCAAGCCAGTTGAAACCGAAATGATCTAGTGAAGATAAATATACTAACACCTATCCTTTAAGTATGAACCAACCCTATCAGGTAGGAAAGACTTATCAAAGCTCTTAGAATAGCACAACTCAGCACTTTGCAGCATTTTGTGAAGTGCTGAGTTACTCCAACGATTTGTGCTGGCCAACAATCGGGCTATCAGGGAACCATCCGACCTGAGGTCATTGGTTGCTGGCCCTGATTTCACCTGGTCTTTCGTTGCTTCCATTCCCTGCCCCCCACGATTAGTCTGAAGAAGGGCCCCGTTCTGAAATGTCACCTATCAATTTTCTCCAGAGATGCTGAGTTGTTAAATTACTTCAGCACTTTGTGTCTATCTTTAGCACAATTCAGGACTCCTTTAAAATGTTTGTTAGAACAGATCAGATGCTACAAATAAACTAATATAAACACAATACTATAAGTAGCGGGATAAGATGTTATCAAACATGGCTCCATTTGCATGAGGGAACTGTGGACTATTTCTGTACACTTGCTAATTGTGTATTGCTTGGGTATGGCAATACTCTGCTGGACTGTTTATAAGAAATGAATTTCTCTGTGCATTTGCACTTTGCACAAGTAACAGTAAAAGCACCATTGAACCATTGAAACTGATGTAATTTTAGATAACTACTGTAATCTGTACTTGATACAGATTTAATCTTTGATACTTCAGCATTGGATATATATTCATAGGCACCTGCCACTCTCTCTTCACAAGCTGGCAATTCTGTTTATCGTTCCCTTGCAAGCACATATAACTCGCTAATTAACCACAGGTACTCTTCAACAGAAGTCTCCCTGGTGACCAAGCAAAATGTTGAATCCTTGCATGTTTCTCCTAACCTTCCCTGAACCCACTTTATATTCGAAGCATCAGTCGTGACCAATTGATTGATTGTACCATCTTCAACCTCTTTACTGCATGTGCTTCAAGACCATGCTGTAAAAATGACAGTTTCCCACCTGTTTGCACTGCAAAAGTGTTTCTAAGAAGGGGAGATATGAATTTGGCAGCATTCTAAAAGTTGTTAACAAGCTTCCCCCCCCCCCCCCAGCTGTTTACATTTGCAAATATTTGTGAAGAATAATGCATTCACAAAGTGAAAATCAAAAAGAAACTGCAGATGCAGGAAATCTAAAATTAAAAAAACCCAGAAAATGCTGGTGTGGTCAACATTTTAGACTGCATCAGTGGGAAGAGAAGCAAAGCTGTTGTTTCAGGTTGGAGACCTGACAGCAGAACTGGGAATGCTTAAGTTCTTTGAACTGAAACATTAGCTCTGTTTTACTTCCTGCAGATGTTACCTGACCAGCTGAATATTTCTAGTATTTTCTGTTTTTGTTACACATTCAGCCACCCCAGAATTACCTTGCAATCTATGTGTGACTTGCAACATTTTCACATGGGACATGTCCAAAAGCAATGCTTCAAGATTTCCTTTCGAGTTTGCAGTCAATTCGAAAAGTTCAGCATAGACTTCTCCACAGTATCTTGGGATCCGAATTTCATTGCTTCTTAGTACATTTTATTCTTGCTCGAGGCACAATTACAAAGAATCACCTGGCTAATGATGCTCAGCGGTGAGCCTCAACACTGCAAACTAAAATGAAAACTCCTTGAGCAAAAAAGTTTTTAGTTTAGATGCAGCTCTACACTGGTCACAAATGCCTAAAATTATTTGCTTTCAATTTCAAACTCAGAAAGAGAAAACGCTGCAGTTGTTGAGACCAAGCAAAGAGAACAACTTTTTTCAATTTCCAAATTTATACCAAAGAATTATTCCAAATTTTTTTTGTTGAAATTTGCAGGACAGCTTAATTTAGTTTAGTTTAGCGATACAGCGCGGAAACAAACCCTTCGGCTCACCGAGTTCGCACCAACCAGCATTCCCCGCACACTACACACACTAGGGACAATTTACACTTATACCAAGCCAATTAACCTACAAACCTGTACATCTTTGGAGTGTGGGAGGAAACAGAAATCTCTGCTGCTGCAATTGATGTAAGTCAGCAACTCTACCGCTGCACCACCCTAGAGTGTGAAGCTTTGTGAAGCCAGAGGGTGGAACTTTGCATACCTCCTACAATAAAATTAAGATTTTGGATATACAATAATATTTTCTTTTCATTTGCTTGAGCTGAAGAAAAGAAAACTAACCTGAAGAAAAAGCAACATCATGGTGTAATTTATTGATGAATGAAATGAAAGACGACCTGAATTAAGATTATATAATAATGAAAGAAGACCTGAATTAAGATTATATAATAAATCATAATGACCTGAATTTCAAAAGAGTCCTGTGCAATTTTGGTGTTGTAAAATATGTGAAAGTCTTTAATTTCAAACATGGCATGACTCGGTGGGCGGCAGGGAGTAGCCGCCGAGCTGGTCAATGATCGGAGGACCCATGGCCTGGAATGGGCAAGGCCGCCAAGCCACCACTGCTCGTCCCTTGAAGACCAGAGACCTGGAGGATGGAGCCGGCGATGACCATGGATGTGACGGGAGAGCAGTTACACCAGCAGGAGAGGAAAGGAATCCAGGGTCTGGCCTGTCGCGCCCTCGTGAACGGCTGTGGGAGGCTCTCCTGGGGAGAAAAGGTGGTCGGGCTCGGAGAGGACATTGGCTGCTGGTTGAAAACGGGTAGGCGATGGCTGGAGGCCTGCAGCAGCGTCGGGCTTGCCCGAATGGAGCACCGCTCTTAACAACTGGAGCGCGGACTGGGCTTGCAAAATGGCGCCTCTTGAATGAGGGCTCAGTAGACCATTTCTGTACAACTGCTCATCGGGGGTGGTATGGTAATATTCTACTGTTTGTGTGAAAATAATTTCACTGTGCGTTTGCACTTTGCACATGTGACAATAAAGCACCTTTGAACATGAGGTGATCTTCTGTTAAATATTTTGAAACCTTTAAAAGTTCTGAATAATTTGATTTGGATTTCAAGAAATTTCAAGTATTTTTTGATTAATTGCTATATATTCTTGAAGAATGATCACGCTTTGATTTCAAAAGTTGGCTTCGTTTTCAAGCATATTTATTTGTTAATTTTGCCACTGACTAATTTTTGTTTCCAAGCTAAACCATGAGTAACTTGTTATAATTATAGAAACATTAAAAGTTATAAAGTGAATTAATTAAAAATACAGTGTTCAATACTGTTCCATCATTGAGTGGAGCAATTCAGATGTAATGCAGAAAATGATTTACTCACATGCAAGTAACATGAATGAAAGGGATCACCGTAAATTACAGCAGTTAAATGGTGGATCCCAAAAGGAAATCTCAACAGAGATGGGATGCATGCAATATAACTGAGGGACTAAACAGTATTTTGCTTAGTTCAGAGATACAGCGCGGAAACAGGCCCTTCGGCCTATCGATCCTCACCGACCAGCAATCCCTGCACGTTAACACGATCCTACACACACTAGGGATAATTTATAATTATACCAAGCCAATTAACCTACAAACCTGTACGTCTTTGGAGTGTAGGACAAATCCGAAGATCTTGGAGAAAACACACGCAGGTCATGGGGAGAACGTACAAACTCCATACAGACAGCACCCATGGTGGGGATCGAACCCAGGTCTCTGGCGCTGTAAGGCAACAACTCTACCACTGTGCCACCAGGCTGCCCAACAGTGGAATCAACAGAGAATCTCTCTGAAAACATCTTGAACATAATAGTGATGTCAGAGAACTTGAAGAGATCATGAAGATGATAAATCAGTTTAAAAATGGAAGTAGATAGCAGTAAACCCTATATCTAACAAGCTAATGAGCACAAATTTAATGCAAGAAAATGGTGCGTTGGAGTAGGTTAAATGGCTCCTTCAGCTTATTCCTTTAATAAATAAGAATAAGACAGGCTTGATCAGGCCATACCTGATGATTCTTAGTTGTCATAAATAACAGGATTCTTTGAAAGCACATGGATTTTATTAGATTGTTCTAGGAATGCTTTCCCATCAGTATTTAGACAGTTCCATCATCTGCAGTGACTATTCTGGAGCTTCTCAAAGATGGATTGTCAAATTAGTGCAGGCTGCATGCAGGTTTGTTCCACTGTTTTGATATCTGCTGAGAACAAATTTGAAATAGACGGAACAGATATCCCGTGCCTATTATTCCATTGTTTAAGAATTGCAATCCTTGAGCAGTGTAGAAATTAGTTATGATATTTCAGTTTTAGTTTGAGTTTAGTTAATTGTCGTGTGTACTGAGGTACAGTGAAAGTACAGGGAAGAAACTATCCCTAAATCTTGAGGTGTGCTTTTTCATACTTCTATACCTTTTGCCCAGAGAGGGGAGAAGATGGAGTGGCCAGGGTGCAACTCATCCTTAATTATGATGGTGTCTTTGCCGAGGCATCGTGAGGTGTAAATGGAGGTATGTTTGTGTGATGGTCTGGGATGCGTTCATAATTCTCTGCAATTTCTTGCGGTCTTGGGTGGAGGTGTCCCCAAGCCAAGCTGTGATGCATTCTGATAAAATCCTTTCTACGGCGCATCTGTAGAAGTTGGTGAGAGTTGTTGGGAGGCATGCTGAACTTCTTAAGCCTTCTAGAGATGGCTCTTTTTAGAGATGTCTGTGTGCATTAGCAATGTAGTAATTGAGCATAAGTCAATTGTTTCAAAACCTCCTGTATGTATAAGAAAAATTGTCAACAGAATATTTTGTTGGGTGTCTATGTCGGTAACTTTGCAAAATACGATTTACTACAGCCTAAGGTTTTCCCATCCTATTAGTGCCTGATATTTTATTCCTTGATCTTGCCATAACAATCATTCCAGATAGGTAGGTAAAATTGCAGCCACCTTACTGCACTTTTAAAATTGCCACACAGTGGAGATATGCTTACATGATAAGCAATGAACACAGTACAATTGCTGGACAGAGATTTAGACACCTAGTCAGTAGTGATTAAGGTTTGTATCTGTACCAATTTGCTTGTCCTCCTTTTGATTGTACTCCAGGTGAAAAATGGTGAAAGCCTATGCGATTAATATGTTTGAATCGAAAGATCGGCTTAGTTTTGTTAAAGAAGGGTTTAATGTTGAAGACAGAATGTAATTGAATTTGTAAATGGAAAAAAATAACCATATACGTAGCATAAAAGTAAATTGATCTTCCTGACATAACAATAATTACAGAAGATAGAATCACTACAAAGATAGAAACTATAAGACCCCTGTTTCTCTCATTTTCTATGTGCTGTATCTTTCTGACTGTGGTTAATGGTTTCAAATGGAACCATGAGTGTTCAAACATTCAAAATTAAGTAAAGATAATCAATTCATAGAATCCTTTAATAATTTTCTAATTTTCGATATTGTATGCTCTCCGCCTTTTCTTTTTGAGAGAACAGTCCCCAGGTAGATATTGTTTCCCTCCATAGATTCTTTGATCAACTACATGGGCTTTCATTCCATCACCAATCTGTCCCAAACACATTAGACTGCAACCCTTCTCATTTCACCACCTCACAAGCATTGGCACCCTGTCTCCAACTTGGAACCATCAATTGAGATCCATGCTGAGATCCTTGTCAGCACAAATCACTTACATTTCATAAGGGCAGTCAACAATAATTAAATTCATTAAGTTGTCCAGCGTACCAGAAACATCTTTGGCTAATTGAGAGAAAGGATGTTGTAAGATCAAGATTGAAATGTTGCTCTGAAGGTATATGATTCTCTTCATATCATCATATCATATATATACAGCGCGGAAACGGGCCCTTTCGGCCCACCAAGTCCGCGCCGCCCAGCGATCCCCGTACATTAACACCATCCTACACCCACTAGGGACAATTTTTACATTTACCCAGTCAATTAACCTACATACCTGTACGTCTTTGGAGACTTAACCTACATACCTGTACGTCTTGTTCTATAATCCTATGATTGTGTTTTTTTTAAATAATGCAGCCTATGGACAGTGGATTGATACCTTTAATGGCCTAGTTAGGGACTTCATGGAAATAGGCCCTTCGGCCCAACTTGCCCTTGCTGATCAACATGTGGCACAAACACTACTCCCCCCCCTGCCTCCATTTGGCCTATATCCCTCTGACTCTATCCTATCCAAATGGATATTGGTATCTGTCCAAATGTTTTTTAAACAATGTGATAATACCTGCCTCAACTACCTCATCTGGCAACTCATTCCACATACCGACCATCCTTTGTGTAAAAAAAGTTGCCCCTTAAGTACCTATTAATTCTTTTGTCCCTCACCTTAAACCTATGTTCTTTGGTTCTTGATTCCCCGAGTCTGAGAAAATACTCTGTGCATTAACCCTCTCTATTCCTCTCATGATCTTATACACCTCTCTATAAGATCACCCTCATCCTCCTGCACTCCAAGGAACAAAGTCCTAGCCTGCTTATCATCTCCCTAAAGCTTAGGCCCTCAAGTCCTGGCAACATCCACACAAATCTTCTCTGCGCCCTTTCCAGCTTAACTACATCTTTCCTATAACAAGCTGGCCAAAGCTGAACACTAAAGTCAAAATTTGGCCTCACCAATACCTTGGACAACTGTAACATGACCTCCCACTTCCCATGCTCAATACTCTGACTGATGAAGTCCAATGTGCCGAAAGCCTTCGTGACTACCCTATCTACCTGCAACACTACTTTCAAGGAACTAAGTACACTTGCACTCCAAGATCCCTCTGCTCTCCAAAACTCCCCAGAGCCCTGCCATTCACTGCATCGGTCCTGCCCTGGTTAGACGTCCCAAAATACAACACCTTGTACATCTCTGTATTAAATTCCATCACCATTCCTCTGCCCATCTGCCCAGCCGATCAAGATCCTGCTGCAATTTTTGACAACCATCTTCATTATCTATAACACTACCCACTTCAGTATCTTTTATAAAAGCCTTTTGTTTCTACAGGACAGTCAAGTGGATTTGAGTTTATCAAACAATGTCTATCATCTATTTCTATGTCAAATTTCATAACTTTGTTTCCCATACACTAAATTTCATCTGCGATGTATCCACCTACTGAACTGAAATTATTAAGTTTCTTTTGATCCTTTGTGCGTTAAAATATTCACTATTTTGTATTTTGACATGGATAGAAAATTGGTTGGCAGACAGGAAGCAAAGAGTAGGAGTAAACGGGTCCTTTTCAGAATGGCAGGCAGTGGCGAGTGGAGTGCCGCAAGGCTCGCTGTTGGGGCCGCAACTGTTCACCATATATATTAATGATTTGGAAGAGGGATTTAGAAGCAATACTAGCAAGTTTGCGGATGACACTAAGCTGGATGGCAGTGTAAACTGTGAAGAGGATGTTAGGAGGTTGCAGGGTGACCTGGACAGGTTGAGTGAGTGGGCAGATGTGTGGCAGATGCAGTATAATATAGATAAATGTGAGGTTATCCACTTTGGCGGCAAAAACAAGGAGGCAGATTATTTTCTCAATGGAGTTAGGTTAGGTAAGGGGGAGGTGCAGCAAGAACTGGGTGTCCTTGTACACCAATCACTGAAGGTTGGCGTGCAGGTACAGCAGGCAATGAAGAAAGCTAATGGAATGTTAGCCTTCATAACAAGAGGATTTCAGTATAGGAGTAAAGAGGTTCTGCAGTTGTATAGGGCCCTGGTAAGACCACATCTGGAGTATTGTGTACAGTTTTGGTCTCCTAATTTGAGGAAGGACATCCTTGTAATTGAGGCAGTGCAGCGTAGGTTCATGAGATTGATCCCTGGGATTGCGGGACTGTCATATGGGGAAAGATTGAAAAGACTAAGCTTGTATTCACTGGAGTTTAGAAGGATGAGAGGGGATCTTGTAGAAACATATAAAATTATAAAAGGACTGAACAAGTTAGATGCAGGAAAAATGTTCCCAATGTTGGGCGAGTCCAGAACCAGGGGACACAGTCTTAGAATAAAGGGGAGGCCATTTAAAACTGAGGTGAGAAAAAACTTTTTCACCCAGAGAGTAGTGAATTTGTGGAATTCTCTGCCACAGAGGGCAGTGGAAGCCAAATCACTGGATGGATTTAAGAGAGAGTTAGATAGAGCTCTAGGTGCTAGTGGAATCGAGGGATATGGAGAGAAGGCAGGCACGGGTTATTGATTGGGGACGATCACCATGATCACAATGAATGGCAGTGCTGGCTCGAAGGGCAGAATGGCCTCCTGCTGCACCTATTTTCTATGTATGTTTCTATCTATGTTTCTATGTATTGTTTCCAATTTAGCATTAAACAAGGATCTTGACATTTTAGCCAACATTCCTTTCCCTATGGCTTTTATATGAAATAAATAGAAGCAACAACAGCACAAATTATGATTATCAAGGTCTTCAGCCAACATCTGCCTATTAATAGTCTTGCCTCTGCACCATTTCTCACCATTGGCTACACCTATCTGAGTCCAGTCTATTTTAATGATTTCCAGCCGATTATATGGGTATGCATATCACTGCAGTGCAGATATTTATTATGTAGTGGTTTAATGTTAATTTAAGAATACTGTCTGTAATTAGTTTTGTAATTAGAGATGAAACGCAGAAACAGGCCCTTCAGCCCACCGAGTCCACGCCAACCAGCGATCCCCACACACTAACACTATCCTATACACTCTAGGGACAATTTACAATTTTACTGAAGTCAATTAGTCTACAAACCTGTACGTCTTTGCAGTGTGTGAGGAAACTGGAACACCCGGAGAAAACCCATGCAAGTCACGGGAAGAATGTAGAAAGTACATACAGGCAGCATCCTTGGTCAGGATCAATCCTGGGTCTCTTGCGCTGTAAGGCAGCAACTCTGCCGCTACGCCCCAAAGTTCTATTTCCGTCACACAGTGAAATGTATAGAGACCCTGTCAGAAGTGGAGAGTCAGTACATTGATAATTACTTTAAAGGCATTGAAATATCAGAGATTTATGGAATTGTGGCTTTGTTCTCTGGAATTGCATTGACAGCTGTTGGAGGAACTCAGTAGGTCAGGCAGCAACTATGGAGGGTAATAGACATATGTTGTTTCGGGTTAGGACCTTTCTTCAATTCTGGAGAAGAGGGGAGATAGCCAGAAGAAAATGATGAGGAGAAGGGACAGGGTAAGAACTAGCAAGTGATGGGTGGATTCAGATAAGGAGGGGTTGATTGGTAGATGAGCCTGGTGGGGAGGGGAGGGTGGAGTAAGTCCTAAAGGCTGGAAGTGATGTGGAGAAGATAAAGGCAGCAGATGGTGAAAATCTGATAAGAAAGGAAAGTGAGGAGTGAAATGTAGAACCAGTAGGAGGGATGTGGGTAGATTGGAACAGGGGAGAGGTGGGATGTAAGGGACTCAAAGGGTGTAAAAGTCAGTGACGAACAGAAGGAGATGGAAGAGGGGAAAGGAACTGGAGACAGGGAATAATGGAGTGGAAAGAAAGGAGTGCATGAGAGGATCTGGGTAGATGGAGGTTGGAGTGATTACTTGAAATTGGACAATTCAATATAATGCCTTTAGGTTGTAGCGAGGTGCTGTTCTTCCCTCCATAGATGCTTCCTAACCCAATGAGTTGCTCCATCAGTTTGTACGCTGCCAAAGGGATGGTTCCTTACTGTTTTCTGCTTATCCTAATTAGGTCTTCTCATATTTTTATTCATCTCCCTGACAGTTCACTTCAATCTCCTCAAAGAAACAAACTCCAACCTACTTTCTCCGCATTGCTATAATTTTCTAGTCCTGGCACCATCCTCGTAAATCTTCTCCACATCCAGTCTAGAGCAGAGCTCCTTCTTAAAGTATGGTGACCACAACCGATATATTGTTCTCTGGATGGAGCTTGTGTTATAGAGTTACAACATAAATTCCCTAATCTTATTTTCTATGCCTCAGCCAACAAAAACAAGTATTCCAATTGCCTGCATAAAAAACTTTTATTTATTCTGCCTGCATCCTTCAAGGATTTCTGTATTTACACTCTAAGATCCTTCTGACTCTCTGAGCCTCTCCCCCGTTTATTGTCTTGCTTCTCTTGCTCTTCTCAAGTGGCATTACTTCAGAATTCTCCAGAATGAGTTCTATTTGCCATATTTCTGCTCCACTATTCAATCCACTGATATGTTCCTTTAGCCCAAAACATCCTCCTACATTATCAGTAACACGCTCCAAACGAACTCTAATCTAAACCCGCACCTCTAAACTACACGAAACATGCTCAGTTTTGGTATCGGCAGTAAGCGACCTGTTGTGCTTCCTACACCGAATGGCCTAGCGTTGCACCTGTTTTCCATGTTTCTATGTTTCTGTGTATTGTCTTTCCGCTGAGTGGCTAGCACACGACAAAAGCTTTTCACAGCACCTCAGTACACGTGAAAATAAACTAAACTGAACTGCACTGGAATGGTCCATACATATCAAAACAGCAGCTTCGTGTGATAAGACGACCTAAAAGAAATTAATTGGCTTTAATAAAAAACAGATATTTATCAAATTACTTGTTGGGCCAAATGATAACATTTTGCATCGTCTTATTCAGAATGGGTTGAGCGGACTATTTAAGTTGCTTTAACCTTCCCTGTGAAATATCCTCATTATCAATACTCCTCGATGTTCCTCGCCAGCAGAATCCCACACATAATCATGCAGTGACAATAGTAAAGGGTAGAATTTGATATTTATGTCCCTTAGAACAAGTTATCCCCATAGTATCAAATTCATCTGGGGGTTTCAATCACGATCAGCAGTCAGCTGCTGCTTGTTACTGGATCATCATCTACAAAAATCTTTGGTTTTATCGATTTATTTTTAATTTTTGTAGGCAAAATTACTTGAGAACGCTTAACAATTCAATGACTGCATTATGCCCTGTTTCGTCATCTGAAAATTATGGGAATTTACATTAAAAAATTACAAGGTTACATTAAAAAACTTGAAGAAAGAGGTGGAGGTGTGTGTGAGACTTTAATTTTGTCCTGTGATTTCTGTGGGGATAAGAGATATATGTGACAACTAGCTCTCCAGTAATCTGTCTGTGGTACACTGGGATCTGCAAGTCACATGGAGAGTCATTTCTGCTATTTACAAAAGCTTTATAGTCTTGCTGCTGAATATTTTCATCAAAAAAGCTTAGGCTTTCAGTTACATAATCGATATGTGAAGGTTTTAATGGAGGACACCCAATAAGGTATTTAGGGCTAGAGACTCCATCGGCACTATATTTTTCCCCCACTGATAGAAATTGATCTGAAAATTGATTGCTTGCCGAAGCAATTGGCAACACCATGCACACATGGGTAAATCATTTTAGATATATACAAAATGTTGGAGTAACTCCGCAGGACAGGCAGCATCTCTGGAGAGAAGGAATGAGTGATGTTTCGGGTCAAGACTTCTTCAGACTGAGAGTTGGGTGGTGGGGAGGGGGGGATAACTAGAGAAATGGAAGGGTACAAAGAGCATGTAAGGTGTGAAAAGGACAGATCAAAGCAGACAGTGATCAAGGAAATGTACAATGGTTCATTGTTGGCTGAGGGGAAGGTGACAACGAGGTGTATACAAAGTGAGAGTAGAGAAAGGGGCGAGGCAGCAGTCCTGGGGTGCACCTGTGTTGATGATCAGTGAGGAGGAGATGTTGCTGTCGAACTGGAAGATGAGGAAGTCAAGGATGCAGTTGCAAATGGAGATACAGAGACCCAAGTCTTGGAGCTTGGTGAGGAGTTTGTGGGGGATGATTGTGTTCATCGCTGAGCTGTAGTCGATGAACAGCAGCCTGAAAAACGTGGTCCAGTTACCCAGATGGTCCACAGCTGAATGGAGAGCCAGTGACTGGTGTTGACCTGTTGTAGCGATAGGCAAATTGAAGCTGATCCAGGTCATTTCTGAGACAGGAATTGATTTTCGCTGTAACCAACCTCTCAAAGCACTTAATGACGGTGGGCATAAGTCCTATCAGATGGTAATCATTGTAACACGTTACTATGCACTTCTTGGTTACCATCACAATAGATGGCAGTCTGAGGAAGGGTCTCAATCCAAAATGTCACGCATTCCTTCTCTTCAGAGACGCTGTCTGTCCCGCTGAGTTACTCTAGCTTTTTGTGTCTTCGGTTTATACCGGCATCTGCAGTTCCTTCCTGCACAATAGATGGCTTTTTGATTCAGGTGGGATCCTCCCTCCGCAGAGGATTACAGCACATAATCGAGCCATTTGGACCACTCACTAGAGTCAAACAGGGTACCCTATCTAAGCTAGTCCCATTTGTCTGCATTTGAACCATATATCTGAAAAGGAACAAGGAAAGACTTCTATTTTAGGAGGAAGAATGAAGAGAGGCAGTGTTATGCAGAGAACACAATTAATTGCAATATTAAGATATGGGTGCATATGTACATAGTTCACTGAAAGTGTTTGGGCAGGTTGAGGAAGCAGTTAATGATGCATGGTGAACCCTGGGCATAATGAGCCGAGGCAAACAGTGCAAGAGGAAGGAAGTCAGATGAACCTTGATGAAACACTGAAGTACTGAAGTAATGTTCCAAGTGAAGTATTGTGCATGGATTGCACAGTCAGTGGGTGTACTGGCAACAGATTCAATTATCATGTTCCAAAGGTAACCGAGTAAGCATTAAAAAGGAGTGAACTGGAGAAAGGGGAGGGAAGAGTAACTAGCGAGATTACATTTGAATGGAGTAGGCATGGACTCCGAGGACTTCCTTGCCCCCTTCTATGGATGACTTTTATGTGATTCTGTAATCTCTATAAGACTAATTAGGGGCCTGTCCCACTTAGGCGTATTTTTAGGCGACTGGACCCCCCCCTACAACAATGACTACGACAAGCTACAACAACCTACCACCTAGTCAACGTCAAGCTACGGCAAGCTACCGACAACTGGTGACCTAACCATCGCGTACACCTATGACCGCACCTATGACAACCTAAGACCACACAGATGGCAACGTACGACAACCAAAGTCAACCTACATCTACCCACGACAAGCTACAACCGTGTCGGCGACAACAGAAGACAATTCACATCATTTTGGACACCGGTTTTGACGCCGGTACCTGTCGCCAGTTCACGTAGGTAGTCGCCAATGGAATTCAACGAGGTCAGCACCGGCGACAACCTACATCGCCTGGCGACAACCTGGGGACAACCTACGACAGCGTCTACATCAGGAGAGGTCAAGCTACGATCATTGGCGTCAAACCAACAGCCGCCAATTTTTTTTTAACATTTCAAAATCCAGCGATGACCAGAAAAGCGCTACGACTCTTTGGAGACTACTCACGGCTCCATACAGGCGACACTCCAGCGACCCCAGTGTGGCGACAGCCTAGTTGCCTGTAGTTGCCTAAAAAAGCACCTAAGTTGGACAGGGGTTTAACACAACCCCACTTCCACACCACACAATGACTTTTTCCCCCAAGATATTTTCCTGTGGTGCTTAATCCGTTTCCTTCCTCTCAGCCCAATTATTCACTAAACCAGAGTCAACCTGAGGGTCAAGCTGTTTTATTCCTCTGCTCGCTACACCCTAGAATCCTTTCAACTCTCCTCCATCTCATCTGCAATAAAATGCAAAGTGCTCACGGGCATTTCAAATGAGTTTGAGATGTTGTTCAGCAGCCCCTCCTCACACCATCCAGCACCACATGGTACTCTCGCAGTCAGCATCACAATTATCCACAAGCATCCACTTCGATCCTGACACCTGCCTCCTTTTCCGGTTTCTCTTCTCCCTCCTCTTCCTTCTCTGAATTTATTGTGCCCATAAAATGTCCCACTTCCATCCTTGCCTTGGCCTTTCTGTTACCTTCATCACCATGTACTTAATACCAACAGCCTTAATTAATCCCATTTTTTCTGGGGTGATTTCTCATCCTCCCTATATTTATCACATTGAGCTGCACAGTGGTGCAGCTGGTAGACCTGCTGCCTCACAGTGCCAGAGGCCTGGGTTCGATCTTAACCTCAGGTGCAGTCTGTGACGAGTTGGCACATTCTCTCTGTGACCACTTTGGTTTTCTCTGGGAGCTCCATTTTCCTCCCTACCTTAAAGATGTGCGAGTTTATAGGTTAATCGGCCTTTGTAAAAGTAAAATGCCCCTAATATGTAGAGAATGAATGGGAAAGCGGGATAACATAGCACTAGTGTGAACCAGCTGTCCGCCCCAAATGCTTCCATCCCTCCAAACACACTATCTGTGATGGACTATATGACATTTTTAAGGCTCCTCTGAAGTGGAGTGGAAACAAGTTGCCCTTGGCACAGGGGAATGCCGAAGAAGAAGAGAAAGCATTGTTATCTACCAGACTTGACATCGATCAGATAAGTTTTCTTTGTGCTTGAAAACTCTTTGAAAGGCAGGTTCAGCTTTTTTGAAAACTTGAACAAGTTTTGCTAGTTCCGACAGAGATTTGCCGTATCTCCACACCATTGTGCCAACTCTGCCATTTCACTGCAATTGGCATGTGCACATCCATTCTATTTTGCCAACTAATGTATCTGATTTGGTCTTCATCGACTCCACGGGCATTAGTTAAGGAATGTAGGTTGGGTCATTGGGTGACTTGCAGCCCTAAAGGAACTATCAGCCCTAGACGAACTCTCAGCCCTGAAAGTTAAAGCCAATATCTTGCAGATTAAATTACCAACATTATTTTGTAAAGACATGGCAAGTGTAGCTGCCAGAATGAGTCAAATCATTTCCTCAGAAGCAACACTAAATCTTCTGTTGCCTGTATTATACAGCACTGTGAAGTGTTACAGGTGTTTCGGATATAAATACCAAAAAGGCTATGTAAAACAGCAAAGCTACTGTATAAAATTACACATGCCTTCTGTAATATTTTTTCTTCGTGTTTCAATTTGTTAATCTTCCAGTCATTTTGTGAGGTATATTTTGTTTTCAGTTATTTTGCGAAGGTGTACTGTTGTAGCTTTAATCGTGATAATTAATTGGTAACTAAAATAACTTAGGTCTTCTCCTTGAAAGTAATCCAGCCACCAGCTGACAGTAATGTATTCTGAGGCTAGCACAATGTAAATCCACTCTTGTCTTTGTCTGTTTCCTCAAAGTTCAGAGATTTCTTCGTTATGAGTTGGATTCAATTTTTCCATTTCTTTTTTTTTTCCATTTTGTAGAATAAGAATTTATTTAAATGCAAATAAGTTCTTCAATTCCACAGGCAAATTCTTCGGTTCCAAGTTTATGATATATTCAAACAAGATTTTAGACACACAGTGATTCGAGCTTTTAACTTTATATATCTGATAAGTGATGATAATCGTAACACTCTCACAAAAGTACTGGATCAAAGCTTTGCAGCAGAACAGAGAAAAACATGATTAGATGTCAGACTTGAATAAATTGATGCCACAAAGCAAAGATTTTGAAATGTCTTTATTCTCCTATTTTCAGTTTTAAGCTCACACTATCAATTTTTACCTCTATTAGGTAGAAAATTGCCAATGTTTCATGGCTTTGTTTTCTCTTTTGTGTCTGTTCCAATGTCCCTCTCCCACTCCCACTCAAAATGTTACCCATTATTTTGTGTAACGCAGATCACCAGCATGTAGTGCCACAATGTACAAAACAGCCAACAGTAATTTTCATCTTAGTGAGTTGATATTCTTCTCTAACTCATCTTTCAACCCCTTTCTTTAAGTGTTATCCTTTTTTCAATAACTGTTCATTTATATTTCTCTTATATGTCTTTTATCTTTGTAGCTACATTTCATATACAGGATATGCACCACTATGCATCCACAGTATAAGAAAATAACTGCAGACGCTGGTACAAATCGATTTATTCACAAAATGCTGGAGTAATTCAGCAGCATCTCGGGAGAGAAGGAATGGGTGACGTTTTCGGGTCGAGACCCTTCCTCAGACCCTTCCTATGCATCCACATATTTGTATAGGGATGAATGACAATGAATGACTTGCATTGTTTTCCTAACAACAGGATGCCAAAGTGCTTCACAGCTAATTAAACTTTTAAAGGCCATAGACTTACGTGGACCCATTGGGTCCAATCTCTCCTGCAGGCCTCTCCTGTGGCAACCCTCCCCCCACTCACCCACTCCATCCCCCTCAACCCCCCTTATCCCCCCTCCTCCACTACCCACTCACCCACTCCATCCCCCTCAACCCCCCTTATCCCCCTTCCTCCCCTCCCCACTCCATCCCCCCTTATCCCCCCTCCTCCTCCCCCCCCACTCACCCACTCCATCCCCCATGAACCCCTCTCCTCCCCTCCCCCCTCACCCACTCAGCCACTCCATCCCCCCTGAAACTCCCTTCTCCCCTCCCCCCCACTCACCCACTAAGTCGGGGAGCATCTGTATTAAGATCGACGGGCCCCAACTGCGCACGTGCGGACTGATGTTAAAAACGCTGCTTGTCCTCCCAGTGGGGGGAGGGGAGCACATCTATTGCTGGGCAGGGCGTGTCCCTCGGGGCCATGGGCGGGCAAGGGGGGACAGGGAAGGGGAGAGGGAGACACTCACCTCGGCCCGTGCCTCCAGTGCTGCAGCCAGAGCAAGCCATGGACCCGCGGCGAAGCGTGGCGAACGGTGGCGACGACCATCTTGGTGGACCCTCTGCCATTGTGCTGGAGGAAGGTCAGGCAGGGTATGCCGGGACAGGCGCCGGTCCTCCCGGCGGGGGTGGGGGGGGGGGGGGGAAGGAGTGTCAATTAAAGTTAGCGGAAGCCCGTCGGCTCAGCAGCGCCGCCCCCCCGTTGTTGGCCGCCAATCCCATCACGCTGGCGGTCATCGTGAGCCCCCCTCCCTCATTGGCCTCCACTCCCGTCACTCAGGCTGGTCCCATTGTGACGTGAACGCAGAAGACGGGCAAAGTAAGTTGGAGAGTGAATTTTTTTACTTAATTTTTTTACTTTAAAATGTCAATAGCTTCAAAAATATAAGACCAATTTGAATGAAACGGGCTAAACACACCCCAGGACGATGGTGAGTAAGGTGGGCCTAAAATTGTCGCGCTCTCGTGTACCGTTTTTTTTTTCCGGATCAAAACCACACAAAGAAACATGGGACAAACAAACGGGAGAACAAACATACAGGAAGTGAGGAACAAACAAGATGAGAGCTTTAGTAATATACTAGACCAAGTGGACCCGTTGGGCCCTAACCTCTCCTACATTGGTGTAGCACCCTCTCCTCCCCCACTCCTCTCTGCCCCTCCTCCCCCTCCCCCCTCCTCCCCCTCCCTCCTCCCCCCTCCCTCCCCTCCCCCCACCTCCCTCCTCCCCCTCCCTCCCCTCCTCCCACCTCCCCTTCCCCCCTCCCTCCCCTTCCCCCATTCCCCTCCCCATCTTCAACCCCCCCTTATTCTCCCTCCTCCCCCCCTCCCCTCCCCCCCTCACTCCCAAGGAGATACACTTTAAACTTTAAAATGTGAATAACTTTTAAAATACAACACCGATCGCTATGAAACTTCTTCCATTAGCATCAAAGGGACGATGGTGAGTAAGGTGGGCCTATAATTGCCGTGCTATCGTGTACCATTTTGGCTGTAGTTCAGGAACAAACAAACAAACAAACAAACGAGAGTTTTACTATATAGATAGATTCATTCTTGTAATGTAACAATCAATCTGCACATAGCAGGCTACCAAAGATGGTGATAAAAAATAAATTATTTGTTGTCTTTTAGGTTGAGGGATACATGTTTATTTGGATTTCTGGAGACATTTATTACTCAACTTCAAATGGTCATCTTTACAAAGGAGATACATTCATATAATCTTCTATACTTCCAACATTATAGCCTTTCAGTGTTATCACAATGTTAACCCAGGTTTTATCTAAAGCAGCTAAATGGAAGTGGGAAAGGTAAAAAACGTAAGTTCCTTAACCGCACTGATCCTGTGCCAAGAGAAACTTAGAAACATAGAACATAGAAAAATAGATGCAGGAGTAGGCCATCTGGCCCTCCGAGCCAGCACCACCATTCAATATGATCATGGCTGATCATCTAAAATCAATACCCCGTTCCTGCTTTTTCCCCACATCCCTTGATTCCTTTAGCTCTAAGAGCTAAATCTAATGAGCTAGAGAAGTAGGGTTTCCCCACATATCCTGCTGTCTGGCCCTCTTTCACTTCCCATCCTTTGCCATAGAAGGCTGTGGAGGCCAAGTCAGTAGATATTTTTAAGACAGTGATAGATAGATTCTTGATTAGTACAGGTGTCAGAGGTTATGGGGAGAAGGCAGGAGAATGGAGTTAGGAGGGAGAGATAGATCAGCCATGATTGAATGGCGGAATAGACTTGATGGGCCGATTGGCTGAATTCTGCTCCTACCCCTCATGACCTTATGACCCATCCCGAGCACCACTATGACTTGACAAGTTAATCATCGCGCAGCACATGGTGTGACTTGTCCACTCTATTACTGATCAGTATCAGTTCATCTCCATTCTCTTATCATCAGTGTACACTACAAAATCAAATGCATGATTTTACTTCCAGCTATCAAAACAGGTGAAGATGCAGTGGTTTTTACAAGAACAATTTTCTGGCATGCATTCCTAATGATGAATCTACTGTAAGCAAGCTGATAAAGTAGGAAAAAATAAGGCGGCTGTTGATGTATGGCAGGGAGCAGTTTTGCATGTGTATCATCAAATGGGTTGAGTCAATTGAATTCCTTCAGCTATTTGTGAATGCATCACCTTAGTCAAAATTACCAATTAGCCTACATCTTGACATTTCATTCAGGAATGAATAAAGATCATAGAACAGTGCAACATAGGACCAGGCCCTTCATGCCACAATGTCTGTGCCAAACATGATGCCAGGTTAAACTACCCCTTTTGCTTACACATGATCATTATCACTCAATCCTCTGTACACCTATGCACGTATCTGAAAGCCTCTTACACACCACTATCATATCTGCTTTCATTACTATCTCTCTAACAGTGCGTTTCAGGCTCCAACCATTCTCTATGTAAAAAGGTTGGTCCCCAATCTCCTTTAAACTTCCCCCTCTCACAAGCTTTGCCCTGTAAAATTTGACATTTCCACCTTGGGAGAAAGATTCTGACTGTCTGCCTCTCAAAATGTTATATACTTCCATCAAATTTTCGCTCAGCCTCCAGCACTCCAGAGAAAACAATCCAAGTTTTTCCAATCTCTCCTTATGTCCTGGTAAAACCCTTCTGAACCCTTTCCAAACCCTCCACATCCTTCCGGTAATGGGATAGCAGAATTGACCGACACGGTGGCGCAGTGGTAAAGTTGCTGCCTTACAGCACTTGCAGCGCCGGAAACCCGGGTTCGATCCTGACTATGGGTGCTGTCTGTACGGAGTTTGTACGTTCTACCCATGACATGCGTGGGTTTTCTCCGAGATATTCGGTTTCCTCCCACACTCCAAAGACATACAGGTTTGTCGGTTAATTGGCTTGATAAAATATCTTTTTAAAATTGTCCCTAGTGTGTGTAGAATAGTGTTAATGTGTGGGGATCGCTGATCTGCGCGAGCCCGGTGGGCTGAAGGACCTGTTTCCGCGCTGTATCTCTAAACTAAACTAAACTAAACTGAACACAATAGTTCAAATATGGCCTAACCAATGTTTGTTAAAGCTACAAAATGACTACCTGACTCTTATACTGAATACCAAAGAAGGTGAGCATACCATTCACCTTCTTTACTGCTCTAGGGGTTGCTATCTTCAGGGAGCTATTGACTTATACCTCAAGATCCCACTGTACATCAGTGGTGTTACGGGTTCTGCTATTAACTACATAGGTTCAACTTACCCGAAATGCAATATTCCACATTATCCTCAAATTAAATCCATCTGTCATTTCAAGGTTTCAATGTCTCAAGGTCAGTTTAATGTCACATATACCAATTAAGGTACAATTAAATTCGAACTGTAACTCTGTAACTGATCTGTATTGTGCTGTATCCTTTGATATCTATGTCACTGATCATAACTTAACCATTTTTTGTGTTGGCTGCAACTCCATCTACATTTTCATCCAAGTGATTTATATCACAATCCACAGAGAATCTGGCATTAATCCCTTTGGAAGCCCACTGAACACATGCTTCCAGCCAAATAGCACCATTCCACCAATACCTTCTGCATTCTGTGGCTAAGCCAGTTCTGATTCTAAACTATCAAATCATCATGGATCCCATGCATCTTAATCTTCTGTATCAACATGCCATGAGGGACCTTGTCAAATACTTTTCTAAAGTCCATGTAGACAGCATGAATTGTTCTACCCTTATCAATCATCTTCACACCTCCTCAAAAGACTAAAATCAAGTTTGTAAGACATAACCTGCGCGGGAAATAAGCCATGTTAAATGTCCCTCAATTGACCATTCTCTCAATTGAAGACGAACTGCTGATAACACATGTGTATATTGCATGATGATATCAATATGTTACATGCATGTAATTAGTTTAGTTTAGTTTAGTATACTGTGATGTCTTAAGAGGTCGGGAGCTTTTCTCTTGAAGGTTGGGAGGTGTGGGTGCCGGAAATGATGACAGAAACGTTCTTGTTTTCAAACTTAAATTCCATATATTTAGTCTTTTCCAAAAACAGGTAAACTTAATTGTTTGCAGACAGGTACACAAAACCAAAACAGGTAGTTAAATCAAAACTGTAGCTTGCTGCCTTCTTACAAAATATAACTCAAACACTGCTTCTCTCACTGTCTGCTCCAGTCATTGTCTCTCTTCTTAAATACACTGCTTCCCTTCCCTTTTAGCTCTCTCACTGAGGCAATCAGCTCATCTGGTTCAGCTGGGCAGCAATCAGTGTCAGCAGCAATCAGTATCAGCAGCAATCAGTGTCAGCAGCAATCAGTGTCAGCAGCAATCAGTGTCAGCAGCAATCAGTATCAGCAGCAATCAGTGTCAGCAGCAATCAGTGTCAGCAGCAATCAGTGTCAGCAGCAATCAGTGTCAGCAGGGCCGGCAGCCCTGCTGACTATGGATTTTGTAGTCTTTTGCTGGCAGCCATGATGGTTTGTAGTCCTTGTTGCATCCACAGGGAGGAAATGTATCTCCCCTCTATGACTCTACCTCTCATGATATCACAATACATACAGTGTGGAAACAGGCTCTTCAGGCCACTGTATCCGTGCTGACCAGCGATCTCCGTACATTAGCACTATCCTACACACACTAGGGATAATTTATACCAAGCCAATTAACTTACAAACCTGTAGGTCTTTGGAGTGTGGGAGGAAACCAAAGATCTTGGAGAAAACCCACGTGGATACGGGGAGAACGTACAAACTCTGTACAGACAGCACCCGTAGTCGGGATCGAGCTGGGGACCTGGGTCTCTGGCGCTCTAAGGCAGTAACTCTACCGCTGAGTCTCCGTGCCGGCCATTAATTTAGATACTAATATACCACAGCCTTCCCCTTGCATTACTTACCTCAATTGATTCCTGTGGCAACAAGTTACACATTTTCACCACTCTCTGGGTGACATTCTTCTTTAAAATTCTCCATTTGGTTTCCTGGTGACTATATTATATTAATGATTACTAATGTTCACCTTTGCTACTCTCTCTGAATCAACCATATCAAAAAAACGTGCAAAATTAAAAAAACTCTACCAATATTTTTCTTTCCAAATACAAGTAATTTGGCCTATCGATAATTTTCTGGTAGGTTTAACCAAATAAATCTGTTTTCTTCTTTGCAAATTGTTTTTGCATATCTCAATTGCCTCTCTACCCTTTTTACAAATTAGTAATATATTCCTTTATTCGTCCCACACCAGTGACTAAAACTGTTTTGTTTTCCATTAATGCTCAACCCAAGATTCAGTATATGTTTCCAATATATTATTTTCATATGTAATTATTACCTCTTAATTTGTTTTGTTGTCTCCCATATTAACCTGCATTGCAACTTTTAGTGAAGTACATATTTGTACTCCTAAATCCCTTTTGTTCGTCTGGCTCACTTATTTTACAGGTATTGTGTAATCTTCTTATTTTTTCCTATCAAACTTTTAATGACAAAATATATTTGCCAGTTCTATCCACATCCTGCAGATTTATCTCTGTCTTTGCAGTTATAATCTTGTTAACTTGTTCTTCTTAGCTATATTGTGCCACAGTCGTTCTACAAATTATGTCCACCAGACAGGAACGGGGTACTGAATGTGAATGATCAGGCATGATCACATTGAATGGCGGTGCTGGCTCGAAGGGCTGAATGGCCTACTCCTGCACCTATTGTCTATTGTCTATTGTCCATTCAGTACATTTCCAGCATTTGTTGCCTCGGATTATCGGCACTGCCAGATTTCTGCTATGTGCTTTCCTCTTGCTTGATTAACCTTCAGGTTCTCAGGGATTATTTATGTAATTAAATTGGTATGGTGGATTGTGCACGGTTGGTGGAAGAAATCAACTTAAGAACATAAGTGCGCACAAAAAAATATTTACTGATAGGTACACTTGATTTGTTGAGTCACTTGTTTATTCTTCTTCATATATTCTTAGTACAGAATTTCATCTGCTTTTGCAACCATGTCTAATACTTCCTAATACAGCAACTGATAAAGAGGTTAACTGGAAGGTTTGGTACAACCCGACACTAGTTGCACAAAACAAAAGACAAACTTTCAGCTATTTATTTAAAAATTTCTACGTGAATATTTAAATGTTTTAAATTGATACCTCGAATAAAACTAGTGACTGAATATAAAGTAATTTCTATATTACTGGAACGTAAGTCCACGATGGTAAACACACATTGCAGCCACTGTCTTTGTTAGCCTATACACCTCTGAAGGCTTAATATGAACCTTGATCTGTATATGTTACAGTGTAAAATTAAAACAATGAGTAAATGTTTTATAGTATAAAGTAGAGAATGTGGTGGTGGAAGCCTTTGTCTTTGGTGGTATGTTTATCATGCCTTGGTTAACCAAAATTTCATATATGAAACAATAGGGATATGAAGGGTATGTATGGGCAAATTGTAAATAACAGTCTAAACAGTAGTATTATTCCAATGAGAACAAAAGGGCAGTGATTTTATCCCACTTGCTTTCTGCATTTGATTCTCTGTTCTGTTTAACAAGAACTCCGCCAGCCAAACAGATGATTTCTCTGGAACAGCATCACAATTATCTGTCATTGACTTTTGTGATCATCGCATTACTCTTTGCCATGAGGCAACTCTGGCTTTGAGGTGGCTAATTATTGAAGATCATTGGTCACCAAGCCATTGAAGAAGAGACGCCATTAGGAGAATGTGAATTGATTTGTATTTGACTAACTCAATGTGGACAAGAAGTGTGAGTCCCACTGTAACTTTCCAAATCCTGTCCTCGGAAACATTGCCTGGCTAGGACACCGGAAGGGACCTGCAGATAATTTCTCCAGTGGTAGAGTGGAGGGTGGCAGTAAGGAAGGTTAAGTCAGCTTGGCTGTTGTTGCTGGTATCTTTGTGGCCCCAGTTTTACCAAATCTATGCAGCCTGCAGTGGTACATCTTAAGATTCCAGTCAAGATGTTAACTGTGTCTTGTTGAAACGTTGTATGGAATGGTGATAAGTCCTTGTGAAATTTGTGGTGGGCTCATAATGGTAATTAGAAGCACAGCAAGGTTAGTACATTATTTCTGGTGAATGATGTTTACTTAAGACATTAACTCAGTTTTGTTCTCCACAAATGCTGTTCAGCCAGCTGAATATTTCCGGCATACCTGGAGAAGGGATGTACCTTTAGAAAGAAGAGGAGGAATTTCTTAAGTCAGAGGGTGGTGAACCTGTGGAATTAATTGCCACAAAAGGCTGTGGAGGCTAAGTCAATGGATATATTTAAGGTAGAGATCGATAGATTCTTGATTAGTACTGGTGTCAGAGGTTATGGGGAGAAGGCAGGAGAATGTGGTTAGGAGGGAAAGAGAGATCAGCCATGATTGAATGGCGGAGTAGACTCGATGGGCGAAATAGCCTAATTCTGCTCCTCTCACTTATGGACTTATGAACCCCATTGTTAGGCAAAAAATGTCACTGTTAAAATCAGTCACTTGGTTTGTTTTGACTTCGTGGACCTCCATTAAATGATAAGAACAAAGGTAGGAAATATGTTTCAGTCACTCGTTCCAAAGGTATTGGCCACTAGCTGATCTCATCGGCATGCAATGTTCCATTAGAGATGACAGAAGCAATTCTCTGGTTCTCAGTTGTACTCTCAATGGCTAGTGTTCACGCACATTTTTAATGCTAACAAGCTTTAATTTAAATAGCTTAATCCCCATAACCAAAATAAAATTAACCTTAATTTTGCTAACATCTTTCTATCTCCATTATAAATATTGTGTTTTTGACTAGCACATGAATATTATTAAAGCATTCAGCCAGGTTTTAACATGAACCATGTCCACAGCGACAATTTAATGTGTTAAAGAATATTGTTCACGTTCCATCTATGTAGAATATTAATACTGTCTGCGAGCACTTGTTTTTTTTGTTGCAAAACCTTGCTTCCTCCTGTCAGCTTTTCATATTATAAAATCCCCTGTCCACGTTTCTAATGGAAGCTGCCAATGTGAAGTTGTCAGGCTATAATTATACCTTTCTAAATCCTTTGCTTGCACAGTGACAAGGGATAATCAATTTAAAATTGTCACCAGGAGACTGAGGTGTGAGGTTAAGAGGGTCAGAGAAGCGTTGAATGCTTAGCCATGGGGCATCGTTAAAAAAGTGACCACATTTTTGGAAAATAAAATTAGATTGATACTTTAGGCAGAGAAAGCTTCAAGACTGTGGGCTGAGTAGAATAAAGGATCTAGTTCTGGAGTGATCAAGCAAAGAGCTGGACATCTTTAATGGGAGAGTGCGATCATCATTAAATCTCAACTCACTTCTGTTTAGTTTAGTTTAGTTTAGTTTCGTTGTAGTTTAGTTTCATTTAGTTTCATTTAGTTTAGCTTAGTCCGCACTGACCAGTAATTACCCATACACTCATACTATCCGACACTTGGGACAATTTACAGTAGCCAATTAACCAGCAAACCTGCATATCTTTGGAGTGTGGGAGGAAACCACAGGACCCGGAGAAAATCCATGTTGTCGCAGAGAGAACGATCAAACTCTATAGAGACAGACATCGTAGTCAGGATCAGACCCGGTTCTCCGGCATTGTAAGGCAACAACTCTACCACTGTTCCACTGCGCCACCACTGACGGCAATAATTTCTGTGATCAAGGATACTGCAGTCAGAAGTGAGATCAGGAAGCACTAATAATAATAATAATACATTACATTTGTATAGCGCTTTTCTAGACACTCAAAGACGCTTTACATGGTAAATAAGACATAAAAATAAATAAATAAACGAACAGAAAAGGAAGAATAAGGTGAAGCGACGGTCAGTCGTTGAAGGAAGTGTTGAACAGGTGAGACTTCAGTGATGTTTTGAATGTGGTGAGTGAGGAGGAGTCTCTGATGGTTTGAGGTAGTGAGTTCCAGAGGGTGGGAGCAGCGATGGAGAAAGCCCTGTCCCCCCAGGATCTGAGTTTGGTCCGGATGGGGGGGGACAGGAGGTTAGCAGCAGCAGAGCGGAGGGTACGGGTGGGAGTGTGCCTGTGGAGGAAGTCGCTAGATGATGTCATGCTTTGTTTGTCACCCATTTAATGAATTCTACAAAAGTGCTGTTATGCTCACACCCCAATTACACAGCCCACACAAGTCAAATCCAATGCACTTAAAGATGTCCACGCTGAACTCTGCTGCTTGTACTAAATCACCAGGCCATGAAGGAATTATGGAAGCAGGAACCATTATGGGTTAGCAAGGACAAGAGAGTTGAGTGAGCAGGAGTTTCAGATAAAGTGAAGCATGCTAATCAGGGAAAATAGGAAGCCAGCTAAGAGTGCAATGCAATATTTGGCCCGGATTGTAGCGCAGAAAGAATTTTAGTGCCAGGTCGAGGAAACGCTTCTGAGGCAAGAAATGAATTTCCCAAATGATATCTATTAATTGTCCTTTAATTTTTTTTCATTGCCTTCTTACTGAGACCTAGCTTAATTGATAAGCTGAAGACCAGTCCCCTCTTTCCCCATCTTTCCTCGCTCACCTTAGATTGTTGTCCTCTGGTTCTTGATTCCCCTACTCTGGGTAAAATACTCTGTTCATTCACCCTATCTATCCCTTTCATGAGCCTATGCACCTCAAAAAGATCACCCTTCAGCATCCCAGAAGAGTAAAAGTGCTCCTCTCATTTGACCATTCTGCCTGCTGCGTTCTAGAAGAGAATGAAAGGCAAGAGGTTTAAAAACAGATAATCAAACTGCTCCCGACAAGTGAGTTAGCAACGTCCCACCTCTGTTAAAACTGTAAGTGAATAGGCTCAATACGGGCTTGGGTTCCTCTTTCATGTTTTCTATTACAATGCTAGCCCATTCATTTTTTGGGATTCGCCCCCATATCTTTCAAACATAATAAAAGAAATAAGAGCGCAGAAATAAATTGGTTAAGTCACAGGCAAGGATTGGTGATATTAGAGACAGGTGGAGATGGTATCTGTGATTAAGGATAACTGTAGGTTGAAGAGAATTCAACAAGAAATAAAGCACCCAGGTCACAAATAGCCCAAGGCAGTGGCTGTAAAAGATGCTGAATTGCATGATAAAGGTTCTGAGTTTGTGAGAAAATTGAAGATAACAGATTTGATCTTACCAATGCCAATTGACACATTGGGAGACACCAAAAATTGTGTTATTAAGGAATCATAACGAAACATTACCTGTGCAGGAGAGTGGTGCTAAAGAATAAGATTAGCCACTAGTAAATTACAGAGCAGGCATGGGAGATGAAATTTCTTGCTGTTGGTCCCATTATGGTTCATCCAAATCTTATATTCTGGACTAGTATAGGTGGATGTTATTTCATACGAGAAAATCCTCGTTCAAATTGAAAAATAAATATATATTGCTGAATATCTACTTTAGAAATATAAGGTATTCTACACAATGTGCCATTCATTTTGAAGAACAAGACCAAAAATATTACCACTAGAAAAATATTATGTTTAAGTTACATTTGTCTATCTATTTAGCACCAATGCCGATATCACAGAACATTCTCAGACTATTTTGTGACACAGAAGTAGATAACTGTTTAGTTATCTGACTATATGAAAATAACTGCAGATGCTGGTACAAATCGATTTATTCACAAAATGCTGGAGTAACTCAGCAGGTCAGGCAGCATCTCGGGAGAGAAGGAATGGGTGACGTTTCGGGTCGAGACCCTTCTTCAGACTGATGTCAGGGGGGCGGGACAAAGGAAGGATATAGGTGGAGACAGGAAGATAGAGGGAGATCTGGGAAGGAGGAGGGGAAGGGAGGGATAGAGGAGCTATCTGAAGTTGGAGAAGTCGACGTTCATACCACCGGGCTGCAAACTGCCCAGGCGAAATATGAGGTGCTGCTCCTCCAATTTCCGGCGGGCCTCACTATGACACTGGAGGAGGCCCATGACAGAGGTCAGACTGGGAATGGGAGGGGGAGTTAAAGTGCTGGGCCACCGGGAGATCAGTTTTGTTAATGCGGACCGAGCGCAGGTGTTCAGCGAAGCGATCGCCGAGCCTGCGCTTGGTTTCGCCGATATAAATAAGTTGACATCTAGAGCAGCGGATGTAATAGATGAGGTTGGAGGAGGTGCAGGTGAACCTCTGTCTAACCTCTGAAGAATCTGACTATTCTTTTAATAAGATGCTTTGAGCAAAGGTCGAAAGGGATCAAACCGTCGGAATCAGTTCAAAAGGTGACTATGGCAGAATTAATTCCACCTCTCATTCTTTAAACCAAAATTATGGGTAGTAGGTTTACTTTAATTTAGTTTAGAGGTACAACGTGGAATCAGGGCCTTCAGTTTACCTTGAGGGCGCTGACCAGTGATCCCTGCACACTAGCACTATCCTACGCACATAAGGGACAATTTCAAATTTTACCAAAGCCAATTAACCTACAAACCTCTATGTCTTTGGAGTGTGGGCAGAAACTGGAGATCCCAGAGAAAACCCACGCAGGTCACGGGGAGAACATACAAATTCCATGCAGACAGCACCTACAGTCAGGATCAAACCCAGGTTTCTGGCAGTATAAGGCCGAATGTTTACCGCTGCACTATCGTGCCGTCCTCTAAAAAGAAGAAATCAGTCCCCCACCACCACAAATTTTGCAGTCGAGTATCCTGCATTTGGGGACATTGCATGTGTCAGCACACCCAAAGTGCAATGGGATAGCCACGTCCTGGGAGAGCGGCTATCGTGACCACCGATCCTTCCCTTCCCTGCCAGTGTTTGGAATGGAATTAGGTTGCCGATGAATTCACTGCTCTAAATTATTGGAGATCAGTGAGGAGCTCAATCTAAGGCAGATTCATGGCAGCAGAACTCAACCCTGTGGCATGCACGTGGTCCGCTAACAAGATGTATAAGAAGCACTGGCTGATTATACAGTGCAGCTGGGGCCGCCAGTGGGGATTAACTGCAGAGCATCTGTGATGCTGTGTTTTTTAGTTTTAGTTTTAGAGATACAGCTCGGAAACAAACCCTTTCGGCCTACCGGCTTCGTGCCGCCCAGCGATCCCCGCACATTAACACTATCCTACACCCACTGGGGACAATTTTTACATTTACCAAGCCAATTAACCTACAACCTGTACGTCTTTGGAGTGTGGGAGGAAACCGAAGATCTCAGAGAAAACCCACGCAGGTCATGGGGAGAACGTACAAACTCCGTACAGACAGCGCCCATAGTCGGGATCGAACCCGGGTCTCCAGAGCCGCATTCGCTGTATGGCAGCAACTCTACCAGTGCGCCACTGTGCCGCCCACTTAGACCAAATGTCCTACTCTTCTCCTATTTACCGTGTTTCTATCCTTCTACTCACAAACAGAAATGAAAGCTAAATCAAAACATGTCTTATTTCCTTTGTGTAGGAAAGAACTGCAGACGCTGGTTTAGACCGAAGACAGACACAAAATACCGGAGTAACTCAACAGTTCAACAGTTCAACAGAGCTTTATTTGTCATTCGGTACCAAGGTACCGAACGAAATTACATAGCAGTCATACACAAAAAAAACACAAGACACATGACCCCAACACAAACGTCCATCACAGTGACTCCAAACACCCCCTCACTGTGATGGAGGCAACAAAACTTCCACTCTCTTCCCCACGCCCACGGACAGACAGCTCGTCTCTGACCGACTCGCACAGTCCCCGCAAGGGGATGGAAGTCCCCGCGGCCGAGCCGCACCGGGCGCTGAAACATCCCGCGGCCGAGCCAGGCGACGGAAGGCCCCGCGGCCGTACTCAGGGTGACAGTCAGCATCTCCAGAAATGCTACCAATGCTACCTGGTAAGTTAGTCCAGCATTTTGTGTCTTGTTTCCTTTGTTGGGTATTGCACTACCAATAGATTTTTTCTTGATTGTTCCACTGGAATTATCCCGTGAAAAACTGACACAGTCAACTATGATGGAGGAGTTTTATGAAAAACTAACGTCAGGATAGAATATTACACAAGGGAAAAGTCTCTGCTTGCCTGCACTCTATTATATTCTGCAGAATTTATTGGACCCATTGCAAATCTATAATGCAGTGAAGAGTGAAGGAAGATAAAACAAAAAGAAATAAGAGTAGGATTAGGTCTGATGATCCTTTAAGCCTATTTTGAACTCAGCTCCACTTCCTTATCTGTTCCCCACAACACTTGGCTTCCTTTTAGACCAAAACTCTGTCCATTTCAACTGTGAATATATGAAATAACTCCAGCTCCTCAACTTATTGCAATAGAGAATTGCGACGTTGAACATCCCTCTGACAGAAGAGTCCTCCTCATATGAATCTTAAATGGACAATCACCAATTCAGGAAACTACAGCCCCCTGTTCCAGGTCCCTCAGTTTCTATCTCTGGAAGCCCCCTCAGATTTAAAAACCTTAATAAGATCTACTTTCATTCATCTAAACTCTAACGACTCTTAACCTAATCGACATTTCATTATAAGAGTCAATCTACTGAACCTTCTGTGAACTGTCATGTATTCAAGTAAATGATTGTAATAAGGAGGCCAAAGCTATATGTATGTATTATTCCCGGGTTTCACCAGTGAAAGATGTTACCAGTTACCAGTTGTAGTAAGATGTTCTTCCATACAAACTCAAACGTCTTTTCAATACACTGATAATATATTTGCCTTGCTGATTATTTGTTGTACCTGCATTCATGTTTTGTCTACAAGGACACTCAGATTCCTGTAGTTTCTCTCCATTTAAAGTTCTTCCAACAAAAGTGGAAAACTTCACATTTACTGTACCTTTAACTTTGTCAGTCAACTGTATCATCAACAAAATTGATGATAATAATCTCTGTCCCTTCATCCAATTCATTAGTAGAGATGTAAATTATTGACCACTATCACCAAACCCTTTGACCCCACTATTGTAGCTTGCCAACTTGAAAATAACCTATTTATCTCAACTGTCTCCTTACTGTTTACCAATCCTCTATCTATGCTAATAAATTACTCTCGGTCCCATGGAGCTCATACACTATGCAATTTATAACTTATCTGGATACTAATCTACTGCATTTATGTTATCCACCTTTACCAAAACATCCTTAAAGAATGCCGATAAATTTATTGAACTTTATTTTCAGCACAAATCAAGGGAGAAAGAGGGAAACTACAATAGGAAGTGTAAAATAAACGCATTTATTTTATTCATATTGGTGAACAAGAATATATCAACCCCATGTAATCAGGCAATTTGTTCTGCTGTTAGTCCATGTTATTTATAGCTAGTCGTTATTCTCTTCCAAGGTTTATTTTTCTTTAGACGTTAGACTTTAGAGATACAATGTGGAAACAGATCCTTCGGCCCACCAAGTCAGTGCCGTCTAGCAATCACCCCATACATTAACACTATCATACACAATAGGGACAATTAAATTTTTTATTGAAGCCAATTAAACTACAAACCTGTACATCTATGGAGTGTGGGAGGAAACCGGAGCTTCTAAAGAAAACCCACGTGGTCACAGGGATTGAACCTGGGTCTCAGGCGCCATAAGACAGCATCTCGACCGTTACGTCACTGTGCCTCCCTGATATATACACTAAATTGCACTAAACATTAAAGCAGCAGGCAAAAGGTTAAATGCTTACTGACACAAGAAACAATCACTTCCTCATCGACACTGAATTCCCATCCCCACGCATTATTTTACTTAAATAGACAAGTCCTTTAAAATTAAGATGAATTTCCCATGTAATTTCTCATGTGCACAACTCCCCCCATTTTCATTGAAGGAAGTATTTGCTGATCAATTATAATTTGTGCAAATATTTAACTTGATATTTTTCATAAGCATGCACATAATATTTATCCAAATAGAATATAATTTACACATTTCACAACAGCATTGCAGGAAAATAGTCTTCAATGAATTGCCTGATAAGATGAATGGAAATTTAAGAGTTTTCGTCAGGTGGGATTTCAGAGGCGATGAGGAAATGATTGTTTCGTGTGTCAGTAAGCATTTAACCTTTTGCCTGCTGCTTTAATGTTTAGTACAAATTACTGCTTCTGAAAAATAAACATAGGAAGAGAATAAATAACTAGAGATAAATAACATAGACTGAGCGTGGACAAATTGCAAATTGTCTCCCAAACAAGACAGGTATCCCAAGCCTTGAACAATAATGTTAATTCTGCCTCTTTTTCCACAGATGCAGCCTGACCCCTAATGAGCATTTCCACATTTTCTGCTTGTATTTATATTTTATCCCATGTAGATACCACTGACAAAAACCAAAAACATGCAGTAAGGGAAGGGGAATGGGAAAAGAACAATGGAGGAGCCAGCGGGGATAATTTGTAACTATATCAGCGCCGTTTATGTGGCGAGTATCTGCATTCTGTGGGTGTGCATCAAAGAATTTCACTGTGCCCTGCCAATAAAGTATTCCATTCCATTCTATTCCATTCCAAACTCATGGATGGACTGAGAGCATTCCTGCAACTCTTCCCTGTCTGAGTAGTTGTACATTAATTACCAAGCAAATCAGCTTCAGGAATGCTGAATGAGCTGCAATTCTCTGAGCTCACATAAAACTAAAGGAGAGAAAATTTACTTCTCATTTAAGACACAGTTTGAGCACACCAGAAGCAAATTAAACCCCACTGTGAACAATTACAGGGGATAATTTTTGGCACAGCTTTCTGTGGTACAACAGGTCTGTAAAATAAACATGATAGCTGATGCAGCATGTTATCATTTAAGTATTCTTTTACTATAGAAACAACATAAATGACATTTTTGAAAAGGTAATTTCAAGCTATACTTTCTTTTGATGTGATACTTTTAAAACTGTATTCCCGATAACTTTCATCAAGTTTTTATTTTGCAGACAAGGATTTTGTAAATCAAATGACAAACTAGTTTTTTTTCAATCGCCATTCTGCATTAACTTTGCAGTGTTTTCATTTTTTGGATGTTTTCAATTTTCCATACTCATAACTCTATTGATTTCAAGTAGCACCGTTAAATCTTCAATGTGACAGTGATGAATATCACAGAATAAGCCAAACTGCACAAATGGCTCAATACAAACATTGAATTAAAATGAAAACCCTGGGCTATTAAACTTACTTGAACAGAAGTTTATTTTCAAGTTTAATAAGATAATTTTACCTTTTATCAAAAAGGGATGCTGCCTGACCTGTTGAGTTACTTCTGTATTTTCTGTCTATCTATGCTGCCTGACCTGCTGAGTTACTCCAGCACTTTGTATTCTTTTTCTGTAAACCAGCATCTGCAGCTTCTTGTTTCTCCATTAAAAATCAGCACTTCCTATTATAATTCACCCTCATGCAAAATGATTCTATAATTTATATTTATGTAAAACTTTATTGCTGTCACCCCTTGGTGCAGGTTGGTGGATCTATGAACTGCTAACTACACTTTGGTGATACCTCATTTTCTGACTTGAATGTTGTGGATCAAAGGAGCTCAAAAACCACCCATGCCCGACACATTTGGCCCTTTCCATGTAGAGGCAGTATCTCCCCTGCTTTTACATCTCTCCTCAAAATATTGTCCTCTACCACTCCTCTTCTGAAAGACGGCCTGGCCCCATCAATATTCTTTAAACCCATTTCATCAATATTGCTGGATGCCTTTGCAATTAATCTCTTCAATACTTGGTATTTAACAATGTAAATTTGTGAAAGACACAAAACACTGGAGTAGCTCAGCGAGGCAGGCAGAATCTCTGGATAGAAGGAATGCCCATTCCTTCTCTCCAGAGATGCTGCCTGTCCCGCTGAGTTACTCCAGCGTTTTGTGTCCATCTTTGGTGTAAACCAGCATCTGCAGTTCCTTCCTAGAATGTAGATTTGTGGTAGAGTGTGCAAGTCTAACAAGATATTAACAAATCTGCTCTGCCTGTCGCAACATTATAACAAGATCATATTTCAAAAACTACAACAAAGATAAACAGATGGAGAATTGTGGTACAATTAAAAAATTAAATAATCTTTTATTTTGTTTCTTAGTGATTGTTCTCAAACCCAAGGTTTTTATGACTGCCTAATACTTGGTAAGCACCTGGTGGGACAATTCATTGTAAATAACAAAATGTCCCAACCCTGGAGGATGATCACAGAGGTAATGGATTGCATGCTTCCTCAAAGTCAGATCCAGCATCTGGATGTCAGCCACACCTTGATGAGAAGAACTGCTTCATTCCAATGGTTTCAACACCAATTGGTCTGAAGTCATTCAATTGGCTAAGTTTCTGTACATCAACAGCAAGAGGCATTTCAGTGCAGCCCAGCAAGTTATTGAAAGGACGTAAGTGATGTTTCTGTGATAAATGTACCCAGTCATTCAAAACAGCATATGCTGTTGCAGTGTTCTTCACATCCTGCAAGAGGAAAAAAACCCTTTCGCTTGCGCTAGAGAAGTGTAAAATTGTTAACGATCGTTTGAAATATATTGGCTTGGTCTGCACAATTTTGGGATTATATCACCAAATCACAAGACCGCATCATGCTGTGGTTCAAACTAATTAGAACTTTGTATGGGAAGGAACTGCAGACGCTGGTTTACACCGCCGATAGACACAAAATTGCTGGAGTAACTGAACGGGACAGGCAGCATCTCTGGAGAGAAGGAATGGGTGATGTTCTGGGTCGAGACCCTTCTTCAGATCTTTGTCAGCTTCTAACCACAACTAAATATTGCTCTCCTTTTATTTACAGTTTAGGTGGCATTAAAATTGCCATTGTGAAAACATCAAGTGAATGTTAGTGCCATCAAGGAGGAAGATAAACATGCCCTTGCCTTTCTTTAGGTCAAGTGGTTATTCTCCATTCTCCATTCTTTATGAAATAGCTTACTTTGAAACTATTGGGCCAGCAAAGATCTATGGCGTAACCTTAGAAATCATCCTAATGAAAGTAGTGTTCTTGATGCAGCTGAAACAAGTTAATATACAGTATGCCAGAAGTTCATTCAGTTCTGCATGGGAATGCTGCAGTCTGACTGTTGTATAGTTTGTGTAGCAAGTACACCCATACCGCTATCACCTAAAACATTGTTATTACAGATCACTGGTATATGTTCATTATATTCTCTAAATATAAAACTTATTCTCAAATCTGTTGCTGATTGCTGATATCAGTTTATATTGGCTGGTTTCTTTTTAAACTGCCATCCTGAACAGAGATAACAAATCTACTTATTCCGCAGATTATCACTTATAAACATGGTGGTCAGCGGTAGGGGTGGTGCCTTATAACACCAGGGACCCTGGTTTGATCCTGACCACGGGTGCTGTCTGTATGGAGTTTGTACATTCTCCCCATGACCTGCGTGGGTTTTCTCCGTGTGCTCTAGTTTCCTCCCACACTCCAAAGCTGTACAGGTTTGTAGGCTAATTGGCTCGCTAAAATTGTAAATTGTCCTTGGTGTTGTAGGATAGTGTTATTGTGCGGGGATCACTTGCCGGTGTGGTCTCGGTTGGCCGAAGAGCCTGTTTCCGTGCTATATTCTTACAGTAAACGAAACGAAACTAAACAGTTGGTGCATGTGTAGGAAGAAACTGCAGATGCTGGATTAAACCAAAGATAGACACAAAGTGCTGGAGTAACTCAGCGGGACAGGCAACATCTCTGGAGAGAAGGAATGGATGACGTTTCAGGTCGAGACCCTTCTTCAGACCTTTTGAAATGCATACTTCTGAAGTGGCTTCTTCTGAAATGTATACTCCTTTTCAATTATAACTGGAAATGCAGGAGATACTCAGGAAGTCAGACTGTATCTGTGGGAAGAGAAAGGAAGTTCATGTCTGAGGTAGCAGTTTCTCCCAGCATCTGCAATGGTTTCAATTATTCATTTTGTGCCTGGCATTTTACTGCCCGGGCAAGTGATGACACACACAGGTACAGTAAACCAAAATCAGCGATTATGCTCAAACTAAATTAAAATAATAAAACAATGTACCTTTAGAAAGGAGATGATGTGGAATTTCTTTAGTCAGAGGGTGATGAATCTGTGGAACTCATTGCCACAACTGGCTTTGGAGGCCAAGTTATTGGGTATTTTTAAAGTGGAGATTGAAAGGTTCTTGATTAGTAAGGATGTCAAAAGTTATGGGGAGAAGGCAGGAGAATGGGGTTGAGAGGGAAAGACAGGTCAGCCATGATTGAATGGCAGAATAGACTCAATGGGCTGAATGGGCCTAATTCTGCTCCGATGACTTATGAAGTTAAAAAATGGCGCAGGTTAACAGCAGATAACCAGCAGTTATAGCTGGTAGGGCCACAGGTAGTTGAGTAAGAGGATTGAATCAATTGAACCTGGGTTGATCAAAATATCATAGGGGCAGAACTTACTATTTCCACCAATTCTGCAATGTATATACTGAATCTAGATGTGGTTAAGCAAGGTTGTATTCCTCATTTACATTACTTTTAAACTGGAGAAAAGAGAATGGAATATGCCAGTTAGATGTTCTGAATGAGTAGAATGTGTGCCTTGCAGTTTTCTGATTCATTCCTGGAGGTTTGAATTGAGGATGTGAGGAAAAGCCACAATGACTTGTTATATAGAGACAAGCACAGAAATCTGGGTATCTTGAGATTAATTGTTAGAACTTCCCATCACTCTTGCTAAATCAATTAACTTGTGATATGCTTTCCCTTACATTCATCATTCCACCGTCATCACCAGTCATTGTTTATTGTCATCTTGCTTCCAGACAATTATATGACTGATCTTTCATTTAGTTCAAAGATACAATATGAAAATAGGCTCTTTAGCCCACCAAGTCCATGCCAACCATTGATTATCTGTTCATGCTAGTTCAAAGTTATCCCTCTTTCTCAACCACTCCCAAAACACCAGAGGCTAATTGACCAACCTGCATGTCTTTGGGATGTGGGAGGAAACCAAGAGCACCCGGAGGAAACCCACGCGGTCACAAGGACAATAGACAATAAACAATAGACAATAGACAATAGGTGCAGGAGTAGGCCATTCAGCCCTTCGAGCCAGCACCGCCATTCAATGCGATCATGGCTGATCACTCTCAATCAGTACCCCGTTCCTGCCTTCTCCCCATACCCCTCAATCCGCTATCCTTAAGAGCTCTATCCAGCTCTCTCTTGAAAGCATCCAACGAACTGGCCTCCACTGCCTTCTGAGGCAGAGAATTCCACACCTTCACCACTCTCTGACTGAAAAAGTTCTTCCTCATCTCCGTTCTAAATGGCCTACCCCTCATTCTTAAACTGTGGCCCCTTGTTCTGGACTCCCCCAACATTGGGAACATGTTTCCTGCCTCTAATGTGTCCAATCCCCTAATTATCTTATATGTTTCAATAAGATCCCCCCTCATCCTTCTAAATTCCAGTGTATACAAGCCCAATCGCTCCAGCCTTTCAACATACGACAGTCCCGCCATTCCGGGAATTAACCTAGTGAACCTACGCTGCATGCCCTCCATAGCAAGAATATCCTTCCTCAAATTTGGAGACCAAAACTGCACACAGTACTCCAGGTGCGGTCTCACCAGGGCCCGGTACAACTGTAGAAGGACCTCTTTGCTCCTATACTCAACTCCTCTTGTTACGAAGGCCAACATTCCATTGGCTTTCTTCACTGCCTGCTGTACCTGCATGCTTCCTTTCATTGACTGATGCACTAGGACACCCAGATCTCGTTGAACTCCCCCTCCTCCTAACTTGACACCATTCAGATAATAATCTGCCTTTCTATTCTTACTTCCAAAGTGAATAACCTCACACTTATCTACATTAAACTGCATCTGCCATGTATCCGCCCACTCACACAACCTGTCCAAGTCACCCTGCAGCCTTATTGCATCTTCTTCACAATTCACACTACCCCCCAGCTTAGTATCATCTGCAAATTTGCTAATGGTACTTTTAATCCCTTCGTCTAAGTCATTAATGTATATCGTAAATAGCTGGGGTTCCAGCACCGAACCTTGCGGTACCCCACTGGTCACTGCCTCCCATTCCGAAAGGGACCCATTTATCCCCACTCTTTGCTTTCTGTCTGTCAACCAATTTTCTATCCATGTCAGTACCCTACCCCCAATACCATGTGCCATAATTTTGCCCACTAATCTCCTATGTGGGACCTTGTCGAAGGCTTTCTGAAAGTCGAGGTACACCACATCCACTGACTCTCCCCTGTCAATTTTCCTAGTTACATCCTCAAAAAATTCCAGTAGATTTGTCAAGCATGATTTCCCCTTCGTAAATCCATGCTGACTCGGAATGATCCCGTTACTGCTATCCAAATGCTCAGCAATTTCATCTTTTATAATTGACTCCAGCATCTTCCCCACCACTGATGTCAGACTAACTGGTCTATAATTACCCGTTTTCTCTCTCCCTCCTTTCTTAAAAAGTGGGATAACATTTGCTATCCTCCAATCCACAGGAACTGATCCTGAATCTATAGAACATTGAAAAATGATCTCCAATGCTTCCACTATTTCTAGAGCCACCTCCTTAAGTACCCTGGGATGCAGACCATCAGGCCCTGGGGATTTATCAGCCTTCAGTCCCATCAGTCTACCCAAAACCATTTCCTGCCTAATGTGGATTTCCTTCAGTTCCTCCATCACCCTAGGTTCTCCGGCCCCTAGAACATTTGGGAGATTGTGTGTATCTTCCTCAGTGAAGACAGATCCAAAGTAACGGTTTAACTCATCTGCCATTTCTTTGTTCCCCATAATAAATTCCCCTGTTTCTGTCTTCAAGGGACCCACATTTGCCTTGACTATTTTTTTTCTCTTCACGTAACTAAAAAAACTTTTGCTATCCTCCTTTATATTATTGGCTAGTTTACCCTCGTACCTCATCTTTTCTCCCCGTATTGCCTTTTTAGTTAACCTTTGTTGCTCTTTAAAACAGTCCCAATCCTCTGTCTTCCCACTCTTCTTTGCTATGTTATACTTCCTCTCCTTAATTTTTATGCTGTCCCTGACTTCCCTTGTCAGCCACAGGTGTCTTTTACTCCCCTTAGAGTCTTTCCGCCTCTTTGGAATAAATTGATCCTGCAACCTCTGCATTATTCCCAGGAATACCTGCCATTGCTGTTCTACCGTCTTCCCTGCTAGGGCCTCCTTCCAGTCAATTTTGGCCAGCTCCCGCCTCATGCCTCTGTAATCCCCTTTGCTATACTGTAATACCGACACTTCCGATTTTCCCTTCTGCCTTTCCATTTGCAGAGTAAAACTTATCATGTTGTAATCACTGCCTCCTAATGGCTCTTTTACCTCTAGTCCCCTTATCAGATCAGTATCATTACACAACACTAAATCCAGAATTGCCTTCTCCCTGGTAGGCTCCAGTACAAGCTGTTCTAAGAATCCATCTCGAAGGCACTCTACAAACTCTCTTTCCTGGGGTCCATTTCCAACCTGATTTTCCCAGTCTACCTGCATGTTGAAATCTCCCATAACCACCATAGCATTACATTTTTGACACGCCAATTTTATCTCCTGATTCAACTTGCACCCTATGTCGAGGCTACTGTTTGGAGGCCTATAGATAACTCCCATTAGGGTCTTTTTACCCTTACAATTTCTCATTTCTATCCATACTGATTCAACATCTCCTGATTCTATGTCACCCCTTGCAAGGGAATGAATATCATTCCTTACCATCAGAGCAACCCCACCCCCTCTGCCCTCCTGTCTGTCTTTTCTATACGTTGTGTACCCCTGAATATTCAGTTCCTAGCCCTGGTCCTCTTGTAGCCATGTCTCAGTGATCCCTACAACATCATACTTGCCCATGACTAACTGAGCCTCAAGCTCATCCACTTTATTTTTTATACTACGCGCATTTAAGTACAACACTTTAACTTCTGTATTTACCTCCCCTCTCACATCGGTCACAATTGGCCCTGCCCTTAATTTCTTTTCCCCTCTAGAACTTCTGTTCCCCTTCTTCCGAGAGTCTTTTGCAATATCTCCTGTATTCCCTTTTTTTTACCTCATCTTCATATTCACAATTTGTCAACCCCTCCCCCCCACTACTTAGTTTAAAGCCACTAAGGAGAACATGGAAAATCTACACGCAGCTGAGGTCAGAATCGAACCCAGGTGTCTGACGCCAAGAGACAGTGGCTCTACCATCTGCATTTCTGTGCTGCAATGCAAGTCCTTTGTTTGGGCGTCCAATAGTCATCACAATGATATTTCAGGTGGCAATATGATCTTGTTGTAGGCTGGTGGATAAAGTACTGTGGGCAAGAATCAGTTCAAGGGATAATCTTCAAGCATAATAACCACATATTAGATTGTAGTGAAATCAGGACTCAGGAACAGCTTCATCCCCAGGGCCATTGCTGCTATGAATCGGTCCTGCTGAGTCGGATGGTCACATCGCACAGTGAACCGGCACAGATCTACTTGCACTTTATTCTGTTTTAAAACTGTTCCAATTTGTTTCATTGGGTTGTTTAAATTAATACTGACTAGCTAATTAATTTATTGCATTGTATGGGAGGCGCATTCCCAATCTCGTTGTACCCCTGTACAATGACAATAAAGATATATTGTATTGTATTGTATTGTATATTGTATTGAAAGCTTAAATATTGATAGCGCAAGGGATTATCACAAAAACATGCCTCATTATTGATGCCTGAATGCAGACCTGACCAGATGATATGTGGTGTATGGTCATATACAGGGTAGAGATTGGACAAGGTAAAACCCTTCTAAATTGCGATAGGTCTTGAAATTGATTGAGTCAACAGGTACTGATCACTGGTTAGCGGTGTGTAGAGAACCATTGGCAAAGTATTCCTTACACATTAGTTGGTCTTTTATTTCTACATCTAAATATCATAAAACAGATGTCAAATGTAAGCTGGAAATGAGTCCCATAGTAACCCACAAGCTGACAATCAGGATTACAATGAATGGTAGCAGTAGAGCCAGAGACTTGGGTTCAATCCTGACTATGGGTGCAGTCTGTACAGAATTTGTACGTGCTCTCCGTGGCCTGCATGGGCCTCCGCCGAGATCTTCAGATTCCTCCCACACTCCAAAGATGTACAGGTTTGTAGGTTAATTAGCTTGTTGTAAATGTAAAAATTGTTCCTAGTGTTTGGAGGGTGGTGTTAATGTGCAGGGATTGCTGGTCAGTGTGGACTCGGTGGGACGAAGGGCCTGTTTCAGCACTGGATCTCTAAACCAAACTAAACTAAATATCTGAAGAAGGGTCTCGACCCGAAATGTCACCCATTCCTTCTCTCCCGAGATGCTGCCTGACCTGCTGAGTTACTCCAGCATTTTGTGAATAAATCGATTTGTATCAGCATCTGCAGTTATTTTCTTAAACTAAATGTCATACCTAGCTCCTTTGCTTCACAGCAACAATGACCTATATATGTAATCTGGCCCGATTGATTTGAACGGGTCACTCACCTTAATTAAAAAGGAAAGTGATTTATTTATTTCTCCCCACGTTACTTAACATTTATACTTCTGATGGTTGAAAGGTCATTTCAAGTAAATTAATGTTTATGTGTGTGTTCATTTTCAAAATGTAGCAATATTTAAATGTTTTAGATTTTTAGAATTAGTCAATCCCGACTCCGGGTGCTTTCTGCACGGAGTTTGTACATTCTCCCTGTGACCGTGTGGGTTTTCACACACAATCACAATAACACTTTTTTAGCCAAGTATGTTTTACAACATACGAGGAACTTCATTTGCCATACAATCATAACAATAAAAAGCAAGGACACACAGCATACATTTTAACAGGAACATCCACCACAGTGACTCCTCCACATTCCTCACTGTCATGGAAGGTGAAGAAAAGTTCAATCTCTCCCTTCTTTGTTCTCCCGAGGTCGGGGGCCTCTAACCTTTCGTTGATGGGACGATCTTGACTCAGCCGATGGCGGGCCTTCCTCGTCGGGGCGATCAAGCTCCTGCATCGGAGGGTGGGGGGATAGGGGATCTCAGCTCCCCCGTGACAGCGATCTACCCCGGGTCTGGACCAGTCGAACCTCGTGCAGCTTTGAGCTCTTGACCGGTCTCAACCCGAGACTGCGAGCTCCTCGATGTTAAGTCCGCAGGCCGCATTGGAGCGTCGATCCCAGGCACGGAATCGACTCAGATGGCTCAAGATCAGTCCCGGGCAAGACCTCCAGCTTCACGATGTTAGGCCGCAGAGCGACCGGAGATACGATCCGGATAACAATTGCATCTCTAGCAAGGTAAAAGATTGCAAAAAAGCTTTGTCCGACCCCCTCCCCCACCCCCCACTTAAAACAAACCAGAGAACATTTACAAACTTTTAAAACTTACCACAAATAACAAAAAGAGTATGAAAAGGACAGACAGTCTGTAGGTGAGGCAGCCATCGTGCGGCGCCCACTGGTGGCGAGATCTTCGGTTCTTCGGAAGATCTCCGAGATCTACGGTTTCCTCCCACACTCCAAAGACGTACAGGTTTGTAGGTTAATTGGCTTGGTATAATTGTAAATTGTCCCTAGTGTGTGTAGGATTGTGTGATAATGTGCGGGGATCACTGGTTGGTGCAGTCTCGGTGGGCTGAAGGGCCTGTTTCCGCGCTGCATCTCTAAAAAAAATGTTTTAACTCTTTGAAAGTGTATCTGATCGTCACAGGCATTTATATATATTTAAAAAAACACTCAGAGGCCTTTGACAGCAGTAAGCATTCAAAAGTCCACCAGTGTTCTGCGGGTGGAGTCTCAGGGATTAGTGGCCAAATGTACCTCACACAATGACCAGACCAATCAAGCCCAGAGGTGAATTGGTATTACAGTCACCTCCTTAGAAAAGAAACCAAGGGATAGTTAGGTATTGGCAGACAGTGGACCAGACTAATCGCAATCTGACCCCCACATTGTCAAACGGATGTGTCTAAGCAGGTTCCCGAACTGAAACGTCACCCATCCTTTTCCTCCAGAGATGCTGCCTGACCTGTTGTGGTACTCCAGCATTTTGTGTCTATCTTTGGTTTCCTACAAGATTGGAAAGTCATGTGGACACCAATAAAGCCATATACATAACTCCACTAATGCTCTCTGGCAAAGGAAAATATGATTTATCTAAATATAATATAATTATCTAAAAATATAATTGATCTAGTTTGTAACAGAGAAACTCTGTGCCCTACTTTAAGCAACAAGGAAGAGAAAAACAGATACATTGCAGTTACTTCCAACGCCACCCCTGGAGGATCCAAATGTACAGAAATTGTTGGGAATGTTTTCCTTAACAACCATTACCGATTCTTTATGGTGGCAGTGTGCCTGTAGAATGTTTCACTAAGGTTTCCCTTAGAGAATTATAGCTGCCTCATGCATTATTCCTTCTTGGGGTAGACAGGGGAAGAACATTACCAAATGCTCCTTGATGAATATGACCACTTATTAAGGAATCTTCTCCCTCAATTTTCCTCATTGCTCTGGTATATTCTTCTGCTTTATCTGTATCTTTTCTCCCCCCCTCCCCCCCCCATATTTCATTACAATATGGAAGGGGGCCATTTCAGCCCATCAACTCTATGGTGATTCACAGAATAATTGAAATCACTGGGGGCAACTTGAAGATGATGGAGTGGGGAATTAGCTCAAATGGTAAAGTGCTTGCTTAGCATGTGAGAGGTAGTGAGATTGATGCCTGCAGTCTCCAGTAGACCTTTTACTCAAGAACCAATCTCATCTCATCTACTCCCCTCTCCCATCAGGCAAGAGGTACACAAGTTTGAAAGCGCATACCTCCAGAATCAGAGACAGATTCTTCCCATCTATTATTAAGTAACTGAACCGTCCTCTCACCAGCTAGCATGCAGTTCTACCTCCTATCTACCTCACAGGAGACATTTAAACTATCTTTAATCGGACATTATCAGACTTTATCTTGCACAAAATCATACATCCTTTATTGTGTATCTGTACACTGTAGATGGCTTAATCACGTATAGTCTTCTCATTGACTGAATAGCATGCAATAATAAAAGGCTTTGCACTGTAACTCAGTATAGGTGACAATAATTAACTAAACTAAAAGTGGCCAAATAACCTACGGATTGCAGGAATCCCACACTCTCGGGGAGAATGTGCAAAATCCAGACAGATGGGCGGCACGGTAGCGCAGCGGTAGAGTTGCTGCTTTACAGCGAATGCAGCGCCGGAGACTCAGGTTCGATCCTGACTACGGGTGCTGCACTGTAAGGAGTTTGTACGTTCTCCCCGTGACCTGCGTGGGTTTTCTCCGAGATCTTCGGTTTCCTCCCACACTCCAAAGACGTACAGGTATGTAGGTTAATTGGCTGGGTAAATGTAAAAATTGTCCCTAGTGGGTGTAGGATAGTGTTAATGTACGGGGATCGCTGGGCGGCACGGACTTGGTGGGCCGAAAAGGCCTGTTTCCGGCTGTATATATATGATATGATATGATGATATGATAGCAATGGAGGTTGAACCTTGGTAACTAGAGCTATGAGGCTGCAGCTCTGTGAGCTTTGCAACTGCACTATCATCTCTGCATCTTTCCTTTCACATGGCATTTTAGAGGAATGATTCTAAATAATACATGCTTGGTTGCAAATGAGGAAATCTGGACGTTTTTATTTTAGCACAAACTTTCAAGCTGCAAACTTTTTGGCTCCAAAGTAGTCTGAAAAAACAGACGTTACTTCACTGAAACAAAAACCTTATTGGAAATCAGCCACTGAACCACAACTAATTGTGATCTCTTTAAACAATGCCAGGGGGTGGTTTCTGCATGCAAGATTAACTGGAGACTAGAATTTTTTCTTTCAACAAAAACAAAATCGGCTTAATCCAGAGTCAAGCAATATCACACTCATTTCCAGGTTTCGTAATGCCTGACTGAAAATTCAGGCATTAAGTTTCCCATGGGATCTTGTTTGTTCCAGAAATGTGTTCATGTGTATACCTTCCCCAAAAGATGTCCACAACAATGCATGGTCTACATTTTCTGACAAAATGGTCTACATTTTCAACAGTCTACATTTTCTGACAAAATATCCAGCTTTCACTAAATTGTTTCCATTGAAACTGTACCGTTCAAAATGTCAAACTGCATTCTTTGTCAGACTGCTTATCAATACTTCGCTTTCAATATTAATCACAGAAAATGCTCTCTTTACTAGTGTCCATTATCAGCCCTCTCTACCCTGTGGCCCACCAGGTTTCTACCTTTTGCCTTCCCCCCCATCCCCTTCCACCTCTGGCTTCACATTTCAAGCTTCTTCTGTCCTTAACCCCATATCTCAAGAGCTTTAGTTTTTTTCATCTCTGGCCTTTGTCCAATCATTTGCTAATCAAATCCTCCCTCACTAATGTCGACCTATCTCTTGCCAGGCTTTGTTCCCGCCAAAAAATTTCTTCCAGCTATCTCCCCCTACTACAATCAGTCTGAAGAACGGTCTAGACCTGAAACGTCACCTATCCATGTTCTCCAGAGCTGCTGCCTGACCCACTGAGTCACTCCAGTACTCCAGCACCTTGTGTCTTTTTTTTCTGAAACAGCATCTGCAGTTCCTTGTTTCTCCATTATCAACAAAATTGATTTCAAAATGCATTATCATCCAAAACTGAGCAAAATAACAGTGCTAAAAAAAGACACAAAGTACTGGAGTAACTCAGTGTCTTGTTTTTACATTTTCACAACCAGCATTTGATTTTCATTATTTCTACATTTTGACAAGTCTGAAAAAGGCTTTAAACATCACCTATCCATGTTAAACTCAGCGTTAAACATCACCTATCCATGTTCTCCAGGGATGCTGCCTGTCTTGCTGAGTTACTCCAGCACTATGTGTCTTTTTTATGTAAACCAGCATCTGCAGTTCCTTGTTTCTACAAAAGAACAGCGCATATTTACACACAACACAGAGGAGCTCGACAGTGAACTTGTGGTAATCTTACTTTCGAAGACCAGAAGATATTACAAATAGTCAGAGAATTCTAGGTCAGGGAGTTAACTACATTTTTGATTTTTACTTTAGCGACACTAGCCCAAGTCAGTGTTAGATATGAAACAATGTCATGATCGGCCAACTCTGCATGCATTAGCATAATATTACAATTTTGGGGATCAAAGTGACCTCACTCTAAGTAAATACACACAGTGTCTCCACCTTATTGCGTTTATCTCCGATTTAAACCAGCATCTGCAGTTCCTTCCCTCACACACACCTGGATCAGCTGCCATATTGTAATGAATTCAGTCAGAAAAGACAAAATGTTGGAGTAACTTGGTGGGTCAGGCAACATCTGTAGAGGGAATGGATCGGCAATGTTTCCTATCAGGACCCTTCTTCAGTCTGAACCCTTCTGGTCTTAGTCTGCCGAACCAGAGTAGACTTCCTCCCAACCCGGCACGGTAGCGCAGCGGTAGAGTTGCTGCTTTACAGCGAATGCAGCGCCGGAGACTCAGGTTCGATCCTGACTACGGGTGCTGCACTGTAAGGAGTTTGTACGTTCTCCCCGTGACCTGCGTGGGTTTACTCCGAGATCTTCGGTTTCCTCCCACACTCCAAAGACGTACAGGTATGTAGGTTAATTGGCTGGGTAAATGTAAAAATTGTCCCTAATGGGTGTAGGATAGTGTTAATGTACGGGGATCACTGGGCGGCACGGACTTGGAGGGCCGAAAAGGCCTGTTTCCGCCTGTATGTATATGATATGATATGATATGATAACCCATCATGGGATCTTGTATATTTTAATTACATGCCCGATTGTTCTTCCAAATTTCAGAGGGTAATAGTTCAATTTCCACTTGTAGTTTTCTCAAGCTCAGAATCAATTCAGTGAACTGTGTGGCTCTGTCTCTTTAGGGAGAGTGACCAAAACAGCGTTCTCTGTTTTTTTCTTTTGAAGGTCAGGTGCTGTTTCGAATTTTTGTGTAGCACAAAAACACACCAGTGACCTTTCGACTGGTATTTTTCATACAGCCGAGAGACTTGTAATTTAGTTTGTCTCAGTCTTCCTGCAAAGACTCTAATTGCACTGACACCCAATGGACGACAGCTTCAAAATGTGAACAATGAGGTACTAGCGGAGCTCAACACAATGATGCAAGAAGCTGCATCAGAGAGCACAGCGGGCGTTCCATTTGCGCACCGCAGCTGTGAAGCTTTGAACAGAAATGTTGCTGCCGCACTTATGATCCAACTGTGCACTGAGGCTCTTAAATTCTGCATGCAAGAAGTAAGAGAGTGACCATCCAGTTGATTAAAACATAACCTAAATGCTTTCTTGTGGACAACTAGCGAGCAGTTTTATTAGCATTAACAAGGCTCTGTGCCGAACAACTGGCACCGATCTACACAGACATTTTCAACCAGTCCCTGCAAACCTGCACTGTCTCTGCCTGCTTCAATGTCTCCACTATTGTCCCTGTACCCAAAATACAAGGATCACTGGTCTTAATGACTACAGGCCTGTCGCACTTACCTCTGTAATCATGAAGACCTTTGAAAGACGTGCTGGCCCAGCTGAAAAACATCACAAACCCCCTGCTGGACCCCCTGCAGTTTGCATATAGGGCCAATAGATCGGTAGATGACACAGTCAATCTAGGCCTGCACTTTATCCTCCAGCAAGGGGACCTATGCCAGGATTCTGTTTGTGGTCTTTAACTCTGCTTTTAACACCATTGTGCCAGAGCTACTACACTCCAAACTCTCCCAGCTGACTGTGCCTGAACCCCTCTGTCAGGGGATCATCAACTTCCTGACGGACAGGAAGCAGCATGTGAGGCTGGGAAAGCACATCTCGGACCCACAGACCCTCAGCGTAGGAGCTCCACAAGGCTGCGTACTCTCCCCTCTCCTTTAATCTCTCTACACCAACGACTGCACCTCCACAGACTCCTCTGTCAAGCTCCTCAAGTTTGCGGATGACACTACCCTGATTGGACTGATCCAGGATGGGGAGGAATCTGCCTACAGAGGGGAAGTGACACAGCTGGCGTCCTGGTGCCATCGCAACAACCTGGAGCTCAATGCTCTTAAGAAAGTGGAGCTAATTGTAGACTTTCGAAGAGATCCCCCTCCCCTCCCCCCACTCACCATCAACAACACCATAGTCACATCTGTGGAGTCATTTAAGTTCCTTGGAATCATCATCTCCAGGGTCCTTAATTGGTGGGGCCACCATCGACTCCACAGTCAAAAAGGCCCAACAGAGGATGTACTTCCTGCGGCAACTGAAGAAACACAATCTGCCACAGGCAATGATGGTCCAATTCTATACTGCTATCATGGAGTCCGTCCTCACCTTCTCCATCATGGTCTGATTTGGCTCAGCCACCAAGCACGACATCCGGAGGCTGCAACGGATCGTTCGCACAGCTGAGAAGGTTGTTGGCTGCAACCTTCCCCCCCATTGACGAACTGTACACTGCAAGGGCCAGGAAGCAAGTGGGCAAGATCATCTCTGACCCCTCTCACCCTGGCCACAAACTCTTCGAAGCACTTCCCTCTGGAAGGCGACTCTGGACTGTCAAAGCAGCCACAGCCAGACATAAAAATAGTTTTTTTCCACGAGTGATAGTTCTACTCAATAACCAAAGTCTGTAGTCTCTTTTTTGCCCTGGTTTATTTTCACCCACATGTTTAGACCGTAATGTTGTATCCTTATTGTTTTGATGTGGTTATGCTTTATTCTTAATTGTTAACTGTATGTTTGTGTTGTCATTTGTGAGCGGAACACCAAGGCACATTCCTTGTATATGCACATACTTGGCCAATAAACTTATTCATTCATTCATTCATTCATTCATTCATTCATTCATTCATTCATTCAAGAACATGTGGGTTGTCTTCGCTGTTGCAAAACTCAATTCTACATCTTATGAATCCCTTCACTTGTGTTTTCCACGCACAATGCTTTCAGCCAATTCTCACTTGAATACTTTTAATATTAATATCAAACACTAGTTTTAATATTAATATTACAAAAATGCTCAAATAGCAAGTGTCTGCTAGCAGCAACCTTGATTTCAGAATGCATTTACTTATGAAATAATATTTCCATAAAACAAAGTTTACGATAAGGAGGCGGTCTTTGCACAAAGGATTTCTTTCAAATAGATGAATTTCCATTAAGAAAGTTAAAACAGAACACCAGAGCACATGATGTATGGAATATCAAATTTATATTGTAAGCAATATTGATCTAATAAATTCCTTGATTTGTCTGACCCATGTTTATAATGTTTATGAAAACTATTTACATCATGACACATAGACCTTGTAAATACCATTCCAAATATTGCAGAATGAGAATTAGTGTAGATTGTCCTCATTGTGCTCTGTGTACCAATTGGGAAGAACAATCAGAAAAGACTTGGAAGAACATATTACTCACTTAGTGTAAGAAAATAACTGCAGATGCTGGTACAAATCAAAGGTATTTATTCACAAAATGCTGGAGTAACTCAGCAGGTCAGGCAGCATCTCAGGAGAGAAGGAATGGGTGACGTTTCGGGTCGAGACCCTTCTTCAGACTGATGTCAGGGGGGCGGGACAAAGGAAGGATATAGGTGGAGACAGGAAGTTAGAGGGAGAACTGGGAAGGGGAGGGGGCGGGGGGAAAGAGAGGGACAGAGGAACTATCTAAAGTTGGAGAAGTCAATGTTCATACCGCTGGGCTGCAAGCTGCCCAAGCGAAATATGAGGTGCTGTTCCTCCAATTTCCGGTGGGCCTCACTATGGCACTGGAGGAGGCCCATGACAGAAAGGTCTGACTGGGAGTGGGAGGGGGAGTTGAAGTGATCAGCCACCGGGAGATCAGGTTGGTTAAGGTGGACTGAGCGAAGGTGTTAACTTAAATTCCCCACCTGCTTTCATAGTATTTGAATGCAGATCTACAGATTGTTCTGATCTCCGGATTACTGGTCCAGTGATTTAACCTCTGCACCATCAGCACACCCTCATTCACCATGTGCGATGAACTATATCCACTACTATTCCCTGGAGCAAAACACAAAACATTGCAGTAACTCAGCAGTTCAGGCAGCATCTATGGAGAGAATGGATAGGCAACATTACGGGTCGGGACCTCCTCTAAACAGACTGAAGAAACATCGCCTATCCATTCCCTCTACATATGTTGCCTGGCCCACCAAGTTACTCCAGCATTTTGTCTTTTTCTCAAGATTCCAGCAACTGCAGTTCCTTCTCTAGTGCTTGCACTCACCCTGGAATGTCAGCTCCACCATCTCACTTGCCCACCATGTTGGTTCCCATGCAGACGGACTACCCAGGTTCGGTCTTCAGACAGTCGGTTTCTCTCACTAATGATGATGAGAAGATCCATGTTTCTTTTCTTTTCACTGTAATAGTTGGGCAATAGTATGTTCATACATGATTTCCCATTGTACCATCTGAGCATGCACGACGAATGAATGAATATTTATTGGCCAAGTATGTACACATACAAGTAATGTGGCTTGGTGCTCCGCTCACAAGTAACAACATGAACATACTGTAACTATTAAGAATAAAGTATAAAACATTAAAACATTAAGAATACAATATTATGGTTTAGAGTGAAATAAACTAGAGCAAAAAGAGACGACAGATTTTTGGTTATTGAGTAGAGCTAATACTCGCGGGAAAAAAGCTGTTTTTATGTCTGGCTGTGGCTGCTTTGACAGTCCAGGGTCACCTTCCAGAGGGAAGTACTTCAAAGATTTTGTGGCCAGGGTGAGAGGGGTCAGAAATGATCTTACCTGCTCGCTTCCTGGCCCTTGCAGTGTACAGTTCGTCAATGGGGGGAAGGTTGCAGCTAACAACCTTCTCAGCTGATCGAACGATTCGTTGCAGCCTTCGGATGTTGTGCTTGGTGGCTGAGCCAAACCAGACCATGATGGAGCAGGTGAGGATGGACTCAACAATGGCAATATAGAATTGGACATCATTGCCTGTGGCAGATTGTGTTTCCTCAGCTGCCGCAGGAAGTACATCCTCTGTTGGGCCTTTTTGACTATGGAGTCGATGATGCCCTCCGCATTTAAGGTCCTTGGAGATAATGGTTCCAAGGAACCTAAATGACTCCACATAAGTGACTGTGGTGTTGTTTATGGTGAATGGGGGGAGGGGAGAGGGAGCTATCCTAAAGTCTACAATTAGTTCCACTATCTTAAGAGCATTGAACTCCAGGTTGTTGCGGTGGCACCAGGATGCCAGCTGTGTCACTTCCTGTCTGTAGGCAGTTCCTCCCCATCCTGGATCAATCCAATCAGGGTTGTGTCGTTTGCAAACTTGAGAAGCTTGACAGAGGAGTCTGTGGAGGTGCAGTCGTTGGTGTAGAGAGAGTAAAGGAGAGGGGAGAGTACGCAGCCTTGTGGTGCTCCTATGCTGAGGGTCTGCGGGTCTGTAATGTGCTTTCTCAGACTCACATACCGCTTCCTGTCTGTTAGGAAGTTGATGATCCACTGACAGAGGGGTTCAGGCACAGTCAACTGGGAGAGTTTGGAGTGTAGTAGCTCTGGCACAATGGTGTTAAATGCAGAGATAAAGTCCACAAACAAAATCCTTGCAGAGGTCCCCTTGTAGTCTAGGTGCTGGAGGATGAAGTGCAGGCCTAGGTTGACTGCGTCATCTACCTATTTATTGGCCCAGTATGCAAACTGCAGAGGGTCCAGCAGTGGGTTTGTGATGTTTTTCAGCTAGGCCAGCACAAGTCTTTCAAAGGTCTTCATGACTACAGAGGCCAGTGTGACCGGCCTGTAGTCATTTAAACCAGTGATCCTTGTCTTTTGGGGTACAGGGACAATAGTGGAGACTTTGAAGCAGGCAGGGACAATACAGGTTTGCAGGGCCTCGTTGAAAATGTCTGTGTAGACTAATGCCAGTTGTTCGGCACAGAGCTTAATGGTATAGGAGGAAACATTGTTTGGTCCTGAAGATTTCCAGCTTTTCTGTTTCCTGAATAGCCTCTCCTCCTCCTCGATTTCTATTGTTGGAGATGGAGAAGTGGCCAGACTGAGCAGCAAGGAGGGGGTGTGTAGTGGACGAAGGCCCAGTCTTTGCAGACTGGAGTCAGGCTGTAAGTGGGTGTGAAGTGGTGATTGCAGTGTTTGGGAAGGGGCCAGTCTTTGCAGACTGGAGTCAGTCTGTGAGTAGGTGTGAAGTGGTGATGGGAGGGGGGAGGGGGGGAGTGGAGGGGGTCCCAGGGTTATGTTTCTGTTTCTCAAACCTGCCGTGGAACTCGTTCAGGTCATTGGTCAGCCGATGATTGTCCAAGGATCGGGGGTTTTTCCTCTTGTAGCTGGTGATTTCTTGCAAGCCCTTCCAAACTGAAGAGGAGTCATTAGCTGAGAACTTGCTCCTCAGCTTCTCAGAGTACCTTTCCTTGGCAGCTCTGATTCCTCTTCTCAGCTTGTACTTGGCCTGCCTGTCGAGGTCTGCATCCCCGCTCCTGTAGGACTCATCTTTTGAATGGCGGGGGTGTCTGAGTTCTGCTGTGAACCAGTGCTTGTTATTGTTGAACCAGGGCTTGTCATTGTTGAACCAGGTCCGGGTCTTAGGTGCTGGTGGGAATGCAAAAGCTGACATAGGATGTCACAGTGTCTGTATACTCATCGAGGCTTGTGGTTGCTTCCCTGAACACATTCCAATCGGTGCAGTCAAAAGCAGGACTGTAGTTTTTCAATGCCCTCGCTTGTCCACCTTTTCGTTGTTCTGACCAAATGCTTAGCAGATTTTAGTTTCTGCCTGTAGGTTGGAATAAGGTGAACTAAACAATGATCAGAGAGACCCAGAGCCACCCGGGGAACAGAATGATATGTGATACTATGGGGCTTATCAGTGGAGAAAGTATTCCTTAACCTGTTCACTGCAAAATGTTTGTTTTCACTATTGGCCTTGACCTGAATTTACTCGAGGGTGGCACTGAACAGGTTAATGTCTTCATTTGACAGTCATTTCTTAAACAAATATTGAAGCAGCAAGTGAAACTGGGCTGGTTATAATGGCCAATATTACTTAACTATAATTGATGAAACAATGATACAGAGAGTGGTGAAGGTGTGGAATTCTCTGCCTCAGAAGGCAGTGGAGGCCAGTTCGTTGGATGCTTTCAAGAGAGAGCTGGATAGAGCTCTTAAGGATAGCGGAGTGAGGGGGTATGGGGAGAAGGCAGGAACGGGGTACTGATTGAGAGTGATCAGCCATGATCGCATTGAATGGCGGTGCTGCCTCCTCCTGCACCTATTGTCTATTGTCTATTGTCTATTGTCTATTGTCTATTGTCTATTGTCTATTGTCTATTGTCTATATGCACTGTACTCTTGCTTCACCAAAGAAAATCTTGAGTCACTTTATTGCTGATAAGAATTAGTTCAGCTGACATGAAAGAAACTCGGTCATAATTCAAAAGCTTTTAGTTTCAAGCCACATGACAGAAAATGAGCACATAGGCACGGAAAAAAAGAACAGAAGGAAAACTTGTGCTCACTTAATGCCAATCACATGTCATTTCAGGATATCCCAAAATGCATTATTGCTAAAGAGATTTGAGTTGTAGTCATCAGTAACTAATCTATTCACCACTACAGACCCCCCTACAACCAGTAACATGATAATGACAAGATAATACTGTTTATTTTATAAGGTTAAGTCAGGGATAAATATTTGTCATGATATCGGAGCTGTGGGGTTATATTGGCCCATACTTTCTAGATATGTATTAGAGTAATCTCAATGGGCAGCATAGCAGCACAGCGGTAAAGTTGCTGCCTTACAGTGCCAGAGACCCTGGTTCAATCCTGACTGTCCGGAGATTGGATGTTCTCCCTGTGACCTGTGTGGGTTTTCTTTGGAACCTCTGGTTTCCACCCACACTCCAAAGACATACAGGTTTGTAGGCCAATTGGCTTGGTATAATTGTAAATTGTCCCTAGTATGTGTAGGATCGCGTTAGTGTGCGGGGATCGCTGGTTGGCGCAGACTCGATGGGCCAAGTGGCCTGTTTCCACACTGTATCTCGAAACTAAACTCAACCAAACTAAATCAGGTAGAACCTTGATCTAGCACTTATTCCAAAGTTGAGTTAATATTTCAGGACAGTGATCTCAACAAATCCTAGTCATGATTTCAGAAATGAAGGATTTCATTCAGGTGTTGCCTATTGCCAATGACCATCTTACCAGAGAGAACAGGCAGTAGCTTCGTTTCATTGACTATCTGAAAGAAGGCACATCGGAGAACGCATGTTGGTACATACATTCTGCTTCTTTCTTTGCAGATACTTTCTGACCTGCTGAGTATTGCCAGCATTTTCTTTTATGTATCATTGATAACAGATTGGTTTAGCAGCAATGGATTTGCAGAACAGCTGATTTACTTACCTGAATAAACTTTCAATCCACTCCAAGTGAAAATAATTGTATTTGAAGTGGGTTGTGATGTTTCAAACACACACACAAAAAAAAAACATTATACCAACAACCTCTCCTTTCCAACTTTGTGGCATAATGGTAGCATTATCCACTTAGGTTTACCCCTCTGTTGCGACCAGCTTATTTTAATATACTATTATTTCCAAGTCATTGCTGCCTGTAAGCTTTTTTGCCTGCACACTGCATCATCAATCATCCAATAGTAGCTGTTTGAAATCTTAATAACCAGTCCTTTGGATGTGTGCTGATATAACAATTGATTGTAGTTGCATTTATTATGATTAGACTCTTGCACATATGATGCTCAGGTGTAGTGGAGGTAATTGTGACTTTGAACAACAATGCAGTCGATAGCCAAGCAGACGCCAACTTTAAATCACCTTATTTTTGTTTCCATTACATTGGTGAAAATCAAAATCAACAGAAGTAAATTGGGTTGATTTTATATCATTGCACAATCAAAATTGCATTGATGTCTCCATCTCCCAGTTCACACCCTGTGACCCAATAAAGATTGATTTAATTTCAGAATATGGCGCCACAGTACTTACGGTTTGCAACTTAATCAAATTAGCCAAATAGCTCAAATAAGACATTCCTAATATGCGGTAACTATCCCCAACATTGGAAATTCAAAGTCTCTGCAGTATAAATTCATGGTTGTGCATTAGGCATTATTTAAACTTAACATTGAATCTCATCTTGATGTGATTGATAAAGAAAACCACACCCATGTCACAAAAGCTGTTGATTGTTGTCACGCTGGCTTTTCCATCTCTTCATGCTGCCATCATACCTTCTAATCATAGAATCATAAAATCATGCAGCATGGAAATGGGCCATAGGGCACCATACTGGCCAGTATTAATTCTAACATCCAGCATTTCCCCCTTGCCCTCATTGCCTTCTTCGTTTAGTTTAGTTTAGTTTAGTTTAGTTTAGTTTAGAAATAGAGCGCGGAAACTGGCCCTTTGGCCCACGGAGTCCCCACCGACCAGCCATACACTAGGGACAATTTAATTTTTTTCCGAAACCAATTAACCTACAAACCTGGATGGCTTTAGAATGTGGGAGGAAACCGGAGCACCCGGGGAAAACCCACATGGTCACGGGGAGAACATACAAACTCCGTACCGAGAGCACTCGTAGTCAGAATTGAACCCGGGTCTCTGACACTGTTAGGCAGCAACTCTACCATTGCGCCACCATGCCGCCACCGTTCTCTTGTACTTCTTCTTGTCAGCTGTTTCTTCATGAAGAAACTATTACGAAGCTGCAGAGTAATAAAGGTAGCTACAAATCTGGATGGGGTCCCATTGAGAGTTTTTCCAGGCATGTGCATGTAACCTTTAGCACTCTGTTTGTGTGGTGGTTAACTTTTCTCCTGGCAGCATTGTTGTTGTTGTCGATCTGATCCACAGTGGTTACTAGGTTCCATCAGGTATTATATTCCATGCCTGAAGGAGAATAGTCCATGTTGCAGGGGAGTCAAGATATAACTGGGTAGGCTGGCTGAGGTGGAGGTGGGGAAAATGATGAAGCAGGTGATGAATGCATCGTGACAGCTTTTAATAAACCAGGCACAACAGTGAGTGATGCACTATTCATAACTACACGCTGAGCAAATGTGGAGATTTAGAAAAATAGGGAGTACATAGGGCAATATGAGATGAGGCACTGCTGAAAAGTCCATGTTATGCATTGATGAGGTAGTTAATCTGTGGAACTCATTGCCACGGAGGGCTGTGGAGGCCAAGTCAGTGGATATTTTTAAGGCAGAGATAGACAAACTCTTGATTAGAACGGGTGTCAAGGGTTACGGGGATAAGGCAGGAAAATGGGATTAGGAGGCAGCGATCAGGCATGATTAAATGGCAGAGTGAACTCTATGGGCCAAATGTCCTAATTCTACTCCTATAACTTGTGAACTTGTGAGCTTGTGAACTTGTGATGAGTACGTTTGCCTGGGTAATGAGTCAACATAAGTGGAGTCCAGTTTCAAACAAGATGAGCATGTAACAAGCTGAACAGGCTGTGTTTTACGTGCTCCAGCACACACCCTGGACTCTTATGGAGAAACCTAATCCATTTGATAGACGTACCCCACTATCTTAGATGCAAGTGTATATGGCACCCTCAATCTGAGGTTAATTTAGGGTTGGCAGATTAATTGACAATTTAGAATTGCCCCTAGTGTGTAAGTGACTGATAGAGTCTGGTGATGGAGATGGTGGGGGGAGGGGAGTGGGGGTTGGGGGATGCAGGGGGTTAATTGGAGTTAAAGTTGATGGGAGTGTAGAAACAATAGGTTACGGGAGAAATGAATGGGAATGGGTTTGCTCTGTGAGCCATCATCGATTTGACGGGGCAAAATAGCTTTTTTCTAAGTCAAAATGAAATGTGTTAGATTTTCATTTCACTCTTGTCTTCTCTTGGCATATTGCTAATTCGTGAACTTCTAAATTTGAACTCTTCCCACTCACTTCCCAGTCAGAAGAAATAGGGGTTGAAAATGGATATAGGATTATTAGATGAAAGTACCATTGAGGTGAAAGATCAGCCATGAACTATTAAATAACAGGACAGGCATATGGGACCACATGGTTTTTAGCTTGCTTCTGTTTCTGTGTTCATAAGGCCTAAGTAGTTAGTAATCCAAGGTCAAAATTAAATTGTCTGAAAAAGGATCTCGACCCAAAACGTCACCTGTCCATTTTCTCCAGAGATGGAAATGCCTGAAGCATTGAGTTACTCCATTACTTTATGTCTATCTTTAACAATCCAAGGTCTTTTCTACCATGTGTGAAGCTTGGACCTCACACCAGAATTTTGCTGCAGCAGATTCTCAGCAATGTTTGGGCCAGCCCGTGCCAACTATCCAATTTGCCTTTCCAAGCACAGAAGAATCTCCAGGTCAGCATTGTTACCATCCTACAACTAAGTTACCACCCCATCAAATCTTCATGTTACAAGCCTGGATTATAGTTCCCTTTATGACATTTCTATTCCAAAGTAAATAATATCATGTCTTATAACTTTTGTTATTTCCACAGTTTCCCATTAATTGACTTACTATGCAGACTTTAAGCTGAATACTACCAGTAATATTTATGTCCTTTCTAAAATGAGACACCGAAGGGCTGTGGACAGAACATCAATTTATGGCCTTATCAGTTGCTTGTACTAGTTTATCTTTACTCTTGGGCTCTATGCCATTATTTTTGAAGTACATGTCAACACAGATATTCATTGTCACTTTATACAACTATCCCAAATGTTCAGAGCTTTCTCATCTTTACTCTGAAGTGCCTTTCTTTTAATTTCTTACTCATGTTCCTTTCTTAAAATATTCAGAACTCCATTAATTCACTCTTTTTAATATCATATTATGCACCCAACCCTCTGCCATTTTGCTAACCTGCACATATCTCAAAGTATTTCTTATTCTCCCTAATGTCTGCCTAGTAATCGACTTTTAGGTCCAAGCATCGAGCATATAAAGAGTTGGATTCCAGAGATGAGGAGAGAGTGACTACTCTTGACATCAGGGCAGTGGTTGGCCAAGTGTTGCATAAAAGGCACCCTGATCCAATAGCTGCAATCATTGCAATCATACCTCACACAAAGTAATATAGTTGTGGCTTTTGATGCTCAATCATCCCGTCCCATTTACATCACCGTGCACATTTTCTGACCAAATACCCTAGCTTCAGCCGGCAGCAATTGTTTCATCAATAATCTTACAGCGGGGATGTTCACTGATGATTGTGCAATGTCCAATTTCATTTGTAACATTTCATGGCAGTGTGGAGCAAGACATGGTCAACATGTAGACATGGACTGATATGTGGCAGGTAATATACATGGAACTGATACATAACCTTAAACACACAAAACATAAGTTATACAAAAATTCTATAGGATACTGAAAACAAGACTGCAAAAATTACATTATTGCCAAGCACAATTAGAAAACAAGTCCATGGCTGTGCAATAGGTCCATAATGCTCTGAGCCCGAGGTCTGAATCAATTTCAGAAATTATATTTAACCTGTTATACAAGCCAAAGGACTTGCCAAAGCAGAAGTCAAGCACCTTGCTCCAATTTATTTGTGTAAGAACTTGGTCGGCGTGGTGGCACAACGATATGTTGCTGCCTTACAGCACCAGAGACCCGGGTTCGATCCTGACTACGGGTGCTGTCCGCACGGAGTTTGAACCTTCTCCCCGTGACCTGTATGGGTTTTCTCTGGGATCTCCGGTTTCTTCCCACGCTCCAAAGACGTACAGGTTTGTTGGCTAATTGGCTTGGTATAATGCTAAATTGTCCCTAGTGTGTGTGTACGATAGAGTTAGTGTGTGGGGATCGCTGGTCGGCATGGACTCGGTGAGTCAAAGGGCCTGTTTCTGATCTGCATCTCTAAACTAAACTAAACTAAATAATGCATCATTTACACTGAAATAATACTAGTTGAATGATTGAACTAGTTCACATTGAATGGTATCTGTTTAGGAACATTCATGAATGGTGTGTTGTAGGCTAGCAGAGGTTATGCTTGTTTTAACAAAGTTCAGTAAAGCATGTAGACTTTTGTCATGTCTAACCTATTTTTTAAAAGGTTAGATATGATTAAAAAAAAACATCTTTCATAGGTTAGGCAGGATATAAGATATTTCATTATTGCAGTTTGCAACATACAGAACAAAGTTTGATTTTTTTAAATTTTACATTAAAAAAGGGGGTAACTAGGGAGAAGGTAGGACTGCTCAAGGGTAAAGAAGGGAACTTGTGCTTGGAGCCTGGTTATCTAGGCAAGATGCTAAACCAGTACAAATGTCTTTTTCTGTAATCAGTCTGAACTGAGCTGATTTAAGATAAGGTTCATAAACATTCCACGTCTATAAACTCACCGACTTTGTAAAGAGACAAGAACAGTTCACGTAACCGTTAGAATTGCAAGCTAAAGTCAGGCGAAATTCTGGTTATGAATGGAATTTCTGAGACTGGTGGTCCCTTGATTTTAACATTTATGGTTTTTTGCCATGTTAGGGTCTGGAATGCTAAGTTCTAATTCCGAATTCCAGCAGGATATAGCATGTGCATCAGAAAGGCTGCAACCCTGATGTATATGGCTCAGTTGCAAATTCCCAGTCCCCCATGTCTGCGCCAAACTAAAATAATAGCTTTTTCTTTCTAGAAATATAGATGTTCTTTATTTCTTGACAATTCGAAATATAGTCTATTAGGAATTTTAAGCTTAAATGCAGATATCTTGGGACATTACCTTTTAATTAATAGAAAGTCTGCTATCAAATCATTTCTTTCCCACAGAGGAAATATCATATTGAGGCATAATTTGAGTCTAACTAAATTGCTTTTGCTCGGAGCAAGAAAATTCTGTCTCAGATCTGCAGTTTAACATGCAGTTCGTGCATTAGCTAAAATTAATTGTTCATTTGTTACAATCTCAGGTGACTGCAGTAGATATATCTCAGTTACTTAGACATCAGAAATATGTTTACCTCAGTTAATGGGCAACATGGCTGGCTCCACTGTTATCTATTAGGGAGCAATTAAACTATGCACCTTTCCAGAATCCTCCAGAGACTGTTCATCACAAAGTACCACAAGATTAACATTTTGGCTGCCGTGCACAGAGCAAGAAATTAAACAGTTATCTCATGTGTAGCCATACAAATAACGACAATACAGCAAATTAATTTTTCATAATGTTTACTGAGAAGACAGGATAAATGACAAATTCTGGTAACAATTTAAATAAATGTTTTAAAGATACTATTTTTGACCAAATTGAACTTGACGTGTCACCTCAAACTTGGTCAAATGTAATATTTGCTTTCAGGACTGTAAGTATAATTAAAGTGAATTAAAACAGAATCAGTGTGAAGGATATTAGTTTATTTTAGCTTAGAGATGCAGTGCGGAAACAGACCCTCCAGCCCACCGACTCTGCGTCGACCAGCGATCCTCACACACTAACTCTTAAGGATAGCGGAGTCAGGGGGTATGGGGGAAAAGCAGGGGTACTGATTGAGAATGATCAGCCATGATCACATTGAATGGCGGTGCTGGCTCATAGGACCGAATGGCCTACTCCTGCACCTATTGTCTATTGTCTATTGTCTAACTCTATCCTACACATACTAGGGACAATTTATAATATTACCAAAGTCAATTAACCAACAAACCTGTGCATCTTTGGGGTGTGTGAGGAAACTGGAGCTCCCTAGTGGTGAATGCACAAAGTGAATGCACAAACATCCGTACAGGCACCACATGTAGTCAGCATTGAACCCAGGTCCTCTGGTGCTGCAAGGCAGCAACTCTATTGCTGGGCTACCGTGCCTCGTTGCCATTTATGATTATTTTGTATTTTGCTTCTTTTCACACTTCTATATCGAATTATTTACAAATGTAGTCTCACCTCGAGGACTGCGTTATCACAGAGCTGTAGATTGCATCATTTCTGTGAGCACTGTTTCAGTTTATGCCTAAGAAACTTCAGTTCAGTTCCTAAGAAACTCAACATCTATGAATCTCATTCCCAGACAACCCGATGAGAAAATATATTTATAATATATTGTTCCGGAGAGAACATTGTCTGCAGAATTTGAAACGTTCCTACTTTATGAGAACAAAAAAATTTGTATAATGGGATGGAGATTTGGATAGAAACTGGGTAGCATTCAAATCACAATGCGCAGGTTGTACATAATGTTTGGCCTCCCATTACAGTGTCAGAACTGTACCGTGTACCCTGTTATGTGCTGAACACCACATTAGGTCACATTCACTGGGAGTGATTTCTCATCAGTGGCCACCAGCAGATGAAGCTAACTGCTGATGACTGAAGCCATTCCTGAACCTCTTAAAGAGCAAATGTGCATTACTTTGAACCACTGCTGACTGGAGGAGAAAACACATTAACTTTCTAACGATTTTGGATGACAATACAGACAGGCGAAACATAGAAACATAGAAACATAGAAAACATAGAAAATAGATGCAGGAGTAGGCCATTCGGCCCTTCGAGCCAGCACCGCCATTCAATCTGATCATGGCTGAGCATCCAAAATCAGTACCCCGTTCCTGCATTTTCCCCATATCCCCTGATTCCGTTAGCCCTAAGAGCTAAATATATTGGTTGGAAAGTCCAATTTTTTTGCAGCACCCCAGGATGTATATCTGCTTCCTAATAAAGGGACCACAGGAGGTTAATGTCAAGAGATATGTGCACAAGGAATGGATGCAATACCAGAACAAAAAAACTTTGCAACCCCACCCAGCGAGTCAATTCCATTGTCGTCACCAAAAATTCTCAGTCTTCCCATTAGCCTGAGAAATTGGTCCAAATTATATCTCACCATCATCCACCTAACAGAAGTCTCTGTCGGCATTCATGCCTAATATTCATAAGCCTCTCCAAAAACTTATACTTGGTTGCTCCAAGCCTCACACCCATATTTCAGCATATTTCAGTGTGCTGGCTGGTAGGAAATAGTGAAAGTGGGATCCATATTTCTAAATGAAGCTAATGTGGTGCAAGCACAATTGCTGCCGTTGTTCTCTTAGATATTAACATTCATTAATTAATCTGAGTTTGCAGACCATTTCCTTCCTTTCTTCAACAGAAGAAACTCCTAACTTAGTTTAGTTTAGTTAAGAGATATAGACATAGACATAGACATAGAAAATAGGTGCAGGAGGAGGCCATTCGGCCCTTCGAGCCAGCACCGCCATTCATTGTGATCATGGCTGATCGTCCCCAATCAATAACCCGTGCCTGCCTTCTCCTCATATCCCTTGATTCTACTAGTCCCTAGAGCTCTATCTAACTCTCTCTTAAATCCATACGGTGATTTGGCTTCCACTGCCCTCTGTGGTAGAGAACTCCACAAATTCACAACTCTCTGGGTGAAAACGTTTTTTCTCACCTCAGTTTTAAATGGATACAGCACAGAAACAGGTCCTTTGGCCCACTGAGTCCCCGCCGACCAGCAATCTCCATTCACTAGCACACATGACACACGAGGGCCAATTTATCATTTTTACCAAAGCCAATAAAACCTACAAACACTTTGTAGTGTCGGAGGAAACTGGAGCGCCCGGGGAAAACTCACGTGGTCACGGGGGGAATGTACAAATTCCATACAGACAGCACCCGCAGTCAGGATTGATCCCGGTTGTATGGCGCTGTAAGGCACCAACTCTACCGCCTTGCCACCGTGCTGCCCAACTTCCCAGCAATTCATGCCATAGACCTTTGGCCACAAAATGCATCATATCGTATGGGTATCTCACTTCCATCAACATTCTCAATCAGTACAGGTGCATGTTCTGAATTTACATCTCATTGAAATGAACAGCTCGTCATTGAGAATCAAGGATCTACAGATATTGAAATCTTAAGCAAAATGCAGGATGAAAGCACTCCAAAGATGTATAGGTCTGTAAGTAAATTGGCTTGGTAAATGTCAAACATTATCCCTCGTGCGTGTAGGATAATATTAATATGCAGGGACCGCAGGTCGGCGCGGACCCAGTGGGCCACCAGGTGCTGACCTGACCCACTGAGTTCCCCCAGCACTTTGTGCTATTTGGTAAGTCACTGGAGATTACTTAAGAATCTTAAGTAACACACACATTGACATAGTTTGTGAAGGAATAGCAGAGATGGGTGGTCTTACAACTAATATTCTCCATGCATTCTATGTCCATTGTAGTTGTAGTATGCGTGCTGTTTTATTTGGCTGGTGTGTTAAATCAGCATTATACAAGCATTGAACTCACCACCTACCAAATCCTCATATCTTTGGCATGATGCATATGTTATTAGATTTGGCTCGTTCTGCTAAAAAATATCTTCAAACAATCCACATCCTAAATCGCAAGCATTGTAGTAAAAATTTTGCAGGTAGAATCTTGAACCTTGAAATTGACTGATGGTTTACAAAGGGTGAGGTATACTTTTGAAAGATGGTAAGCTTATGAAATGTAAATCACCTTTCGTCTTGCAATTTCTTAGATTTCAAAAATCCACTTTAAAAATGTGTATGCTAATAGATAAATGATGGTATTTTGGAAGAACTTCTGCATTAATAACTATTGTATATTATACCAATTAAGCAGAGTTGTACTTGATCAATCAGGCATGTTTCATAAATCATATTATACTGTCACATTTAGTTCAGTTGGTAATGCATAATGAAAATGGAAATTGATATATTTTAACCATGATGATAAAGGGAACAGCATGGTATTCAATCAACTCTCCTCAATAATAGTAAACATCTTATGAAAATACACTTTTGAATCCAAACGGCAGAAAGAATATCTATATTGACTAAATTCATGTTATTTTTATTTAAAAACAAGTATAAATGGTGATAAATGAAACAAAATTAATTGACAGGCAGTGGTTAATGACCAATTAAAAAAAAATGTTATTGTGTGGAACCGAATCTCTGTTGGAACCCATTTTGTGACTGTCCCTGCCACCAATTGTCTGAGGTAGTTTGGCATAGAACAGGGAAGGTAATAACCCAGAATAATTTGAAACATAATACATTGCAAATTGGATTGTAAAAAATAACCTTCTGGAAGAACTCAAGGGACTTGAAGGAAGCAAAGGGTGGTTGATATTTTGGGTTGAGACCCTACATCAGAAATTATACAGCTTTGACCCAAAACATTGACCATGTCTTTGCCTCTGTAGATGCTACTCAACCTGCTGAGTAAAAGAATCAAGAGTCAAGAGACAAGAGTACTTTATTGTCATATGTCCCAAAACGGGCCCTGGTGAGACCGCACCTGGAGTACTGTGTGCAGTTTTGGTCTCCAAATTTGAGGAAGGATATTCTTGCTATGGAGGGCGTGCTTGGGAACTGTCGGGGCAGAAGACGTTTCCAGTCCGAGTGGCGGACCTGTTGGCAAGGATACACGACAGGGGAGACCGAAGTCTGGAAGAGCCGTAGTGGTCGGTGACTCCATAGTCCGAGGGACGGACAGAAGATTCTGTGGCAGCAGGAGGGACTTGAGGATGGTCTGTTGCCTCCCTGGTGCCAGGGTTCAACACATCACAGACCGGCTTCAGAAAATCCTAGCGAGGGAAGGCGATCAACCTGAAGTCGTTGTGCACGTGGGCACGAATGACGTCGGGCGGAAGAGGAAGGAGGTGCTACAGCGGGAGTTTAGAGAGTTGGGAAAAACGCTGAGAAGTAGGACGTCGAAGGTAGTTATCTCTGGACTGCTACCGGTACCTCGTGCTGGTGAGGCCAGGAACAGAGAGATAGAGGGTATGAATTTATGGCTGAGGGACTGGTGCAGAGAGCAGGGATTTAGATTTCTGGACCACTGGGATCTCTTCTGGGCTAGGGGTGACTTGTACAAAAGGGACGGGTTGCATCTTAACAGCAGGGGGACAAACATTCTGGCAGGCAGGTTTGCTAGTGTGACACCTGTGGCTTTAAACTAAGTAGTGGGGGGGAGGGGTTAACAAATTGTGAATATGAAGATGAGGTAAAAGGGAATACAGGAGATATTGCAAAAGACTCTCGGAAGAATGGGAACAGAAGTTCTAGAGCGGAAAAGAAATTAAGGGCAGGGCCAATTGTGAACGATGTGAGAGGGGAGGTAAATACAGAAGTTAAAGTGTTGTACTTAAATGCGCGTAGTATAAAAAATAAAGTGGATGAGCTTGAGGCTCAGTTAGTCATGGGCAAGTATGATGTTGTAGGGATCACTGAGACATGGCTACAAGAGGACCAGGGCTGGGAACTGAATATTCAGGGGTACACAACGTATAGAAAAGACAGACAGGTGGGCAGAGGGGGTGGGGTTGCTCTGATGGTAAGGAATGATATTCATTCCCTTGCAAGGGGTGACATAGAATCAGGAGATGTTGAATCAGTATGGATAGAAATGAGAAATTGTAAGGGTAAAAAGACCCTAATGGGAGTTATCTATAGGCCCCCAAACAGTAGCCTCGACTTAGGGTGCAAGTTAAATCAGGAGATAAAATTGGCGTGTCAAAAATGTAATGCTACGGTGGTTATGGGAGATTTCAACATGCAGGTAGACTGGGAAAATCAGGTTGGAAACGGACCCCAGGAAAGAGAGTTTGTAGAGTGCCTTCGAGATGGATTCTTAGAACAGCTTGTACTGGAGCCTACCAGGGAGAAGGCAATTCTGGATTTAGTGTTGTGTAATGATCCTGATCTGATAAGGGGACTAGAGGTAAAAGAGCCATTAGGAGGCAGTGATCACAACATGATAAGTTTTACTCTGCAAATGGAAAGGCAGAAGGGAAAATCGGAAGTGTCGGTATTACAGTATAGCAAAGGGGATTACAGAGGCATGAGGCGGGAGCTGGCCAAAATTGATTGGAAGGAGGCCCTAGCAGGGAAGACGGTAGAACAGCAATGGCAGGTATTCCTGGGAATAATGCAGAGGTTGCAGGATCAATTTATTCCAAAGAGGTGGAAAGACTCTAAGGGGAGTAAGAGACACCTGTGGCTGACAAGGGAAGTCAGGGACAGCATAAAAATTAAGGAGAGGAAGTATAACATAGCAAAGAAGAGTGGGAAGACAGAGGATTGGGACTCTTTTAAAGAGCAACAAAAGTTAACTAAAAAGGCAATACGAGGAGAAAAGATGAGGTACGAGGGTAAACTAGCCAATAATATAAAGGAGGATAGCAAAAGTTTTTTTAGGTACGTGAAGAGGAAAAAAATAGTCAAGGCAAATGTGGGTCCCTTGAAGACAGAAGCAGGGGAATTTATTATGGGGAACAAAGAAATGGCAGACGAGTTAAACCGTTACTTTGGATCTGTCTTCACTGAGGAAGATACACACAATCTCCCAAATGTTCTAGGGGCTGGAGAACCTAGGGTGATGGAGGAACTGAAGGAAATCCACATTAGGCAGGAAATGGTTTTGGGTAGACTGATGGGACTGAAGGCTGATAAATCCCCAGGGCCTGATGGTCTGCATCCCAGAGTACTTAAGGAGGTGGCTCTAGAAATAGTGGAAGCATTGGAGATCATTTTTCAATGTTCTATAGATTCAGGATCAGTTCCTGTGGATTGGAGAATAGCAAATGTTATCCCACTTTTTAAGAAAGGAGGGAGAGAGAAAACGGGTAATTATAGACCAGTTAGTCTGACATCAGTGGTGGGGAAAATGCTGGAGTCAATTATAAAAGACGAAATTGCTGAACATTTGGATAGCAGTAACGGGATCGTTCCGAGTCAGCATGGATTTACGAAGGGGAAATCATGCTTGACAAATCTACTGGAATTTTTTGAGGATGTAACTAGGAAAATTGACAAGGGAGAGTCAGTGGATGTGGTGTACCTCGACTTTCAGAAAGCCTTCGACAAGGTCCCACATAGGAGATTAGTGGGCAAAATTAGGGCACATGGTATTGGGGGTAGGGTACTGACATGGATAGAAAATTGGTTAACAGACAGAAAGCAAAGAGTGGGGATAAATGGGTCCCTTTCGGAATGGCAGGCAGTGACCAGTGGGGTACCGCAAGGTTCGGTGCTGGGACCCCAGCTATTTACGATATACATTAATGACTTAGACGAAGGGATTAAAAGTACCATTAGCAAATTTGCAGATGATACTAAGTTGGGGGGTAGTGTGAATTGTGAGGAAGATGCAATAAGGCTGCAGGGTGACCTGGACAGGTTGTGTGAGTGGGCGGATACATGGCAGATGCAGTTTAATGTAGATAAGTGTGAGGTTATTCACTTTGGAAGTAAGAATAGAAAGGCAGATTATTATCTGAATGGTGTCAAGTTAGGAGGAGGGGGAGTTCAACGAGATCTGGGTGTCCTAGTGCATCAGTCAATGAAAGGAAGCATGCAGGTTCAGCAGGCAGTGAAGAAAGCCAATGGAATGTTGGCCTTCGTAACAAGAGGAGTTGAGTATAGGAGCAAAGAGGTCCTTCTACAGTTGTACCGGGCCCTGGTGAGACCGCACCTGGAGTACTGTGTGCAGTTTTGGTCTCCAAATTTGAGGAAGGATATTCTTGCTATGGAGGGCGTGCAGCGTAGGTTCACTAGATTAATTCCCGGAATGGCGGGACTGTCGTATGTTGAAAGGCTGGAGCGATTGGGCTTGTATACACTGGAATTTAGAAGGATGAGGGGGGATCTTATTGAAACATATAAGATAATTAGGGGATTGGACACATTAGAGGCAGATAACATGTTCCCAATGTTGGGGGAGTCCAGAACAAGGGGCCACAGTTTGAGAATAAGGGGTAGGCCATTTAGAACGGAGATGAGGAAGAACTTTTTCAGTCAGAGGGTGGTGAAGGTGTGGAATTCTCTGCCTCAGAAGGCAGTGGAGGCCAGTTCGTTGGATGCTTTCAAGAGAGAGCTGGATAGAGCTCTTAAGGATAGCGGAGTGAGGGGGTATGGGGAGAAGGCAGGAACGGGGTACTGATTGATAGTGATCAGCCATGATCGCATTGAATGGCGGTGCTGGCTCGAAGGGCTGAATGGCCTACTCCTGCACCTATTGTCTATTGTCTATTGTCTATTGTCTATTGCAGCGTAGGTTCACTAGGTTAATTCCCGGAATGGCGGGACTGTCGTATGTTGAAAGGCTGGAGCGATTGGGCTTGTATACACTGGAATTTAGAAGGATGAGGGGGGATCTTATTGAAACATATAAGATAATTAGGGGATTGGACACATTAGAGGCAGATAACATGTTCCCAATGTTGGGGGAGTCCAGAACAAGGGGCCACAGTTTAAGAATAAGGGGTAGGCCATTTAGAACGGAGATGAGGAAGAACTTTTTCAGTCAGAGGGTGGTGAAGGTGTGGAATTCTCTGCCTCAGAAGGCAGTGGAGGCCAGTTCGTTGGATGCTTTCAAGAGAGAGCTGGATAGAGCTCTTAAGGATAACGGAGTGAGGGGGTATGGGGAGAAGGCAGGAACGGGGTACTGATTGAGAGTGATCAGCCATGATCGCATTGAATGGCGGTGCTGGCTCGAAGGGCTGAATGGCCTACTCCTGCACCTATTGTCTATTGTCTATTGTCTATAATGAAATTCTTAATTGCAGCCGTGCAATAGATATGTAAACATAGAATATATCTGTGTGTGTGTGTGTGTGTGTGTGTGTGGGGGGGGTGTGTGAGTGTGGGAGGGTGGGGGGGGATGTCTGTGTGTATACTATATATATATATATATATACACACACACAATATATAAAAAAACAATAATAGTGCAAAGACATAAACAATCCCCGCAAATCTATATGGTTCGGAGCTTACCTGGAGGTTGTAGTGTTTAATAGTCTGATAGTTGAATAGTTGAAGGGAAGAAGCTACTCCTGAACCTGAACGTTACAGCTTTTAGCCTCCTACACCTTCTTCTCGATGGCAGGAGTGAAATTATAGTGTGGCCAGGGTGGTGTGGGTCTCTGATGATGCTGGCTGCCTTTGTGAGGCAGCGACACCTGTAGAACCCTTCAGTGATGGGGAGATCAGAACCTGTGTTGGACCTGGCACTGTTTACCACTTATTGCCATCTTCTTAATTCCTGAGCTTTCGAGTTGCCGTGATGCAACCAGTCAATATGTTCTCTACTGTACACCTGTAGAAGTTCAAGAGGGTATTTATTGACATACCAAATATCCTCAATCTTCTAAGGTCAGGGAAACATTGAGGGGTTTCTTTATGATTGCATCAAAATGCTAGGCCCAGGTCAGATCTACAGAGATATGCATGCCCAGGAATTTGAAGTATTTGATTCTCTCCACCACCGTCTCTTCAATGAAGACAGGTTTGTGGATCTTCAACCTTCCTCTTCCAAAGTCAACAATCAGTTCCTTGGTTTTACTGACGTTGAGAGCAAGGTTGTTGTTCTGCTACCATTTGGTCAGTTGATCGATCTTCCTCTTATAATCTGACTCATCATCATCTGTAAATCATCCAACAATGTTGGTGTCAATTTGAAGATGGAGTTTGGAACTGGCGACACAGTCCGGCTACACAATCATATGTACAGAGTCTGTAGAGCAGGGGGCTGTGCACGCAGCCTTAAGATGCTCCTGTGCTGATGGTGTCGAGGAGTTTATCAAGGAGGTTCTGGCCATTATTTTTTGTTCCAGATCCCATCACCTGCAGTCTCTTGATCTCCACGTTGGGTTATAATATTTTTTTAGAAGAGTAAACAAAACCAGGCCAATTAGCCATTATCTATATATATCTCAACTAACCCATTCTTTTGATTGTGCTGCACTTACAAAGAACATTGTTACAAATCAGCAAAGCGTAACTTTGCAAAGGAAATGGTATCCTTCAATCCCATATCAATTAAACTTTATTTTAATTAGAGCAATGGAGAATACTAAATTTTGAATTACTAATTAACAAAGATTAAAAATCCTTTCTTCACACTACCATTTTTGTCCTCCATCTTCTCATGGAGGTGAATTTCTATCACATGATGAAGTGCATTGATGTAATAACCATAAATGAAAGTCTGGAAAATTTGAACTTTGCTACCTGCTAATATGGAACTGATGTAACAAATTCAATTTCTTGTTAAAGGTACATAGATATCCCAAACAAAAAAATCATTCATTTATATATATGCTTGGCGGTTTCAATCTATTTGTATGCCCCCAATCTATAAAACTGCATTAAAAATAAATAGCTCCTAAAAATATCTGAAATCCCACCAAAGTAAATCAATTTAGTAGAAGCAATACCCATTATATTTCTGATTTACATATAATCTTAATCTTCTCTGCAAGCTTCGTTCCAATCAAGCAAGTATTTTGATCCAAACTGCATCTTCCCAGTGTGAATTTCCAATTAACATCCAGTTTTTGATCTAGCTGGAGTAAAGAATGGTTTATTTAAAAATAAAGGCATTCCAATTAATTTGCATCATTGTATATTTCTGAGGCAGTTATCACTACCCCACCCAGTAAATATGTGCAGGCATATTATTCAGTGAATCAATTGCTTCTGCTAATGGGTTTTCTGGAGATGACTATATTTTATTCATACCTTTAGCCTTCATCGTAAGAGACTCTGCTCGAATCTGGATCTTACATTTTTGTCAGGCCAATGATGCAAAATGGTGCATCCTTTTATCTATAAGCAACGCCATGATAGATCTATTTGAATATCTAAATTTTACTGAAGGGTAGGCAAGGTAGACAGGCAGAAACATAGAAATAAGGAACTGCTGATGCTGGTTTGCCAAGTAAAGACACAAAATGTCGGAATAACTCAGCGGGTCAGGCAACATCCCTGGAGAACATGGATAGGTGACATTTCGGGTCAGGATTGGTCGGGTCCAGCATTTTGTGTCTTTCCATAGACATGTGAATACTGCCCAATGCTTAACAATTCCATTCTCTTCAGCAATAGCAAGAAAGTAATAGAAAATAGTAATGGCCTCAGGAAGAGAGTGTACTCACATTGCTTCTTCAATATAGTAATGGAAAAGATTAAGAGACAGTGGGAAATTTTAAGGAGGGAGGAGGATGTGCAGAGAGAAAGCTATAATTGTAGAGCATAATCAGCTAAAGACATAAATGATGGGCTTGCAGAATGCACAGAGATGATGAGGGGAAATGTAGAGAAAGGATCTTGATTGAGCCCGGCATGAAGGAGGATTGGTCACATTAAAGGCAGACACAGAAGATGCCTTTTCAGTAGCCTAAGGAATGAGTCCTCTCAAATAGGCATTAGTGGCACTATGATCCATCGATTCATGTAGGGATACTGCGGACGTAATTTAGGCCAGTTGAAATCATCCTTTTAAGATTACAAATGTTTAAATTTTTTGACTCAGTGCGTAAAAACTACTTCAGCTGAGAACCACATACGTTTGAGTGAGGATATTTGCGTCAAATAGCAAATTATGAGTTGGCCGTGTGTTAATACATCACCCAGCATGTAGGCAGCCTATGGGCTTATTGAAAAATAATGGAAAAATAACAGAATACTCAATTTTCCTCAAGGCACGTTCCATTTGTCAACAACTACATTCGTGTTGGGACTTGAGAGCAATTACCATTGCTCTCACTGTGCTGGCTTGCTTGACGTCAGTAATTTCCTCTTCATTTCTCAATGGTTCTTGGTGCTTTTCAGCACATTTGCAGACTCGCTGCCCAACTCCCTGACATGCACAAAGTCAGAGGAGGTAAGTTGTGAAGCTGCCAGGCTGAATATTTGTTGCAAATTTACATGTCATCCGCGTCCAGTTACTCTGTGGTCAGGCAACAGTTGCTTGACTGTGCCGGGCAGCTACGACACTGTGCATTGTTGCTCTGCTTTGTTTCAGTGAGCACAGCTGCTCATATCACAATGATTAGGCCATGAATAGGTGTATAATAGACTTGTGGTGGTGTTGGCAACCAATGTGACAATGATGGTGAGGTGAAATAGCATCCAAATGGAGAGTTTGGGCCAAGTCTAGACATTGATGCCAGCTGTTAATTAAATACGTCCGCCTTATCCAAAGAAGGGTTTTGAATTGTTGCCTCTCCTCCGCCACCAACCTCTTCTCTTGCCAGTCCAAAGGCTCTAAGGCAAATTGTAGAGCTCTAAATGAAGTGGGATAAATTTGCACAGATTGATAAGCAGAATTCTAACCTTGTATTTGTTATTGGATTGATTCAATAACCCATTGGAAAGAATATGAACATTGATGTTTTTAAAGATAAAGTTCTTTGTAGATTAATGTGAACTGGTAAATAGGCACTCTGAAAAAGCAGCAGAGAACGTCAAGAGATATAGTTTAGTTCAGTTCAGTTTAGTTTAATTTAGTTGAGAGATAAAGTGTGAAACCGGGCACTTCGGCCCATCGAGTCCGCACCGACTGGCAATCAACCATTCACACTAGTTCTATCCTACACACACTGGGGACAATTTACAGAGGCCAATTAACCTACATGTCATTGGAATGTGGGAGGACACCGGAGCACCCGGAGAAAACCCATGATGTCACAATGGGAGAACGTACAAACTCCATACAGACTGCGCCCAGAATCAGAATTGAACCCGGGTTTCTGGCGCTGTAAGGCAGCAACTCTACCATTCTGGCTGTAGGATTTTTCCAAGACAGAACTTCTTCACCAAACAGAGTTATATTTTTCATATATTCATTGGACTGCTCAGGGTAAAGCTCAGGATAAATGCTCTACTAAAATTTCCTTTTGTCTTCCCAAAGTTAGCAAGATCACAGATAATAAGTGAAGATAATTCACTGATTTTTTATGTTGCAATAAATTCCAGAGAGGAAAATATTTTTATAGTTTTGGATAGTGGGTTTTAAACAGGAGATTTAATCCTGATTGTTTATATATCATCTATTTGAAGAAGAAAATTAAATCCAGTGTAATGTACTTGCTTCGATTAAAAAATATCTGATTTTTAGGAATGGTAGTTATGAAATGGGCTCTGACATTTACTGGGAGGTTTGTGATTTCCAAGGTACATAATTTTATCTTTATGCTTTTATTTTTACAGGCTCTCCAACGTGGCTCATTGCCAGCCATGAATACTTCCAAGGAGGAGGTAGATTTTGTGCTGCCATCAACATCTGTGCAATTTGCTCACCGGAAAAAGGTCTGTTTCTGTTGATTTTCTGTTTCTTCTGAGCTAGTCAATCTTCTGTCTATCTCAATATATAACCTTCTCTACTAAGTGGTTTCATTTTGCCCAATAACCTTTCTTATGCCACCTTATCAAATGTTTTCTGGAAATCTTAGCACAGCATATACTTTGGTTCCCCTTTATTCATAGCACATTGTAGCCCTTCAAAGAGGTCCAATAAATAAGTAAAACATTATTTCTCTTTCACAAAAGCTTGTTGATTCTGTCTGAATACGTTGAATTTTTCAAAGTGCCTTTCTATAAAATCTTAAATAATAGCTTCTAACTTTTTCCCTGTGACAGATGTTAAATTATTGGGCCTATAGTTTCCTGTTTCTTGTTTCTCCAAATGTGCTTCATTTTTTCATCTCACAGATCTTTCCCCAAATCAAGGAAATGATGGAAATTTTAAACCAGTGCTTCCCCTGTCTCAACAACCAATTATTTTAAAACCTTAGGATGAGTCCACCAGGGCTCAAAAACTTGTAAGTCAACAGCAAATTTGAAGAAGGGCCCCGACCCGAAATGTCACCTCTCCATTACCTCTAGAGATGTGCAGGAAGAAACTACAGATGCTGGTTTAACACCAAAGATAGACACAAAATGCTGGAGTAACTCAGCAGGACAGACATCATCTCTGGAGAAAAGGAGTAGGTGACGTTTTGGGTCAAGACCCTTCTTCAGACTGAGAGTCAGGGGAGAGGGAAACTAGAGGTATGGAAATGTGCAAAGAACAAATGAATGAAATGTGTGAAGAGAAGAATGATCAAGGAAAGATGGAGCCGACAATGGTCTATTGTTGGCTGTGGACGAGGTGAAAATGAAGAGATATGAACAGTGTAACTCGCAGGACAACTAGTGTGGGAGAGGGACACAGAGAGAGGGAATGCAAGGGTTACTTGAAATTAGAGGAATCAATATTCATGCCGCTGGGTTGTCAGCTGTCCAAGCGAAATATGAGGTGCTGTTCCTCCAATTTGCATTTGGTCTCACTCTGACAGTGGAGAAGGCCCAGGACAGAAATGGGAAGGGGAGTTAAAATGTTTGGCAACCGGGAGATCGTGTAGGCCAAGGCGGATTGATCGTGGGTGTTCTGCGAAACAATCGGCAAGTCTGCACTTGATGCTGCCTGACCCACAGAGTTACTCCAGCACTTTGAGTTTTGCTAAAGATTCAACCATCTGCAGTTCCTTGTGTCACCAACAATTTGTTCAATACCACTTCTGGATTAACTGTAATTTTCCTGAGTTTCTCTTTTCCTTCCCAATTTATAGTTTTTTCTGGGATGTTACTTATATCCTCCACAGTGAAGCCCTATGTTAAATATTGTTTTACTTTATTTGACATCTCCTAATCTTCAATTAATTAATTCAATTCACTTTCTATAGAATTAATACTGATTTTCTTAACTAGTTTAATTTTTAAAGAAATAATTTATTATTAATTAATTTATTATATTTCTTAGCTAAATTTTTGCCTTGTGCTTTCACTTTTCATTATTGCTATTCTTAGCTAATCCATACTGTTTTATACTTAGTCCAGTCTTATAACCTACCATCAGTCTTTGTACAATGTCATGATTTACTTTAAGTTTATTACATTTAGCTTATTTTGTTAACCACAGATGGTTATTGATTTGTTTTTATTATTCAAGGGAAGGTATCTATCACGCTATTCTGAAAGATCTCCTTGATTACCTTACATCACATCTTAACCTTATTGTTGATTTAAGTCGCTTTATTTCACAGTGTGTCAGGCAATAACATTCACGCTTATGTTTACATTCAGCACTGAGGAAGGAGAGTGACTGAATGGACAAGAGTTTGTGTACCAAGTGATTTACAGTTGTAAGTCGCACACCACAGGTATCAGATTGTTAAAGACAGCTTCATTACAAGAGGGCCATCTTTCATGTCCTTCAAATGGAACTGTTCAATCAGTGCAAGACAGATACAAAGCAAATTCCTATATTTTATGTTGCAATGTGACTGTCTTCTGTTAACAATGCTCCATAGTAGAAACAAGGAACAACAGATGCTGTTTTTTTACCAAAGATTGACACAAAGTGCTGGAGTAGCTCAGCGGGTCAGGCAGCATCTCTGGAGAAAAAGGATCTCTATAGTATACAAGCTCCATAGTATATCTTTACACATAATTGATTTCATTTGCAGGTATTTATGAATCTTATAATTTGGTGGCACTAAACTGCAATATTTTTTGGAATATCCATACCTTCAGATTCATTATTTATTAAGTGTTTTTTTTTTCTTTACTCTCATTTTGATCATTCTGTAATCAATTAAACCTCAATGTTGCATAGGAAGGAACTGGAGATGCTGGTTTGCACTGAAGGTAGACACAAAATGCTGGAGCAACCCAACAGGTCAGGCAGCATCACTGGAGAAAAGGAGGAGGTGACTATTCCTTTTCTCCAGAGGTGCCACCTGACACGCTGAGTTACTCCAGTATTTTGTGTCTATCTTGGGCCTCAATGTTAGTCAAGTATTCAATTTTTTAGGTGATTGCACATTGAGAGGTCGATTATAGTGGGAAGTTATGTTAACAGCTGAGGTAGAGAGGTATCTTGGGGTCCAAGTGCATAGCTCCCTCAAAGTGGAGTGTTTAGATATAGTGGTAAAGTAGGTATATGCATGCTTTCCTTCATTGTTCAGAGCATTGAGTATGAGAGTCAGAGAGTTATGATGCAGCTCCGCAAGACTTTGGCTTGGCTGCATTTGGAGTATTGCATGCAGTCCTGGTCATCCCATTATAGGAATGATGTGGTGGCTCTGGAGCGGATGCAGGAGGTTTACCAGAATGCTGCCTAGATTAGGGGCTTTTAGGTACAAGGAGAGGTTGGACGTCTTGGATGGTTTTCTCTGGAGCGCTGGAGATTGAGGGAAGACTAAATAGAAGTATATATAATGTTGAGAGGCATAGATAGGGCAGACAGTCAGAAGCTTTTTTTCCCAGATGGAAATGTTAAAAGACTAGAAGGCAAAGCTGTTAGGTCAGAGGGGAAAGGTTTAAAGGAGATTTGCAGGGCAAGATTTTGACATTATGGTGGTGAGAATGGAGGGATATGGATAATGTGCAGGCACATGAGATTACTTTATCTTGGCATCATGTTCTGCCCAGGCATTGTGGGCCCAAGGGCCTGTTCCTGTGCCTTTCAATGATTAATATGTATGGAATCACAGATTCTCTGAATACCAAGGCATTTCAATGTCCCACATTTAAAAATACTTCACCTTTCCATTTCTGTTTGCCAAAGAAGACATGGCGACATTTTTCCATCTGCCAAGTCCTTGTCCTTCCACTTAGCCTGCCTATATCTCCCCGTAGACTCTCTGGATCCTCCTCACAACACACTGCTACCCACCATAACCTCACCAGAAAATGTTGATGTATTAAATTGGTCCCTTCATGAAGACTGTAAACAGCTGGGGTTCTGTATAAATCCCCAAGACATCTCAACCCAAAAATAGCCCATTTATTTTTATTTTGTTTTCCAATTAACCAATTGGAAATCCATCCTAAAATGTTACCATGAACTGTTTTTTTCCCCCATTTATTTGTGTCCTTGTACTGTTCATTTATACTGTCACACAAGCTCTCAATATGTTTAATGCTTTTTAAATACCTCTGTTCAGATTGTTCCAAGCACAATCAGTGCTTCCAAAGCATTAGGTAGTTATCCAGGCATTAGATAGCAATAAACACACCACATCGTGCCAAATGGATGTTGTGTTCAAATCCTCAAACATCAGGTTGATTGTCACAATAAAATTAACGATAATAGTATATGAGGAGGTCTGGTTCCCAAAATGGTGATGGTTTCTTCAGAAATGCCCCCATCAGAACATTAGAAATAGAGTTTGATAAGAACTTGGAACTTGCAACTATTTCAATATGATGATAACTACCACAGGTTTATTATCCTCCTCAATCCCCAGATCTCTTAGTGCTCTAAACTCCAGTGAGTACAGGCCCAGTGCTGTGAAACGCTCATCATATGTTATACATCCTTCTATCTTCCAACACCCTCTGACCTTAAAATGCCAGATGCTCGCATCTATAGTGCCATTAAATGCCCTCAGAGATGACCATATTGCTAACATTGCACCTTTTATGAATATTCTGGTTTCAACATTCAACACAACATAGTCCATACTTCCCAGGTTCCAATAAACCTACAGAGGTTTGCTAAGGTATTAATGTCCATGCAATTTAAACTATCATTTAGCAGAAACTGCTTTGCTTTCAGTATAACATTTCAACAGTTTTTCCTATCCAACAATGTGTGTATAAATGTGCTCCAGCAGAAAGTCCAAAAGATATTACAGTTGGCGAACAGTTCTTCTGCATCAATTCATTACTGGCTTTTGTTGATTCGACCCTGGCTGAGCTCCACAGTTCTTGTTCTGTAGTAGGGTTTGCAATGCATCCTCTGTTAGCTCATTCTTCCCCGTATGCTCACCTCCCATCCCCGAGTGCCACATGTTCCTTTTATCCCACCTCTTTCCCCTCAGCACTGACCCCTTCTAGCTATATCCCTCCCTCTGGCTTTACCTTTCATACCTCCTCTTCTTTCTTGATCCCACACCCTTTCGTCCCCTTTTCACCACCAGCCTTTGTCACTTACTCCACCCACCTACCAATCAACCCCTGTCACCTGTATCCACCTATTACTTACCAAGTTTTGCCCCACCCCCACCTCTCTTTTACAGCTTGCCCCCCCCCCCCCACCCCATCAGCCTGAAGACCCAAAACATCCACTCCCGAGATGCTGCCTGAGTTCCAGCAGTTTGGTTTTTGCTCACGATTCCAACCTCTGCACTTTCTTGTGTCTCTGTTAACTCAATATTGGATGGAGAATTCTGAATGTCTTCCTCTAGTTTTTAACCCCTTGCTCTTGTTGAATGTGGCCCTTCATTGAATATCTCATGGGAACAAGGCTGTGAAAGCTCTCTGATGTCTATGGCTTTCCATTATCTTTATTGTTGGTATCATGGATGAATTTGTATCACTTCACCTGGTTTAAGGGATGGCACAGATGACATTTTCACATGAAACCTACTTCTATATTCAGTGTTGAAACAGGCCCTTCGGTCCAACTTGCCCACTCCAACCAACATGTTGCATCTACATGTCCCAACCTGCCCGTATCCCTTTAAATCTATCTTATTCATGTACCTGTCTAAAAGATTCTTAAACGTTCCAATAGTTTCTTAAAAGTTCCCGCCTCAACTATGTGCTTCATCAGCTCTTTCCATAGACTCAACACCCTTTGAGTAAAAAAGTTACCCCTTGGGTTCCTATTAAATCTTTTCCTCCTCACCTTAAACCTACAGTACATCCTCTGATTCTTGATTCACCTACTCTGGGCAAGAGAGTAGGTGAATCAAGAACCAGATCTGTTTACCTGATCTATTTCTCTCATGATTTGGTACACCTCTATAAGATCACCCCTCACCCTTCTGCATTCCAAGGCATGGGATCCTAGCCTGCTCAACCTCTCACTATGGCTCAGGCCCTTGAGTCCTGGCGACATCCTTGTAAATCATCTCTGCACCCTTCCCAACTTGACAACACCTTTCCATGCCCTTATTTCTTTCCTTGTAAGCTATTCTCCTCCACAAGCACATTCACTCCCCCTCAATTTTCGTGCCACCCACTGACATCGGGAGTAATTTACCTTCCCACCAGCATCTCTTGGGATACGAGAGGAAACCGGAACCCACGAGATTATGGGGAGAAGTTACAAACGCCACACCATCAGTACAAGAGGTTGAGATTGAATCTGGGACATTGAAGCTTTGAAGCAGCAACTCTGCCTGGCATATTTCTGTCTATCTTCAAAATCATATGAAGATAATATAGATCATATGACATTCATGAAATGTTTGATGCTTCTATACTGTGATTATCATCCTTTGTTTGATTCTTGAATTGCACAAACATTTTAGCAACATATTTTTCAGACAAATATACTCAGCATGTTATAGGGGACATTATTCTGTCTGTGGAAGTGCTTAATAACATTTCACATAAATTGTTAGGTGTGAAGGCCGTGAGAAAATGGACCTCTTGGTGGGAGCTTAATTTTTTTGACCAAAAAGGCCGATATTTCTCAACATATTTTTCGTTTTAGTTTAGAGATTCAGCATGGAAACAGGCCTTTTGCCCACCAAGTCCATGCCGACCAGTGGCACTAGCTCTGTGTAATCCCACTTTCTCATCCACTCCTTGGACACCAGGGCCAATGAACCTATAAACCTGCACATCATTGTGATGTGGGAGGAAACCGGAGCACCTGGAGGAAACCCAGGGAGAACATGCAAACTCCCACACAGAAAGCACCCAAGGTCAGGATCGAACCCAGGTCTCTGGCACTGTGAGGCAGCAACTCTCCTCGCTGCGCCACTGTGCCGCCTCAATATTGAGGATAGAAAATGGTAATTTTAGGGAAAAAAAGAAAGATGTACAATTTTTGTCCTTTTATTGACAGAGAAAACAAACCAAAACAAATGTTCTCAAGTGTGAGGGATATTCAATTGTCCCTACTGAATAAATATAATGAACAAGTAATTTATTTACTTCACTACTAATGTAATCTGTTCACCCATCCATGTCAGTCCATGGATCTGCAGTCTAAATGGTTGACTCCAGAGTTGAATGTCATTAGGACTTCAGAAATGATGGAAACATTTGAAGGAATTATTAACCATTAATGTAATTGTTTGCATTAGTAGACAATGATGGCACTGTTAGATGATGATGGATATGAAATCTTCAAAACTATTTAATGAATAATGATGCATGTATCGTGAAGTATACATTTCATTGGTCACACATAGCATCTGGTTTATGGTCTTGGTTGTTTCATTACAGTTGGATAATATTCTTTCGAAGGAAGACTTAATCTCTGTACTTTTGAATTTTAGATATTAAAAAAGCACAGTATGTTCTTTATCAAAATTCTGACCAAACTCTATTTCATATTGCTTTGACATAGTACATTAATTCATATAATACACTTTTTTAAGCTCCATGCTAACAAAGGGAAAAAGTAATTGTATTCTGATGTAAGTTAAAGAGAAAATTTGTTGCACAATGTTCTCAATATATACACAAGAATACAATTTGAAGAAGCTATTCATTGACTGATTGCTGATTTTGGAAGAGGAAGGTCGAGGATCCATAAACCTGTCTTCATCGACAGGACGATGGTGGAGAGAGTCAAAAACTTCAAATTCCCAGGTGGGCAAATCTCAGACAATCTGTCCTGGACCCAAAAACATTGTTGCATTCACAAAGAACTCTCATCAGTTTCCCTACTTCCTCAGAAGAATGAGGAGATTCGAAATGTCAACAAACACTCTCTTGAACTTCTGCAGATGGACAGGAACGATCATATTGACTGGCTGCATCATGGCCCAGTTCAGCAACTCGAATGTCCAACAATGAAGGAGATTGCAAAAAGTGGAGAAAACTGCCCAGCCCATCACAGGTACTGACCTCCTCTCCGTCGAAGGGGTCTCCAAGAGTCACTGCCTCAAAAGCGCAGCCAGCATCATCAGAGGCCACACTCTCATTTCACTCCTACCATTGGGAAAAAGGTATAGGAAAAGATATAGAAGGTATAAACCCTCATTATAATGGGCCAATGGAGAGGATGTCCGTTATTGCCGATTGTCCGCTATAACCGAGTAAGGTATTATCATTGTAAAAGTTGTAGAAACCAACAACTGCAATTGCTGCTTAATACGTAATAAGGACACAAATTGCTGGAGGAACCCAGCAGGTCAGGCAGTATCATTGAAGAACATGGACAGGCAATGTTTTGGGTCAAGACCCTTCTTCAGAGACTTTGTCCAGAACTGGGCCTGGAATCTAGGTGAGTTGACATATGACAATAAAAATACTCTTGATTCTTCAGTACTAACTAAATTGTGACTCAGCAAAACAAAGGTTTTCAATCATTAAGGCACATCATGCAATCAAAATAAATGTGTAAAAATGTGGAGAAATTACAAGCCACAAACAGGGCACCAGTTCACGGTGAGGCTTACTTCACACAAATAAATCGTTTTAATCTTATTATCTTTCTCCATCTTTCTGCATCCTTTGATATAGTGAATCTTATCATCTCCGTCCAATACCTCTCCACAGCTGGATCAGGTGGTTACATTCATTTCATAGAAACATGGAAACATAGAAAATAGATGCAGAAGTAGGCTATTCGGCACTTCGAGCCAGCAACGCCATTCAATATGATCATGGCTGATCATCTAAAATCAGTATCCCGTTCCTGCTTTCTCCCCATATCCCTTGATTCCAGTGATGTTTCCAACTGCTTTCTGTGGTATAGAATTTCCACCTGGTTGCAACATGAGAACCATCAGTAGCGGTTTTTCATTACATGGCTACAACTTTAAGGAAGGTATTTCCAAAGAATTTATTTTTCGTTGCCTCCCACTACACATCTGCAACCTTCAAACCCAGCATTATTTTCTGAACTATCATTGGTGATGCCTGGTTTTCGTTCTCCACCTCTGCTCTCGGCCATTCACTCTCTCCAAGTTCTCAGATTGTTTATCTGATATTGTTATCGAGCAGACATTCCCTTTTAGTTTAGTTTAGTGTAGAGATACAGTGTGGAAACAGGCCATTCCGCTCACCAAATCCGCACCGACCAGTGAACCCTGCACACTTACACAATCCTACAGGGGACAATTTACAATGATACCAAGCCAATTAACCTACAAACATTTACGTATTTGGAGTGTGGGAGGAAACCGGAGATCCTGGAGAAAACCCCCGCAGGTCACGGGGAGAACGTACAAACTCCGTACAGACAGCACCATCATGAACACCAATCTTCAGTCACTGACTCCATAAACCATCCGGGGTACAGTCTGAAATTGAACCAAACTTTTTGTAACCTCATGTGTATTATCTGGTTATCAGCTGAGTTTGGATCCCTCACACTTACGCTATCAGAGTAACGTCACTTAATCCTAGTCTTACCTCAGTTCATCTGCTGCTGAAATCGTCACCATGTCTCTTACAGCACATTTTTACTGGGTTCTCTCATTCTATTATCTGTACATTTGAGAAGGTCCAACATTCTGTTTCCTTTGTTCTGAATGTAGAAAGTCCTCTCCACCTGTCATCTCTGTATTTACTGACCTAAACTAGTTTCCACCAAGGCAATACTTCAGTTCTGACATGAAGTCTGAAACATTAATTCTGCTTCTCGTTCACAGATGGTGCCAGACCTGCTGTGTGTTTCCAGCATTTTCTATTTTTATCTCGACAGTAAATTTCCCAGACTTTTGCTTTCATATTTTTCTCTGACCTTATCTTTCCCTCTGTTTGTAATTCCTCCCAGCCCTATAAGCCACTGTGTTATCCGATCTCCAATTGTGCACCTCTGAGTTCAATCACCTCACCAGTTATAGAGTCATGGAGTTATGGTCCATGCTGACCAAGTTGCCCCATTTAATCTGGTCCCATTTGCCCACGTTTGGCCCACATCCTTCTAAGCCTTTCCTATCTGTGTACTAATCCAAGTGTCTTCAAAATGCTATTCTTGCCTTCTTTGACCATTCTTTCTGCTGCCGACCCTACATTATGAAATTCCCTGACACAATCATAGCGAGGGGATTTGAGTATAGGAGCAGGGAGGTTCTGCTGCAGTTGTACAGGGCATTGGTGAGACCACACCTGGAGTATTGCGTACAGTTTTGGTCTCCTAATCTGAGGAAAGACATTCTTGCCATAGAGGGAGTACAGAGAAGGTTCACCAGATTGATTCCTGGGATGGCAGGACTTTCATATGAAGAAAGACTGGATAGACTCGGTTTGTACTCGCTGGAATTTAGAAGATTGAGGGGGGATCTTATAGAAACTTACAAAATTCTTAAGGGTTTGGACAGGCTAGATGCAGGAAGATTGTTCCCGATGTTGGGGAAGTCCAGAACAAGGGGTCACAGTTTAAGGATAAGGGGGAAGTCTTTTAGGACCGAGATGAGAACGTTTTTTTTCACACAGAGAGTGGTGAATCTGTGGAATTCTCTGCCACAGAAGGTAGTTGAGGCCAGTTCATTGGCTATATTTAAGATGGAGTTAGATGTGGCCCTTGTGGCTAAAGGGATCAGGGGGTATGGAGAGAAGGCAGGTACGGGATACTGAGTTGGATGATCAGCCATGATCATATTGAATGGCGATGCAGGCTCGAAGGGCCGAATGGCCTACTCCTGCACCTATTTTCTATGTTTCTATGTTTCTACAACCCAGTTATCCATCAACCTCTTTTTCCTCTTTCAAAATATTCATTAAGAATGTATCTTTTTGGCTCACTCCTTTATGTGGATTGGGGGTCATTTTTTTCCTGTCTGTTTGACAATGCTACTGTGAATCTTGCTAGAATGCTTTTGCTAGGTTAAAAGCATGTCATAAATTGAATGCGTTGCTATTGAATTTTTCTGAGAAGACATCCCCAGCTCCCAGCATTATAAATGGAACAAGCAAATGGAACATTTGTAGCCCATGAGAATAAACCCCTGGAATATTTGTTCACATTCAGATGCTTTTTACTTGAGTTATCATTTCCCCACCTACAGGAAGATGTCATACTTCGAGATACAGAGTGGAAACAGGGCCTTCGGCCCACCAGGTCCATGCTGACCAACGATCACCCATGCACTAATTCAATGGTATCTCAGTTTCGCATCCTACGCACTAGGGACAATTGACAGAAGCACCAATTAACCTACAAACCTGCATGTCTTTGGAATGTGGCAGGAAACTGGAGCACCTGGAGAAAAACACACACAGTCACAGGGAGAACGTGCAAACAATTTTGAGGAAATTCTCTTTTGTTTGTATGATGTAAACTATATTCTAGTTGTGATACATGACTGTTGCAGTGAAAAAAATTGTTGCTATACACCAGCATGCGTTTTGCATGTGATAGTTCTCACTGTAATAGTCAAGATGCTGCACAACCTGGGTTGGTGGCAGGTTGAAGTATCCCTGACCATACTGTGTAACCCCACCACCTGGTGGCTGCAAATGTAAACTGCAGATCCGAGACCCCCAATACCAATCCAGACTTCTCGGTTCGGTCTTGGAGGCAAAGATTTAGTGGTGCTCAAGGGGAACTAAAATGAGAGTCATAATCTATTATATTTTCTGCCGCTTCTGCTCCGTGCTACCCTGCCTCACACATCTACACAGGGCATGTAAGAAGCCTTGAAGAAATCACATATGACAGAAAACTGCCAGACCAAGTTAACTTCAATTGGTAGAATGGTCTTTGAGTCAGAAAAAAAGGTGCTGTCTGAAACCCCATAACATTTAAAGGAATTGTACAGCTATAGCAGTGATGTTAGAATTATTAAAAGCCAAACACATATTTTATCACCGGTTAAATGTTCCCAATGTCTTTGTCACGTTTTACACAAGGCAAGGGATTACTACCTTAAATATTTAGCTAATGGCTTCCTCTTGCTATGTAGATTGGATGAGAAAATATCAGCAGTAGAACTGATTGACATCAGAATGATATTGGGGAGCCTGACTATGTCATTAAGACAGATGAAGCAAAAGAATATCTTCCTCCTTGCCAACCTGTCATTCTTGTTGCTTTACTTTTGATATTTTTACAGCACACTTTCTGTATTTTCAATCCTGTTTTATTAAGGCAGAGCCCACTGCAGCATTTTCCACCCCGGGATGTTATCAGTCATCTCTCAGGTGAAAAGTAAAATGAGGGTTAGAAGTAGCTTTTAGGGTAGATGGGGATGGGAAGAGAAGTATGGAATATCTATGACAGTGGATATCTGTACCAGTCGAATGTCAACCCTTGGTTCCATCCAACACCAATAGTAGCAAATGTACCAATCCTCAGGAATATGTACATCAAGTAACAGTGACAGGTTATTTATTATATCCAATATGGTACTTTTGTTATCCCACTTTTATTCCTCGGCACGGTGGCACAGAGTTGCTGCCTTACAGCGCCAGAGACCCCGGTTCGATCCTGACTTGGGGTGCTTGGGGTGCTGTACGGAGGTTGTGCGTTCTCCCCGTGACCTGCAGGGTTTTCTCCAGTTTCCACCCACCCTCCAAAGACGTATAGGTTTGTACACGAATTGGCTCGGGTAAAATTGTAAGTTGTCGCTGGTGTGTAGGATAGTGCTAGTGTCCAGGGATCATTGGTCAGCATGGACTCAGTGGGCCGAAAGGCCTGTTCCTGCGTTGTATCACGAAACTAAACTTACTTATCGTGGCGTCATAAAATACCTCCGCAGTTTGGCTTGCACGACAGAAGAATGGAAATGAATAAGTGCTTTATTGTATATGATGCATTGTTGACAGTTACTCTCATTGTAAAAAAGGATGGATGATAATATGAACTTTTCAAGTTACAGAGAACAGGCCCTACATCTTGTATCCTATAATAACATAAAAATAAATAACCTGCAGTTTTATAATTGTATTCATAACCGAAACGACACCTTATAGCACTGAATATCAATGAAGTGTTCTGGAGAGTAATCACAGATATAAAGTAAAGACATATGACAGTCAGTTTGCTCATAATATGTTCCCTCAGGAAGAGTGTGGCCTAGATAATATTTAACAGAAATATTGGCTAAATTTTTAATATCTACTCGAATAGTCAAATTCCCATTTACATTGAATCATGCCATTATTTGGCCAGATCCATCTGAAAAGATTTAGAATCACTGAAGTTGAAATTATCAACTGAAGGGCAGCACCTCTGACAATGTAACTCTTCCAACAATCACCCCATACAATAGTATTATCCTACATACTAAAGGACAATTTATAATTCACAGAAGCCAATTAATCTACAAACCTGCGCGTCTTTGGAGTGAGGGAGGAAACCGGAGCACCCGGAGAAAACCCGCATGGTCACGGGGAGAATGTGCAAACACCATACAGACAGCACCTGCAGTAGAATCGAACCCGGGTCTCTGATGCTGTAAGGCAGCAACTCTAACACTGGGCCAGTGTGCCATGGCGTAATGTATTACACTAGTTCAGATGCTGTTATGATTGTAGAACCTGTTAGCCCATAAATGCTACTGTGCCTAGAGTGAGAAGGGTTGGATATTCCACCGGAATGTGGTTGGGTTGTGAGATCCAACAGCTGGCATAACCCATTCACTTAATATTCTTGGGTCCGCAATCTGTTGCATGAAAGTGGAATTTCCCAGCAGTTTACTTATTCATAAATGAGTAAGACATAGTGTGCGGTAGTAGATGGTTCCTGCGATAGAACATGGCCAATGTTAGCAGGAGCCAAGAATCCAACTTAAAAAATGTTACAATGGAGAGGGAAAGTGGACTGGATAGGGACAGAGAAGGGAAGGGAGAGAGAGAGGTGGAGGGAATGGGGAAGGAAACGGTGTGGGGGTAGGGGTAGGTAGGAGAAGAGGGAGGGAAAGGGAGAGGGAGAGGGATAGAGGGAGAACTTACCCTTTAACGCCTGCCTACCAGGCTCCAAATTGGGTGGAGAAGCAAAGGGACTGGGATTAAACTAAATAAAGCATTTGAAGAAGCACCAACATTAAAAAGTTATATTTCTCACCTAGGGAACAAAAGACCTGAACTAATAACTCATGGTTTGTAAAGTAAAATCAAATCAAGCTTGAAAATGTAATTTCAGTTTTTTTAAATTAAGAGAACATTCTTCATTTTGATAGGATCCCATTTTGATTATACTGCACACAGCATCCATTCTACAAAATGGAAACAGAATTACTTGAGGAAGTGCAAAGAAGACTTTCAAGGTACCAGGCTCAGAGATTACAACAAACAAAACAAAAAAATGAACAAGCTGAGACAGGTTTTTCCTTTAGAAAAGAAACTTACCTTTGATGGAGTTCTTTCCAATCGAAAATGGGTTGGGTTGAGACAAACAGAGAAGAATGCATGCATTTGTGAGGGGCTTCAGAAACCGAAGAAATAATACATTAATAAACAAAACATGTTCTAAATAGTCAACAGGTTAAGCAGCACCCGTGGAGAGGGAAATTCAGTTAACATTTCATACTGATGACCTCTCAGCAGAAATGTGAAAATTTAGATACCATGCATGTTTTAAGGTACACAGAATTAAGAGGAGAGGGGAAAAACCATGGCTTGGTTTGTGGTAGAGTGGGGATTAAGGGAAAATTTATGTCACTGATTGGTGTGATATGACGGGGTGGGGGGTGGGAGAGATACCTATTTCATAACAGCTAATTTATCTGGGGGATATGTGAATCAACAGAGAACATAGAAGGAAAAAAATAAAAACAAACTTGAGAAAATTGGCGCAAATGTGAAATGCAGGTCACCATAGCTGCTGGGAATTTAAATCCAGACCATACCATACAGACCATCATGCAAACCAACCTGCCTTCCATTGACTCCATCTACACTACATGCTGTCTCGCTAAGCCCCACCAGCATAATCAAAGATGTGTCTCACCCATGTCATTCCCTCTTCTCCCCTCTCCCATCTGGCATGAGGTACAGAAGTGTGAAAACGCATACCTCCAGATTCAAGGACAGTTTCTTCCCAGCTGTTATCAGGCAACTGAACCATCCTATCACCAATTAGAGAGTGGTCCTGACCTACCATCTACCTCATTTGATACCCTCGGACTACCTTTAATCGGACTTTACCAAACATTATTTTGCACAATGTTATTTCCTGTATCCTGTATCTGTAAGCTGTGGATGGCTTGATTGTAATCACATATAGTCTTTTCGCTGACTCTATAGCATGCAACAAAACAGCTTTTCACTGTGCCTCAGTACATGTGACAATAATAAACCACGCTAAAACTAACATTTGAAATACTGAAATAGGTTTGGAAAGCCACAGCTGGAAATGAAAAATGTTGGAAATACTCAGCACACCAGGCTGCATCTGCAGAGGGGGAAATGGAGCTATAGGATAATAACTCCCCATTCCCTATAATTAAAGCTCATTGATCAATAGACCAACCTGTGCACGCTCCCTCTCGCTGATTCCATCTACTGAACACTGCAGTATTTCCTGCTCTTATCCCAATTCTGACATAAACTGGAAAGAGCAACCAACAAAGTGCAGGTTGGACTCAATGGGTCAGGCAGCATCTGTGTGAGGAATGGACAGATGCTATTTCATAAACTGGAATGGCTCGTTGTCTGAAACTGCTGAATCCAAGATAGGCTTCCAAGATGGCGCTCAACCCAGGTGACAATTTGCGCACTAGCCACAGAAGCAGATCCATAATTACATATTACAACCGCTCCACACTCTTTCATCTTTATCCCTGCAGCAAAAATGGCACGATTGTAATCATGTACTGTCTTTCTGCTGACTGGATAGCACGCAAGATAAAGCTTTTCACTGTACCTCTGTGCATGTGACAATAAACTAATCTAAACTGAAGTTGAGGCCTGAGAGCTGCAGCAGGCCTAGATAAAAGACAAGACATTTTCTCTTGAGCTTACATTGGGCTTTGTTGGGATAGTTTAAGAGGAAAAAGACAGAGAGGTTGCAATGGGATTGTGCTAGAGCTTAAGTGACTGGCCATAGGAAGCACTGGCTGATCCTTTTGAACCAAAGGTTAATAAACCTGGATCAACTCTGTTTCTCTCTCACACACAGATGCTGCCAGAACTGCTGAATAGTTCTAGGCATTTCTTCTTTATAATTCAGGCTTAAAGCATCTGCAATCTGTTTTTGCTTTAGCCATGATTTGAACCATTTGAGAAATAAGAAGAACTTCTGAGGCTGGCTAAAATGCAAAATTGACCATGACAGCAGGGGGAAATGAGCAAGTACTCAAGAGAATAAAAGACAGGGAAGAAATATGGATAAACATGCTGAAAGCTTGAGATGAGACAGGAGGAGACTTGTATGGAATATGAAGAAAAATACAGACAAGGAGGGATTAAACATATAAGCATATAAAATTCTTAAGGGATTGAGCAGGCTAGATGCAGGAAAATGTTCCCCATGTTGGGGGAGTCCAGAACGGGGGTCACGGTTTAAGAATAAGTGGTAGGCCATTTAGGACTGAGATGAGGAAAAACTCTTTCAGCATTGTGAATCTGTGGAATTATCTGCCACAGAAGGCAGTGGAGGCCAATTCACTGGATGTATTCAAGAGAGAGTTAGATATAGCTCTTAGGGCTAATGGAATCAAGGGATATGGGGAGAAAGCAGGAATAGGGTACTTACTGATTATGGATGATCAGCCATGATCATATTGAATGGCGGTGCTGGCTCAAAGGGCCAAGGCCTACTCCTGCACCTATTTTCTAAGTTTCTATGTTTCTAATTGTCTGTTTCTACATTGTACATACATTATTGTAAAAATGTAACTGTTAATATCTGCTGGAGATGGGAACCAACTGAACTTAGCTAGTCTGGTTATATATTTTCATTTTATCTTAAGGATCTGAGCAAGTCACTGGCAAGGCCTGCACTTACTATCCATCACTAATTGTCCTTGAGAAGGTACCGATGAGCTGCTATTGTGAACCACGCTAGTCCTTCCCAATGGAGTCACTGCTGTTGAGTAGGGAGTTGCAGAATTTAAACCCAGTGACAATTGGGGACAGCATGATATTTGGAGAGGAGGTTTCAGATGGAGCTGTTCCCATAAGCCTGCCACCTTTCTCCTCCTTGGTGTTAGACATTTGAAAAGTGCTGTCAACATAGTTTGAAAGAGCAATTGTAGTGCATTCTGTAGATGGCACACTTTGTTGCCACTGTGGAGCAAATGGAGGTTTAGTATGGTGGATGGCATTGAAATCAAACAGCTGGCTTTGTCCCGGATAGCATTGAGCTTCTGGAGAGCTACTGGACCTATATTCAACCAGGCAAGTAGAGAATATTTTGTCATGCACCTCACTCTGTGCCACAGAGGGCTGTGGAGGCCAAGTCAGTGGATATTTTTAAGGCAGAGATAGACAAGTTCTTGATTAGAATGGGTGGCAAGGGTTATGAGGAGAAGACAGGAAAATGGGATTCTGTGGCATAGCCATGATTGAATGGTGGAGTTGACTTGATGGGCCGATTGGCCTAATTCTACTCCTATAACTTATGAACTTGTGCTTTGCAGAGTCTGGCTTTGAAGTGTCAGGTGGTGAGTTATTTATCACATGATACTCAGCCTCAAACATCAAGCAACCAGAATATATTTTTGTTTGATCCAATTGCATTTTTAGTCAATGGTCAACCTTAGTGGGGCTCATCATAGTTATGCTGTTGAATTTCAAGAGTTGGTGGTTAGACTGTGTCTTGTTGGAAATGGTCATTGCTTGGCACTATTGTAGCATAAAACAACTTACCATTTATCAGTCCATGCCTGAATGTTATCTTGGTCTTGCTGCAAGCATCATGGATTGCTTAATTTGTGGAGCATTGCAAATGGAATAGCACCTTGTATAATCATCAGCACACCTGCTGCTTCTCACCTTATGATGGAGGGAAGGTCATTGATGAAGCAGCTGAAAATGGTTGAGTGAACAACACTGTCCTGAAATCATGGGTGACACCTAACCCATTTTTTGATAGCCGCACGGTTGAATTTCACCGCTTCAAGTAATACTGGTTGCATTGAATCCAGAGACTTCTGTCACCTCCTCAAGATAATTATAGATGGGTAATACATGCTGACCTTGCCACTGGAAGTTCAGATCCTGAGAATAAATATAGAAGTGGCACTCATTTCCAGATCCCTAGGTGTTATCAGTTGAAAAAAGTGCACGCAGTCGTATAACTTTCTTTTATTACAAAGTAATAACTTTACATTATCAAGACTGAACAATCATAATACGGAAGTCTTAATTTATGAAATATGAGGAAGGGTTAATTCTCATAATAAAGATTCTAATATTTCTGTGCACTTAGACTGTATAGATAATGTTTTTGGTTTAGTGATTTGTGTACCCATTCAAAACAAAACACAAGAGAAGAGATTGTTCATACTACATAATGATAACTACTTGTCACATAAATATTACATCATTCCAGTCTCAGATGCAATCTTTATTTCTTCCTTATGCCTGCTGGGGGCAATTAAAGGAATTGAATCAAGCAAAAATATATTCTTGAATGCTCATTTGTTTAAATATGTTGTATTCATTAGGGATCATTTGTACCTGGTGCTGGTAACTTAGCTCGCAATCAAAACTAGAAAATGTCTTTATAAATGAGGACAGGAATTCCAAAAAAATCACACTGGATTGTCTGAGGAGAACATTTCTGCAGATAGACACAAAATGCTGGAGTAACTCAGCGGGTCAGGCAGTATCTCTGGAGAAACGTAATAGGTGATGTTTCGGGTCAGACCCCTTCTTCAGAATATTACTGATATTACTTTGGGAAGTAAGGTGATCAGCAAGATAACTGAAGTCTGTTATGCCTAACTTTCTGGGTGCTATGATATCTCTCAGGTTACTAAAACCATATATTTTCCTCTGACTTGCTGATGTGAACCAGATTAAGTTTAGTTTAGTTTATTTTCACATATAGCGAGGTACAGTGAAAAGCTTCTGTTGCATGCTAACCGGTCAGCAGAAAGACTATCAAGCCATTCGCAGCGTACAGATACATGATGAAGGTAATAACATGAATAATGTTTAGTGCAAGATAGTCCAGTAAAGTCTGGTCTCCATTGAAGTAGATAGTAGCTCAGGACTGCTTTCTAGTTGCTGGTTGTTGGTAGGATGGTTCAGTTGCCTGATAATAGCAGGGAAGAAACTGTCCCTGAATCTGGAGGTGTGCATTTTCGCACTTCTATAAATAGTGCCTGATAGGAGAGGGGAGAAGTGTTACATATTAACTTTTGCTACATGTGCAACAGAAATTCACGGGGAGTGCGCAGAATAAGCAAGGTTTCTATAGTGCACTTTTTATTATTCCCCTAAAATTTATTCACAAAACAAGCCAAGAAACAGCGACATGCTTCAATAGAATTGCCACTATAAAATGAAAAAAAACATCTTGGATAGATGAGATGTTCTTCATTGCCTTGCAGGTTGGAGGTGAGAACAATTTAGGGAGCTGGTAGAATAAGTAACTGAAAATTACAGCAACCAAAATGCAGTATCGCGTAAGAAAAATATATAAGTACAGAAGAGCAGAGACAGATAGGTCTGGGTGGGAGTAGGATGGAGAATTTAAATGCCTGGATGGTGGGAAGGGAAGAGATAACAGGAGAGGTGTTGTATCCCCTGCAGCTGCAGTGGAAAGTGCCGTGAGAAGAGTATGGATGGTGGTGATGGAGGAGCAGATCAAGGAGTGAGTAACTGGATGGGCCCTTTGGAAAGGGGAAGAGTTGGGGATGGGGTGGAGATGCGCTCTTGTTGAAGGTCCCAGAAGATCACATAGAATCTTACGGCATGGAAACAGGCCCTTCTGCCCAACTTGCCCATGGTGACCACAATGCCTTGCCTTCACTAGACCCACCTGCCCACCCGACGCTTATCCCTCTGAACTTTTCCTATCCATTTTATCCCATTGATATATCTTGCAAATGTTGTTAAAGTGCCTGCCTCAACTGCCCCCTCTGAGACTTCATTTCTTATATCCATCACCCTCTGAATGAAAACATTGCCCCTCAGGTTCCTACTAAATCTTTCCCCTCTCACCTTAAACCTATGTCTTCTGGTTCTTGATTCACCTGCTCTGCCTAAAATATACTGTCCATCTACACTATCAATTTCCCTCATGATTTTATACACCTCTGCAAGATCACCCTTCAGCCTCATGCGCTCCGAGGAATAAAGTCCTGGTCTGCCCAACCTCTTCCAGTAGCTCAGGCCCTCAAGTCCTGGCAACATCGTTATGGATCTTCTCTGACCTCTTTCCAGCTCAACAACATCTTTCCTATGTCAGGGTGACCAAAACTGAACACAATACTCCAAAGATGTTTCTCTTTCCAAAGATGCTGCTTGGCCTGTGGAATTTCTGCCTATTTTAAATGAAATTATAATAAGTAAGTTTTTTTTCCATTTAATTTGTTCATGACTTATTTATCAGTCACATTGGCAGAACAGGATCTCTTTGGTGTGAAATGACTTTGACAGTCAAACAACCAATTGTAAGAACTCTGCAACAAAAATTACATGCAACTTATGATTATACAATGACAGGCATTGACAATGAATCTACATAATAAAAATAAATGACTGCATTCTTCTGAACATAAATGTGTCCCAGTGGCTTAATCCAAGACATACACCTTCTTTGCCACTTCTTCAAAAAGCCCAATCAAATTCATGAGAAATGAATTCCCATGCACAAGCCTATCCTTGAAAAGTCTCTGTCTTTCCAAATGCATGCAGATCCTATCTCTCAGAATCACACCCTATAATTTACCCACCACTGTGGTAGAAGTGTGGAGTTTCACATTCTTGCTGTGACCGCATGGTTTAACCCCACCTCCTCCCCCCCACCATCGACCCCCCCACCCCCATGCTCCTTCCACATCCCAAAGATGCAGCAGTAGGTTAATGAGTGTTAAATGTAGCAGGGTGGCAGGGAATATTGGCATTGATGTGTGATGGTGTCTGAGTGAACGTGAGCAGATTATAAAAACGATAAGTGGAGTAATTGGATTGTTGGGAATGCTCTGATATTCTGCATGGATTTGGATGGGCCAAACACCCTCCATCGCTGTCCCGAAAAAAATGTGTATATCCTTGCAGTCGTCAAAGATGCAACATTAAACCATTGATTAACATGAATTACTTAATGAACACCAGGCTCATTAAAATGGACGAAAAAGAAAGACCTGGTTTGAAGGGGTTTAATTTGATTATCAAGTTATAATTGGTAGTGGACAATCTCTCTAACATGAAAAATAAAAAGGGGTTTCTTCTTGTGGAAGTGCCACAGCTCCTGAACATCCCTAAACAGCGTCAACATGAAGGTTATCAAAGGGCTATCTTACAAAATTGTTGCCTTAATTGGTGGGTGGCCATGCGCTTTAATAGAGTGATGGGTGTCCATACTAATCTCAACGTCTCAAGAAGCGGATGTAAGGGAGCTCTGTTGATGTGTGGAATGAGCAAACTTCACGTTCGGAGGTTTTGTTGAATATCAGACGGAAGTTCCAGATGTTTGCGAGTCCGTCCGTATGAGAGAATGCTGCTTCAATCTGTAGACTCGCCTTGCTTTTAGGCTTTGCCTCAGCGCGGAGCAACGTTCATTGCCCGGTTTCTCAAATTAAAAAAAGCTCCTTGCGACGTACTCAGAACCAAGTGACTGCAGCGAGTGGGGTTGAACGTTGCGGTGGGAGAAACAGGTTTAACTGATCAGTGATCATCCGGTGGGCTAATTATCCGGCGAGGCAAAGGGGTCAATTCTTCTCTGCGCTGGAATGACTATTTGTATTAAAATGGAATGAAACCAGACTGGTGCACTGCGATGTGAAATAAATGGCATCAACTCCCTCTCCTTCAAAATACCTGTGACTCAACCATTGCTCAGATTTACTGAATTAAAACCTGTCCTACAAATCAGGCTCGAATAGGCATTTACAGGCGCAAAAATAATCTTCATTTCATTTGCAAATACAAAACGACATGGTGTAAGTCCATTTGCAGCCTGGGGTTTGATGTTTCTTTTTTAAGGAGGGGGGAGGAGGAGAGAGGGGGGGGGGGGGGGGGAATGTGTAAGGCAGACGAATCTGCTCCAGGTTGCGAGGCTGCTGAATGATTGAAACGGGCAAGAAATCACGCTGCTTGTAATTACCCAGTGATTTCATCTCCAGCGCGCAAGCGTCCAGTCCAGAAGCCGGGACGAAGTGTTGGGGGCCGCGCAGTGAAAAGGGTCAGGTTTGGCCGGGCGAGTGGCCCTTTCATTTGCTATATATATATATTTTTTCCGCCCTCCCGTCGCCCACGTGAAGTTTTTTTTGCGAGGAGAGCTGAACTGAAGGCAGCGCCGCAGTACGCGACCCAAAGGCAACAGCAACAACACCAGTACCTGGCTGGATGTGGTGCCGGTGTGAATGTGAATCCACGCTTACCACAGCGGTCCCAAGGCAGAGAGAGTGGAGAGAGAGAGAGGGAGAGAGGGGACACCAGGCGCGATTGTACCACCGCCAACACCTCCTCGCTACTCGTGCAGGGGAATGATGACTCTGCTGGTAAGGAGCATGGGATGAGCTTGGATTGGGATGCAAAGGTTGGGAACCATTTGATTTTCTGAAACACTCCTCCAATCCCCCCTCCTCCCATCCATCCCCGTGAGAGGGAGAGAGAGATAGAGAGAGAGGGAACAGCGGTCTTCTGCAACAGCGGACGGCAAAACTGGACGCTTCCAGCTCCCACTTAAACCTGCCAACAAACAAACAGCATCGGTGACTTAACTTCGTGTGTCCTGCCGACAATAAATGACCATTTAAAGCATCATCGTGAAGTGGCAAATACGACTATCCTTTGGGCTTTGCGTGTGTGTGTCTGAGGGTGGAAAAACCAGGATCATTCCCTTGATGGTAAGTTAGCGAGTTTTACTTTTTTTCTGCAGTAAGTGGGACTGATTTTAATAAGTAAATATTATCACGTTTTACACGATGCTTCAAAATGAGGATTCGGCGCTGTCCTTTTTTTTGTTAAAAGCAAGTGTTTTGCAGCCAAATTGAATATTACTGTCGAATAAGATCCATGCTGATTCATGGATAGGATGGCGTTACACACCATGAAACTTTTTTCCCCCCGTGTATATGGAAGTACGAGGTTTTATATTAAATTACTCGGATCAATCACCCGCCCGGCTCTACTCTGCTCTGGGAGATTGGCGTGGGGTTTTGATTTACCCGGAGTAGTTTAGCGGCTGCTGAGAAAGTGGAACTGTAAAGACTCGGGAGAGGAGAGGACAAGTTGTAAAACGAATCGTATAAGAAAATAACTGCAGATGCTGGTACAAATCGATTTATTCACAAAATGCTGGAGTAACTCAGCAGGTCAGGCAGCATCTCAGGAGAGAAGGAATGGGTGACGTTTCGGGTCGAGACCCTTCTTCAGACTGTTGTAAATCTGACTGCATCCTTTCACTGCCTCGGCTGCGTTTGATCTGCGGTTTGATTGCGTGGACTTTGCAGCTTTCGGCTCTACAAGGTAACGATTCAGTCAAAAAATAACCCAGCCCCGCATCATTTCCCCTTCTTCAGCAGGCACGGCTTTGTACCGCAGGTCTGCGTCGCCGGTCACTGGCACTCACACAGGGGACGCGTATAATAAACTCTGTGGTGTGATTGCAGCATGTTGCTCTGTCGTATTCTGGTGCCGCCTGCCTGTTAGTTCGGCGAGCCGTTGCGCTGCTGTCTGCCTCGGCGGTGCTGAAACGTCTTTGTAAAGAGCTCGGGAGACCCTGGTGGTGGAATGTGCGTGAAGCAAGTCGCACTTCGCATTTCTTCCCACTGGTGAGTCTGTGTGGGGAGACCCTTTTAAACATAGTTTTGGATTCGAGCTGACCTAACCTAACCAGTCTGAAGAAGGGTCTCGACCCGAAACGTCACCCATTCCTTCTCTCCTGAGATGCTGCCTGACCTGCTGAGTTACTCCAGCATTTTATGAATAAATACCTTCGATTTGTACCAGCATCTGCAGTTATTTTCTTATATTATATGACCTAACCACCTAACTGTTGGTCTCGGTTTCGAATTGCCTACTCCGTAGTTTATACGATTCTATCTGGACATGGGTACACTTGCTCATAGATCCCCTGATGTACGGTATAGAATAACGCAGTACAAAACCGGCCATTCGACCATCTAATCGCTGCTTGCTCTTTGGCTGCGCTTTTCAATGAATAACACCCCTCTTTCTTTGTCGCAATGTAGTTTCTCACCTTGAGGTATTAATCTATTTATCTCTTGAATATTATCATTTAATCTGTTTCCATCACAGTTCCAGTCAATTTTACCGACTGATCCAACTTGTGAGTTAAAGTAAATAATCGTCACCTCTGATTTTGTTTCTAGCCTGTGGCACCAGATTACTAGACCCTACGATATTGGAGTTGTGATCTGATATATTGGTTCCTAGTATATTTAAATGAATTAAAATTGAATAGACTTCATGCTCTATGTGGAAAGAAAACTGAGATGAAAATGGAATTAACATTGTGAAATTGGTACTGATTTAGAGATTTACCTGAAATGAATAAATCTAATAATTTTCTTTGACAATATTGTGTGTCAGAGTTAAGATTTTCTAACTGAAATCTTAACTATTGCTTGATCATGTGTGTCTTCGAAGGAAGTAATGTCATTGTTACTTTGTAGATTAACAAAGATAATAAAAATGGTTAACACTGACAGAAAATACAAAATTGCAATTGTGACCAAAGTAAGTTTTGATTTAACATGCCACTCAGTGTGGGAGTTGATAGCAAAGTTTAGTGTCAATACTAATTAATTATCATTACACTTCACAAGCCATTCATTATATGAAGCTCAAGCATTTTCAATATGATGCACAAAATAAATAGTTCCTGCTATTATGGTCACGTTGGCATATTTTCCCTCTGAATTGCATTCATCTGTCAAATGTATTAATTATTTCCATTTAAAATGCATCTTTTTCCTAACATTTCAAACTGCTGTAAATCAAAAGTTATAGAATAGCATGTGATATCACATGACAGTTTATGTTGTAACTAAGCCTCTAGGTCTCTATTATTTTTCTATTGTTATGTCAAATTGTTTATAAACAACTATCGGCATGTATTCCTATGAATTGCAAACAGCATAAAATAAACCAATTGAGTGCCTTATTGTCCACTTCTAGTTGAAGCACTCTACTCAAGAATGCATGCAGTTACACTGGGGTGAAACTTCTTTCCCTGTAACAGTCTTCCATCACAAGCACTGTCGGTGGGAACAAGTGCAGGAAGTCTAGGGAGTGGCCAACCTTATTCCCTACTCCTCTTGGGCACCATAGAGCTGGCAGATGCACACACTTTGGAATAACGTTCACCCTCCACAAGCAGGAAAAACTTGCTCAACTGAATTTCTGTGCATCCTTTACATTACCTGTCAGCATTTCTGCTCTTCCTGAATATAACAACGATTCTAATCCAAAAGGCTGATAAGGGCAACCAGCGAAGAGCATCAATGTGTGGTTTATCTGTAGTTTACCACCATTCCAGCTAGTGCCAACAGGTTAATGATTACCATTACAATGGTGCAGGGTTGCACATCAGGATATGTTAAAAGTCACGGTGAACACATGACTGGCATGATGATTTGGAAGCCTAGTAAATGTGATTGCATCAACCTAAACAGCAGAAAAGCAATTCTTAACGGAAGTGATTCCATATCAAACCCATCATCAGGATTGTAAGAAAAAAGCCATGTTTTTATTTTACCAATACTGGCTTGCGAATGAATCATTTAACCACTGTTTAAATCACACATTGTAGATTTTTAATTCCCATTTAACGCAATGTTGCCATTGCCAAAAAATAATTAAAAAAATAACAGTCCCCAGTGATTCATCCTGACAGTACTGTTCTGCAATGTCGGTATCAGAACTGCTTCTGGCTTCAGACTAATTTTAGGTTGTTTTCAGCTAGCATTTTTCATTTTGTGTGACTGTAAATGATGCTATTAAATAACAGAGCTTTATTATACATGGCAACAAGCATAAAAATTTAATTTCTTAATTTTCAGATGAAATAAACTGCTTGAGATTTCCCATGATTGATGTTACTTGAAACATTGTTTAGTCTATTTCATTCTGCCTCTCCAGAACTTCATTTATAATTGCATACTTCAAAAGTGGGAAAGTGTTTTGAGCATGCAAGAGCTGTACTGTACTCTATAAACATGATCACAAATTGGTCTATTTGGTGTCAACTTAATTGTCAGCAGAATATTACAAACAGCCACATTTAGTTAACTTGGGTCTAGAATTTAAAATATAAAATAGTCCTCCAGCTACAATTAAATTAACTACATCAAACTATGGTGCTTTACCAATCCAATGCTACTTGGTTGAAGGGCAATAATTCAGCAGGATTTCACATTATGACAAATGGGATGTTTGGATATTATATTTAATATTTTATGTGTGTTGTTTCTGAAGTTCATTTTTCAGGGTTGCCTGTTGTTTTGGAAGTATTGCATTTTCATTTAACAAGTTGGTCTTGGATCATGAACAGATGCAGAGCATGAATCAAATATCGGAACTAAATCTAAATTCATCCTAAATGTATGCACAATCATGCAAATGTACATGCAGATATACAGAGACTACACATTACTCCGTCTCTGCACTAGAAGGCTGTCAATAAACCAATCTTCAATCTTTGTGTAGCCACACATTACTGAGTTGCTGCCTGGGTGCAAAATTCCTAACCCAGCTGTATGCAAATTGCTTGGAATGGTTTTAAGTGCATAGCTATATAACTACAAACTGAAGAAAAAGGAATGGGTTGTACATTTTAGCACTTTATCCAATTCATCCTAGAATTGAGTGAAATAATTGTTCAACGGTTTTTTGCCAGGGTAAATTAATTAATCTGAATAGTAGTTATGCAGCTAAGTGTGAAACGACTAAGGGGAATCATTATGACGAACAATTTTGTGACCAGTAAAACCCAATTTTATTTTTAATTTTGCACAATAATGTCCAGTAGGTCGGATTCGTGTTCGTACTCCATTTACAATAGAATGACAGGAAGGTCAGATGGATTGCCGCCAGTATGTCCTTGGTTTCAGAAACGCCAATAGCCTGAATAATCACAGCATCTGGGACATAAAACAACATCCAGCAGCATTCCCAGTAAGCCCTGTTGAGGGAGGTAGAATAGTGCTTGCCAGATGCAGACATGGATCATAATATGATGCAGCTTGTGGAGCAGAAAAGTGCACCAAATCCACCTTCTTCATCATTGTTTGTCTTTTTTTTAATACTGAAAATTAATTGTACCCATCCAAAGCCCATTTTGCAACATATAGGTGGAAATTTTAAGTGTAGTGCAGTTGGAAGGCATCGAGATAAGGCTTAACACTGGTAATACCAAGTCCTGATTGAAAATGGTAGGACATAAGTCTAAAATCAATGCAGCCTCAAGCTTTGTTAGAAGTTTTAGATTTTTCACAGTTGGGTGGGGTTTCTTTTTTAAGCTTTCAAGCACAAAAAATGCCCTCTACTCTTGTATTTCTCTCTGAAACTTTTTTTCCACTCCAGCTGTGGGCCAAAAATACCTGTCCTTTCCACGTCTGTTATGACTATCTGGTTGGAAAGGAGACTTGGTAGGTTGAATCATCACATTTTTTTCCCTTTCGTTCCTCAAGATAATTTTTTCTCTTTTGTCTGGTGTTAATACTCCATCTAGTGGAAAACTGACAGAAATCATCAATTGCGTGTCCAGGATTAAGTGACAGAGAGGGGTTGGAGCTTAGAGCTATCAGGTTAGGAGATAAGATTCAACAGGTTAAACTAATTGTCTGCTGATTGCATTCTCTTGAGATGAATTGCCAAGGACTGAAGAAATTGATATGAGGAAATATATCTGACTTGGTGATATACATATTAGAGAGGCCAAGTCAATGGATATTTTTAAGTTGGAGATAAATAGATTCTCGATTAGTTAGATGTCGGGGGTTATGGAGGGAAGGCAGGGGAATGATAGCGAGGGAAAGATAGATCAGCCTTGACTGAATGGTGGAGTGGACATGATGGGCCGAATGGGCTAATTCGGCTCCTACAACTTATGAACTTATGAGGAAGACAAAATAATGTATTCACTTGTCAGATGTAGAGCGGAAACAATACATGTTTGCAATCATGTCCAGAAATTGTGATTGTAATGATGGTGAAACCATCAGCAATTGTTGTCAATATTGTCATATTCAATGGTGCAAAATCAACATCGACCTCTTGGCCTTGCATGTGGGTGAATGCAGAAATATGGAAGCTGCTGTAAGGGCCTCTTTGTTCCTCCATAGGGTGTACTGATGCAATCATTAAAGCACTCAACCTATACCTTGAAAATCACATCAAATTTGTGGTTGCTATTCTCTTTATAGAAAATCATAATTACAAAGTTAAGTTACTTTTGATCAGGATTAGATGTGTTTTTAGTGTTATTCCAAGTTATATTACGGATTATAATAGCAACCTCTCTAGTCCTGATAAAACTAATATTATAATTCTGATATCTTATCCTCTTAAAAGAACATTGAAGAAACGTTCATATACTTTCAATAATATAGAGCTATGTAAATCTACAATTTGAAGAAAAATAAATGGGTTCTACATTTTAGCATGTTATAAAAATATAAAGTTTGTTACTTCAGATTCTTCTCCCTTAATCCCAACTTTATGTTTCATTCTCTATTTCATTTCTTGTATGATAACAACCTAACATTTTTTTTATTTTTACCATCTGATTTCTATAGTTTAGTATAGAGGTACAGCATGGAAACAGCCCCTTCGGCCCACCGGGCCTACATCGACCATTGATCCCCGTACCCTAGTTCTATCCTACACATTAGAGACAATTTACTATCTTTAACCTACGAGCCTGTATGTCTTTGGAGCGTGGGAGGAAACCGGAGCACCCGGGGAAAAGCCGCGCGGTCATGGGGAGAACGTACAAACTTCATACAGACAGCACCCATAATCATGATCGAACCTGGGTATTTGGCACAGTAAGATAGCAACACTAGTGCTGCACCACTGATTTGCTTTTTTCTGGCGAACCTAATTGAATTTTTGTGATGGTGCGATATTTATACTATTCCTTGTAATTATAGAGCTTCCAGCTAAAGCCTCAAATTCAATGTAACATGGGATTGGAATGAATCAAAAAATATAATCTTTTTATAAATTTCTCCTCATCCTGAAGATGGTTTAAAATAAATCACTTAACTATTTCAAATATTTCAGTATTTAATACTTTGTGAGAAGTAATCACAACAACTGGGTAAGAAGTCTTGCACAGTTTGGCATCTCTAGTTTGTTCTGCAGTTATATTTTGTAAATGTTTTTGTATGAGTACACAGAACAAAACGGAGAATTATAATGAGAATTGATTTTAGAAACATAGAAAATATGTGCAGGAGGAGGCCATTTGGCCCTTGGAGCCAGCACCACCATTCATTGTGATCATGGCGGATCATCCATAATCAGTAACCCGGGCCTGCCTTCTCCCCATATCCTTTGATTCTGCTAGCTCTGAAAGCTCTATCTAACTCTCTTTTAAATTCTTCCAGTGAATTGGCCTCTACTGCCATTATTGGTCTCTATTGCTACTAAATGTGCAAAGATTTATGATTGAACTTTTCAAGTAAGCATGGATGGTGTGTGTACACAGATCCATATGTAAAATTAAATGGGGAGATTCTATTCGGGTTGGGGATAATGAAAGTTTTCCTCCTTTTTTAAAGCTGCATAGCATTTCAGCCCAGGGAAGCCATCTTCTCTCGTCTTCATCAAGTTTATAGATCCTTCCATTGTTAGCAATGGCACCATGTTTTTTTAATTAATGATAATAGTTCATAGTTTGTAATGTTCTCAGGAATGCGGCATGGATTTTCTTGCTTCATCTCTGTCTAAGATTATGAACAATCAGCAAACTGATACTGAAATCTAGTGTAGGAAGGAACTATGGATGCTGGTTTAAACTGAAGATAGACACTAAAAGCTCAGTGGGCCAGGCAGCATCTCTAAAGAAAAGGAATAGGTGACGCTTCGGGTCGAGACCAATTCTTCAGTGGGTGATTTTGTGACATGGGAGAGCATGAAATTCCAGTGTATTTGGCTAAATATATGGCTGTCGTGCCATATTCATCCTACAATGAGCCATACAGTCACCAAAGCTTATTGGAAAGAGGATCCAATTTATTTTTGTATGTTCAAGTCAGCCTTTTTAAACAAAATATATAGGAAAGTCAGATGGTATAGTACATTTGCAATGTGATAGATATATGAAAAAACTTTCCTCTAACCTATACCTTAATGGTAGGATTATCTGAGAGATGGTATTAAAATGAAATAATTAAAAAATAAAAGTGGCTTCTTTTAAGTTGTTGGAAATGTGTTTTTTGTGAACACAATCATTATTGTGATGAACAGTTAAAGCAAGAGCAAATGCCCAAGGGCGGCACAATGGTAGAGTTGCTCCCTTATAGTGCCAGAGATCCAGGTTCAATCCTGATCATTGGTTGCTCTGTGTACGGAATTTGTATGTTCTCCCTGAAACCGCCTGGGTTTTCTCTGGGTTTCCTCTCACACTCCAAACATGTAGGTAATTGGCTTTGGTACAATTGTCAGTTGTCCCCAGTTCTTAGGATAGTGCTAGTGCAAGGGGTGATCGCTGGTTGGTGCGGACTCACTTGAGGATGGGAGAAATGCCAAGCTTTTAGTCATAGAGTCATAGTGGAAACAGGCCCTTCGGCCCAACTTGCCAACATGTCCCTTCTACACGAATCCCACCTGCCTGCATTTGACCCATATTCATCTAAACCTGTCCTATCCATGTACTTGTCTAAATGTTTCTTAAATGTTGCAATAGTACCTGTTTCAGCGACCTACTCCGGTAGCTCATTCCATACACTCACCACACTTTATGTGAGAAAGTTACCCCTCGGGTTGTTATTAAATCGTTTCCCCTTCACCTTAAACCTATGTCCCCAGGCTCTCAATTCCCCCTACTCTGGGCAAGAGACTCTGTGCATCTCCCCTATCTATCCTTTAATTTTCTCTTTAAAAAATCTTTATTCTTCACCTGTATGCATTACCTAATTAAAACTGCACAATAAAATGCTTGTTGAATTTTGTTTATAACCATTTCCTGCATATTTCTATTGCCTGGAAGATATTAATCATAATCCATCATTTTTATATCGGTATGTTTAATACTTGCATGCATTGTGATCAAAGCATGTTTGTGGGACTGATTATTCTTACAACTGTTCTTACAGAAGATCTGGTAGATTTTGAATAACAATGTTCATGATCTCAGGACATTTTAGGATGCTTTACGTCTTCTGGACTAATTATGGGACTCTTGCTACCACCATAATGTAGGGAACTAGGTGCTCAATTTTCACACAACAGGATCCCTCACATTATAATGTGATAATCCCTTGATTACCTGCTGATTGAATAATAACCACTACCCAAAACACCAGGGCTAATTGGTTTGCTCTTCAAATTAGAGCCATGGGATTTTCTGATCTCACCTGATGGGATTGGAATTGGTTTGGCGTTTCACTCAAGTAACAGGCCTTCTGACACCGCAGGGTTACCTCGTTTCTCTGCTGGTCAGCCTGCATTATGTACTCAAAGCCCTGGAGTGCCATTTGAAACCACAACCTTCTGAGTTCGAGCCTGCAACTGAGTCCTGGCTGAGACATAATGAGCAGCTTTCTGGTGGAAAACAAAATAATGTAAACTCTGAGTTCATGGTTGACATGTAACCACAGAAATAGGCAGGCACCCGGTCAAAGGTTTACAAAAATGATTTCCGTGAGCTCTCCTTAGGGCATTGGACGCGAAAAACCTACAAAAAGTCATTGGTGTGGATATATTGGCTATTGCATTGCAGAAAACAAGTCCATCAGAATACTGCTTTCAAAGTAAAGTATATGTTTCCACTTGGGAATTGAATGGTATAATTTAGAAATAAAGAACCTTTCTAATCTCTTGGCAAATTTAATATATTTAGAACCAATGGACGAAGATCTGGTTGTTAAATTAATTAAATTTAGGAGCTGTCAACAAAATAACCCAGCGGATGAGATTTCTGCAGCTCCTTTAGCTGTCTTAACATTTATGTTGGGTCTGATATCAGATGTATGGAGAAGTCGGTACTCCAGAACGAATTGCTGTTCAAAAGAGATTTAATTGAAGGGTTGTGTAGAAGAAATACTTGGTAGAGATACTGTATTTTTGTGGTTGGTTGGAAATGTTATCTCGGTGTCAGTGGAAAGGTTAAGGAGATGGGTGGTGGAGAAGGACTAAGTGGGTTTTGTTAACCAACTATTCTCACCTTTAACATGGCTTAGTGATAATATGCCCTGGCAGATTCTGCAAGTGGAACTTTGACTATTAAGGGGTTGGACATGTTAGAGGCAGGAAACATGTTCCCAATGTTGGGGGAGTCCGGAACCAGGGGCCACAGTTTAAGAGTAAGGGGTAGGCCATTTAGAACGGAGATGAGGAAAAACCTTTTCAGTCAGAGAGTTGTAAATCTGTGGAATTCTCTGCCTCAGAAGGCAGTGGAGCCCAATTCTCTGAATGCATTCAAGATAGAGCTTGATAGAGCTCTTAAGGATAGCGGAGTCCGGGGGTATGGGGAGAAGGCAGGAACGGGGTGCTGATTGAGAATGGTCAACCATGATCACATTGAATGGTAGTGCTGACTCGAGGGGCCGAATGGCCTACTCCTGCTCCTATTGTCTATTGACCTTGTTAGTATCTGCTGAACATGCGGTTTGATAGAGTATATGCAATATATCACAGTTCCATAAATCTGTTCTATGAACTTGAAAAAAGGTGAATTTTGGGTGTTACGTTCAGTGTACAAACATTATTATATTCTGCAATTGATGATGAAACATATATATATATATATGATTTTTTTTCCAAATAATTTCCTGTGAACTGTTACAAAGCCCCCCCATATTTTTGTTAAATTTCATTTACGAGAGAGGAGCACTAAAAGACTTTCTTTTTTGTCTGTACGAAGAAATCTTCACAAAACTGGAATCCTCTTTGAAAGCAGCACGTGTCAGAAACTTTTTCAGCCTCTTGCAGTATCAGAAGAATAATTGAAAGTGCATTTTAGATTTCTGTTATCTCCTTCAATTCGGGGAGATTAGTATAAGGTTGGTAGGCTTCCTTGCTGAGATATCTGTGGACACAATTATGCATCTGCTCCTAGATTATGGAATCATGGCCACTTTGCTCTTAAATTCCTGATGTGCCTCCTGACTGGCAGTTTAAATGAGTCATGTCATTTAGTGCTTTTATTAAGTGTGAATGCAGCAATTCTATTATCTGATGGGTTTTCAAGTAAGCTAATTAATTATATTCAGTTGTGTTCTTCTGCAGACAGAAGAGTCGTGGTGGTGCATTTTTTCTGGAAGTGAGGATTATAATGTGATTGGTAATATTCTCCACCCTCTCCAAAGGTATCTGAAGGAAATGGGCTGTGGAATCTAAAATGGTGGTGCCATAGAGAGGAATATTAATGAAACTACTGCTGATGATTCTTTTAACTGGTTGAATTGTATGCTATATGAATGACTGGATAATTTGCTGCACATTTCCTCTTGAAGATTATGACTTTTTAAAATATTTGATTTTATGGTTTTATTGTACATATATGAATTTTACTTCTAGTTGCTATTGTTGTGAAGAATACCAGTTGTCAAGTCTTCATCAATGCTAAATGCCAAGATTATCCTGAAAATCTCTTTTATTACCATTATTTCCAAAATTATGTTTTGTTGAAACATTTTGCTATAGATAAATTGCTTCAGATTAGATAAAATTATACTTATGCTGCAAATGTACAAGGCAGATGCTGAGGTGAAATAAATAGCATTCTGGCAGGTTTCTAATCGTGAACTCAAAACAAAATCTAAGTATCAAATTGGATCATTGTACAACAAGGATCAAACTAATCTATGAATTAAGGGGTGCTTGAAGAATGGTGACCCTTTGCTAAGCGGAGATTCACATTCTCTAAAGTGTAGCACAAAGGATTGGTTATGGATGGCAAACAACAAAAAGCTTCTCACTGTACCTTAGTGGACGTGACAATAATAAAATAAACAAAACTACTAAACTGAAGGATTGGCTGGATCATTAAACTGGGTTGGATCATTTTGTTATTGGCTTTGGTGCTCCACAAGTTATTTTGTTTTCTGTATGGTTTGTAATGATTTTGCAAAGCATGTATGTACCAAAGGAGAAAGTGGTTTATTTGGAAGGGAGAGGTCTTGACCCACTATTTATGTAAGTCTTCAAGCATCTTGAAAAGGCATGCATACCATGTGACTTGCCTGTTCAATGGAATCAAAGTATTTTGACACTCAGTCAAGCATGTACGCACATGCACTCAATCACAGTATGTCTATGAACAGTAGTGTATGGAGTTGTTCTGTACCTAGAAAAATATTGTCCAAATTGGTTTTGAATGTCCCTGCAACCCAAACAGCTTAAGAGTTTCATTAACCATTCTGGCTGAGTTTTTGACTGCTCCATTTGAAGCTATATGATATCATGGAAAGAGACTATGCCTGACATTAGTTTTGCTTCATAAATATTGCAAACCGAGTGGTTGAAACTGAAGGCTGTTGACAGAAACAAGCTCTTCAGTTAAATCTCGGTGTACAAAAAAACCCCAGATCTTAGCACATCTCTAGTATGTTCGGTATTAGTAAGGAACCCTTTTCTTTCACATCAATTCACTTTAGGTCACCATTGATTAGCACATCATATTATTTCTCTATTTTCATAATAGACACCATGGACTTTGAATGTTTGAATTGACTGTGACTCTGACAGATATGAAACTTTGATAGATTGTTCCTATAATTTTGTCAAAACTGCATTAGTTTATCAATGATTCAAGTTCAACAGGGCAAGTAATAGACAATAGACCATAGGTGCAGGAGCAGGCCATTCGGCCCTTCGAGCCAGCACCGCCATTCACTGATCATCGCTGATCATCCACATATGTAGCCCGTTCCTGCCTTCTCCCCATATCCCTTGACTCTGCTATCATTAAGTAAACCAAGCTGCTTGTGATAACTTTCACACAAACCATTCTTGTGTGTTCAGGAAGATGTTTGGCTAAAGTCTCATCTCTTAGTAATGTTGCATGTTTTGGACTGCAGCAATAGACTACAGCCAGGCACTGGTGGTGAATGAAGTTCACCAGCATCCATGGATACCATTTCCACTGACACAGCAATTTTACATGCAAGTTAAATTGACCAGAATTTACACGCTGAACAACCAAAATTGAGTTTGGTCGACACATAAAACTATCAGGTAAGGCTTGGTTTTTAAAAAAAGCACCCACATTTCAATATAAGGATTAGTTCTTTAAATAAATAGTGTTGTCATTAATTGTCTTACGAACTTTCCGCTTGCTAAAATGGTTGCATTCAGCAACATCTAATGGCTTTGGATTAAAGTAATTTTCATGTTTCTGTGTGACTTTTAAAAAATGTGGTAGCACTAGAAACTTTGTCATCTTGCTTATGTTTCAGTTTTGATTTTATTGCTGTTGCGTATCACATTGTACTTGTTATTCCCAATATCTATTGTCAAGCCTCTAGGATATTGTCCCTTTAATAAAAGCATGCATCTATTAATGTACAAACTGGATTATATTAGCACTGTCATAATAACAAACAAAAAAATTACAGTTTGGCTTTCAGGAGCAGGAGTAAAAGCAATGAGTTCTGTGAACTGCTCTTTTCGGTCACAGCTGATCAGATATTGGCCTCAACATCATTTTCCCATATGTAGGAAGGAACTCTAGATGCTGGTTTAAACCGAAGGTAGATACAAAAAGCTGAGTAACTCAGCAGGTCAGACAGCATCTCTGGAGAAAAGGAATAGGTGATGTTTTGGGTTGAGACCCTTCTTCTGAAGGCTTTTCATATCTATCTACCACTTGTCCATGCTTTCTCCATACCCCTTCACTCCCTGGCAGTTCAAATCTATATGTTGAGTGGAGTTGAGTTTAGTTTGTTGTCAACTCAATAAATTAAGTTTATTCACTGAGGTACAGTGAAAAGCTTTTGTTGAGTGCTCACCGGCCAGCGGAAAGACAACACATGATTACAATCGAGCCATCCACAGTGAATGCCAAGAATTGCCAGAATCCATATGCCGTTTCCCAATGTAGCCAGTCAAACTGCACCATAACCCATTCCTTTTCAACAGTGACACAGCTAAATCTGGTACATCCACACCTTTGATTATTTGTTGTGCTATATACTTGAATCGTTGCTCAGTCCGCCTGGACCCGACGTGATCTCCCGGTTGCTAAACACTTTAATTCTCCTTCCCATTCCCACACTGACCTTTCTGTCCTGGGTCTCCTCCATTGTCAGAGTGAGGCTAAATTAGAGGACCAGCACCTCATATTTCGCCTTGGGCAGCTTACAGCCCAGTGGTATGATTATTGATTTCTCCAACATCAAGTAACCCCGGCAATACCTATCTCTCTCTATCCCTCTCCCACCCAAGTCACATTAGCTTCTCGTTTTCACCCAACAGTTAACAATGGCCTGGTACCTTTTTGCATATCTTTCATTCATTGTTCTTTATTTCTCTACATCGTTGTCTATATCTCTCGTTTCTCTTTCCCCTGATTAGTCGGTTTAAAGCAGCATCTGCAGTTCCTTCCTGCACAGGTAGATGGTAGTTTATATTTGCCATTGGCTGCTACACTTTACATTGGCCACTAAAATAGATTATGAGCAACCCTCAGTAAATGACAATGTCACTACTTGAAATAGAAGGGAGGAAAATACAAACTGTATTTCTTGAAGCACCGATTGGATTTTGGATGTTCCACTGTCAAAATTATTCTGTCATGTTTTTCTCCATTGCCCTTATTGAGTTTCCACAGGAATGGTTTAGGCTGCATGATGACTGGCTGCAAAAGACATCAGTTGGTCACACTGATGACAAAAGTGGGTGCTGAATGCATTGGGTGCCAAAACCAATTGGCTGACATTACTGAGAGATAAAATGGTATCATTGTTTCAAAATGTATAGTGATCTGAAGCATTGCCTCTGCCCCTCACTCTCTTTCCACTCATACTATCTGATCTAAGTGGGGGTTTACAGCATTTTCCTCTTACACTTCAGGTTTTCTGTATCAGTAGGATTTTGCCACTCTAGATCTATCCCCTCATAATTTCTGTCAGTGCGCAGAACACTGGAGAGCGGGAAGATACTAGTGGGGTGCTGCAAGGGTCGGCGCTGGGACCCTAGATATTTACAAATATATCTGTGATGATGCTATGAGGCTGCAGGGTGACTTGGATAGGTTGGGTGAGTGGGCAGATGCATGACAGATGCAGTATAATTTTGATAAATGCAAGGTTATCCACTTTGGTGGCTATAACAGGAAGGCAGATTATTTTCTGAATGGTGTCAGATGAGGAAAAGGGGAGGTGCAATGAGACCTGGGTGTGCTTATACATCAGCTACTGAAAGTAAGTATGGAGGTACAGCAGGCAGTGAAGAAAGCTGATGGCATGTTGGCCTTCATTGCGAGAGGATTTGAGTTCAGGAGCAAAAGGGTCCTACTGTAGATGTACAAATGGTAGAGGAAAGTATAAATCTTAGTGTTGCAGGAATTGTCAATCTCTAAATGAAATTGGCAGTAAAAAGGTCGCATTGGAAATATGAAATGAGCAGTGTGCCAGGTGTAGGACTTGTTTGAATCTCTGCAGACTAATGGATAACGATTAATTGTGATTGCCTTAAAAATATTATATGATATTGTGGTATGTGCCATTAATTCCTATGACAATGTATTTATGTGATTATCATAGAAACATAAAAAAATAGATGCAGGAGTAGGTCATTCGGCCCTTCGAGTCAGCACCGCCATTCAATGTGATCATGGACGATCATCCAAAATCAGTACCCCGTTCCTGCTTTCTCCCCATATCTCCTGATTCCGTTAGACTTAAGTGCCTGTCGTGCATGCCTTAAGAGCATGTGTTCTTTACCTCTAATACAATCGTGATAATGCTTGTGGTGAAGGAAATGTCCTTTTCAACTATGCTATTTCAATCTAAATATATCTGCATAAGGAATGGAGCCATTTTAAACGTGCATTGAACTGATAACATCCTCGGCTGGTATCTGGCAATAAGTTCCTGTTATGAAACCAGGGCCAATACATATGCTTTCAAAAAACATTGCATCACATAAAGATTACTGCACCCAGGGTTGTATGCAGGAACTACTGGAATGTTACAGATTTGATTGGAAAGGGTGAGATACACTGTTCAGTGATACAACAGTCTCTGGAGGTACTCCATGCTGTCAATTAGTAGAATGAAGTTTGAAGTGACTTGGATCATTAAATGAGTGTACAACCCTGAAAGAAAAGATTGAAGGCATGACATGGAGCAAACAATGAGGGTGGAAGGCAGGGAATGGAGATGAATCTAGGAAAACCTGATAAAGTGGCTTGAAACAGTTTGAGAAGACCATTATTCAGGTGTATTCAGAGTGGCTCTGGTGAGAGAATGTGCAAATAAGTTCTAGCTATATTGAGGGAAGAGAATGGAGTTCTGAAAATAAGTCTTGCCAGGAGAGGGGAAGAAGGAACTAAATTGAAGCCAGGTAAAACAGCAGAACATAGACACACAATACTGGAATAACTCAACGCGTCAGGCAGCATCTCCTGAGAGAAGGAATGGGTGATGTTTTGGGTCATGACCCTTCTTCATGCTGAGCGTCCGGGAGAGGGAAACTCGAGATATGGAAGGACACGGTGTGAAAATGACAGGTCAAAACAGATGAAGCTCAAGGAAATGTAGAATGGTTGATTGTTGGCTGAGGGGAAGGTGACAATGAGGCATACCAACAGTAGAATTAATCAGGAGGACTGTGAAACTAGTAGGTGAAATAGGGTTGGGGAGGGACGGCGAGAGAAGGAAAGCAAGGGTTACTTGAAGTTAGAGAAAACAATATTCATACTGCTGGGGTTGTAAGCTGCCCAAGCGAACAAGTGCTTCTGATGGTGAGGGGGAGGTGAGGGCTGGTGGTTGCTGTAGGAAGTGGTGTTAAGGACGAGGACATGACTGGAAAGAGTGCTGAGTTTAGGCAGATTGCATAAATGCTTGGATTAGAGGATTTCACAGGGAAATGGACAATGGGGGACTATTGTGGTGGGCTGAAAACAATTTTCCTAATGACCTGATTGATTTGGTGTAGTTAATAGAATGAATAGAAACCAACATGTTGTCTCACATTGTTAATGTGGAACAATTTAAAAATTAAGACTCTTATGGATAATACAGATAATAGATTTGTTATGATATAGGAGTTGAAAATATGTCATCAATTTTATTTTTAAATACACCAGAACAAATTGGACAGTAAATTGTGCCACTAATGCTACTGCAGGAGATACCAGCAGTAAAGTGGCTTTTAGCTAATGAAAGTCATTATATTGATAAAGCTATGTAGGTGCTTTTACATGGTTCTGGAAAAGTGCTACAATTGCAGCATTTGGAAGTGATGGTCTTGCATAGTTAAACTAGCATATAATTGCCTTTCAGAGCCTACTCTGTCCCGTATACACTATGCCACTCCACCGGGTGGCGCCATCAGCGATGGCAGCCTCGCCAACTGTCTGTATGCCTTTTCATATTTTTTGTTATTTTTAGTGTGTTTTAAAAAATTTGTGTAAATGTTCTCTGGTTTGTTTTGTGGGGGGTGGGGGAGGGGGTCAGCGCGGAAACTTTTTTCAATCTCTTACCTTGCCAGAGATGCGATTGTTTTCCGGATCGTATCTCTGTTCGCTCTGCGGCCTAACATCGTGGAGCTGGCGGCCTTGCTCGAGACTGACTTTGAGCCCCAACGTGGTGTCGTGGACTTGCCAATCCCTTGCATGGGATCGATGCTCCAACCATGGCCTGCGGATTTCAACATCGAGGAGCTCGCAGTCTCGGGTAGAAACCGGTCGGGAAGCTCCAAAGTCGCAGAAGGTTCGACCAGCCCCAACCGGATCACTGAGGAACTGACATCCCCCGATGCAGGAGCTTGATCGCCCCGACGAGGAGGCCCCCTCCCCTGACATCAGTCTGAAGAAGGGTCTCGACCCGAAACGTCACCATTCCTTCTCTCCTGAGGTGCTGCCTGACCCGCTGAGTTACTCCAGCATTTTGTGTCTACCTTCGATTTAAACCAGCATCTGTCGTTATTTTCTACACATAGTTCAAATAGAGGTGCAGCTGGTAGCGTTTAGTTTTAGTTTAATTTACTTTAGTTTATTGTTGTCACGTGTACTGAAGTACAGTGAAAAACTGTAAAAAGTACAATCAAGCCATCCACAGTGCACAGATAAAGGATAAAGGGTACAACATTTAGTGCAGGATAAATTTCAGTTGAAGATATTTCAAAGGTCTCCAATGAGGTAGTTGGGGGGTCAGGACCACGCGCTATATGATGAGAGGACTGCTCATTCACCTGATAACAGCTGGGAAGAATCTATTCCTGAATCTGGAGGTAGGTGTTTTGAAACTTGTGTACCTCTTTCCTGATGGGAGAGGGGAGAAGGAGTGACTGGAGTGAGTCAATATTATCATGTTGGCGGTCTTGCTGAGGCAGAGTGAAGCGTAGATGGAGTCAATGGAACGGAGGCTTGTTTGTGTCTGGGCTACGTCCACAACTCTCTACATTTCCTTGGATTCTTGGATGGAGCTGTTCCCAGATGCATCCCGATAAGACGCTTTCCCCGACGCCTCTGTAGAAGTTGGTGAGGGTTGTTGGGGACATGTCAAACTTCCTAAGCTTGTTAAGGAAGAACTGCGCCAGAGACCGAGGTTTGATCCTGACCTCAGGTGCTGTTTGTGTGCAGTTTGCAGCTTTTCCCTGTGACCACATAGGTTTCCTCTGGATGATCTGGTTTCCTCCCACATCCTAACAACAATGTGGATTTGTAGGTTAATTGGCCTCTGGTAAATTGCCCCGATATAGGAAGTGGATGAAAAACATGGATAACATGGAACTAGTGTGAACCAGATAGTTTTCATGGACTCGGTGAACCAAAGGGACTGTTTTCACTCTTTAGTTTAGTTTAGAGATACAGCGCAGAAATAAGCCCTTTGGACAACCAAGTCCGCACCGACCAGCGATCCCCGTACATTAACACTATCCTACACACACTAGGGACAATTTACCCATACACCAAGCCAATTAATCTACATACCTGCATGTCATTGGAGTGTGGGAGAAAACCGAAGATCTCTGAGAAAGCCCACGCGATCACGGGGAGAACGTACAAACTCCGTACACAGCAACCGTTGTCGGGATCGAACCCGTGTCTCCGGCGCTGCAAGTGCTGTAAGGCAGCAACTCTACTGCTGCTCCACCATGGCCGTATTTCTAACGAAACAAAATAATTGAATTGGAAGCAAATGTAGAGAACTGGAGGTAACACTCTGGAATAGGACTTATGAAATAGCAGCAACACATTACATGGGCAAAGAAACATAATTTGATCTGAACTGCTCTTCCTGCTGCCAAATGACATATTTAGACTCTACGAGAGAGATTCCTTTTGTTGTTCAATACTTATTCAATGCAGCCTGTGTAGTGGTGAATATATTCTGAAGAAACTGATTACTTCAGAAGAAATATCACCCAGCTGCTCTCAATTTTGTTTTCATTGAAATTACAGAATTAATACATTGCAAATTTTTGGTTTTGGTCTGCAGTTCCTTGATCAGTAATCCCATTCATCCAAAGTAGCTAAAAAAAGGTTTGTGGAATTACCATTAATCTTGTATAATGTTCCACTTTTGTTGTCTGCTTAAATGTAAACTAGTTACTGCAAGTGCAATGACACAACAGGGACAAAACTGCAGTATTAGCTTTTCAAATTCAAATTAGTTTATAGTCGTATACACCAGGGTGCAATGACATTTTTTGTTCGCATGATGTTCACAGAGTAAACAATATGCATATAGTAGTGATAAATGGAACAATAAATACAACCATGAGTGTCAAATAGAGCAATGGGGTATGATTGTTGTGCAATGTGAAGTAGTGCAAAAATGTGATTGCTTTTGGCTCTATCACTTCCTCTGACAGGACATTCTATATATCCACCATATTTAATGAAAAATCTTCCCCTCAGATCCCTTTAATTTCATTATAAACCTATAACCTCTTTTTTTGACTCCTTAAATCTGGGGAAAAAGACTGTCTACCTACCTTGTCTATGCCCCTTATAATTTTATAAACCTCTTTAAGATCGTCACGGTGGCATAGAGGTTGAGCTACTTCCTTACAGCACCACAGACCCAGGTTCATTCCTGACTATGGGTGCTTCTCTCTACAGAGTTTGTACGTTCTCCCAATGACTGGCGTGAGTTTTCTCAGAGATCTTCGGTTTCCTCCCACTGTCCAAAGGCGTACAGGTTTGTGGGTTAGTTGTCATGGTATAAATGTAAATTATTCCTAGTGTGTGTTGGATAGTGTTAGGGTGCGGGGATTGCGGGTCAGTGCAGACTCGATGAGCCAAAAGGGCGTGTTTCTGTGCTGTATCTCTGAACTAAACCAAACCAAACCAAACTAAAGGTCATCCATTAACCTCCTGTGCTCCAGGGAAAACCGTTACCTCCAGTTCTTTACATCAGCTCCCAGCAACTTTCCACCACTGATGTAAGGCTCACGATCTAATAGTTCTTTGACTTGTCCGAGCAATCCTTCCTAAATAAATTGTAATTGTAATTAATTTATTAGCCAAGTATGTAAACATGCAAGGAATTTGATTTGCCAACAGTCATACAAAAAAGCATCAAGATACATAGCCACATAAAAATTAAACATTGACTTAAACAGCCACCACAACGGCATGTGAGAATCCCCAGTGCACACAGCATAAGTGGATACCCACAGTCATCAGTTCAATGTCCGGACCACACACACACGCTCCTTCACGGTGATGTGACCAGAGTTGTGCCGACCGCTGTCACTCTCTGCAGTCTGAACAGTCAGAAAGCCGTCCACACTCTCACTAATAGAGGCACTACTTTAGCAATCCTCCATTCTCCAGTACATTACCTGGGGCTAATGAGGATACAAACATCACCCAGTAATCCCTCTCAATTTACAATTTTACTGAAGTCAATTAAGCTACAAACTTGTACGTCTCTGGAGTGTGGGAGGAAACCAGAGCTCTCAGAGAAAACACATGCAGGTCACGGGGAGAACGAACAAACTCCGAGCAGACAGCACCCGTAGTCAGGATCGAACACGTGTCTCTGACGCTATAAGGCAGCAACTCTCTCGCTGCGCCTCCGTGCTGCCCAGATGTAACCGAGTATTTCAGCAGCTTCAACATTTGAAGTGCGAAGTAACCGCAGGAAGGAATAAATGTTTGCATGTGACTTTAAACTCAAAGGCTTGGAACGTTAACTGTGTAACAGTTGGGCAGCTATGTTGAACTATGCCATCCGTACCATTATTATTTAAATCGCTGTTCTTAGGTTTTGCCATGTCATTTATTCTTAGACCCAAACAAAATGATAACTGATGCATAAAACCAATGTAATACCAAGTGCATCCAAGTGTTTAATTAAAATGAAACTTTTACATCACAGGACCAAGGTTTGGAAGATCACTGTGTTCTGATGGCCAAACTACCTTGCTTATATTTACTACAAGCCCACCGACTCGCACAGCTATCTGGACTACACTTCTTCCCACCCGGTCCCCTGCAAAAAGTCTATCCCCCTACTCCCAATTCCTCCGTCTACGCCGCATCTGCGCCCGGGATGAGGTGTTTCAGACTAGGACTTCCGAGATGTCCTCGTTCTTCAGAAAACGGGGCTTCCCCTCCTCCGTTATAGATGAGGCTCTCACTAGGGTCTCTTCTACATCCCGCAGCTCCGCTCTTGCTCCCCCTCCCCCCACTCGCAACAAGGACAGGATCCCCCTCGTTCTCACCTTCCACCCCACCAGCCAGCGGATCCAACATATCATCCACCAACATTTCCGTCACCTACAACGGGACCCCACCACTGGCCATATCTTCCCATCCCCTCCCCTCTCTGCGTTCCGCAGAGACCGTTCCCTCCATAACTCCCTGGTCCACTCGTCCCTTCCTACCCAAACCACCCCAACCCCGGGCACTTTCCCTTGCAACCGCACGAGATGCAACACCTGTCCCTTTACCTCCCCCCTCAACTCCATCAAAGGACCCAAACAGTCTTTCCAGGTGAGACAGAGGTTCACCTGCACCTCCTCCAACCTCATCTATTGCATCCGCTGCTCTAGATGTCAACTTATGTATATCGGCGAAACCAAGCGCAGGCTCAGCGATCGCTTCGCTGAACACTTGCGCTCGGTCCGCATTAATGCAACTGATCTCCCGGTGGCCCAGCACTTTAACTCCCCCTCCCATTCCCAGTCTGACCTCTCTGTCATGGGCCTCCTCCAGTGCCATAGTGAGGCCCGCCGGAAATTGGAGGAGCAGCACCTCATATTTCGCCTGGGCAGTTTGCAGCCCGGTGGTATGAACGTCGACTTCTCCAACTTCAGATAGCTCCTCTGTCCCTCCCTTCCCCTCCTCCTTCCCAGATCTCCCTCTATCTTCCTGTCTCCACCTATATCCTTCCTTTGTCCCACCCCCGACATCAGTCTGAAGAAGGGTCTCGACCCGAAACGTCACCCATTCCTTCTCTCCCGAGATGCTGTCTGACCTGCTGAGTTACTCCAGCATTTTGTGAATAAATTGCTTATATTTACAACAGGTGTCAGTTTCCATTACACACCAAAGAAATCAAACAATAAAAAAAGGGTAGATTACAATGAAATGCAACTCTGATGTTGTTGGATCAAATTATGTTGTTCAATATTTCTAATCGCTGGCAATGGAGGAACAAACCTTTGCCACTGGCTATGGTATTTTTCAACTTTATTAGTCCTTTAAATGTGCTGTGAAGCCGAAGGATTGGATGGCAACATTAGTTAATCTAATTTTAATGTAACATTCTAAACTATTGCAAATATTGCAAATTTAAAGAAGAATTAATGGCTCTGCCCTCTGCTGAATAAAGTGATCCAATGCTCACATTGGAAGCAAGGAATTGAAAGGAGGCAATCAATAAAATCTTGCCTGCAATATTAAGTGATGCAATAAATAGAATAACTTGGAGGTGAATAGGAGTTATGTGAGTTACAGAAACAGTTGCTTGCGTAAATTGTTTCATAATTTTGCACTGCACAGGTCCAAAATCTAACATCTCATGAGGTCCTACATCACACAGCCAGCCGGATGTAGAAGTAGCACTAAAATATTAAATATTGTATTAAAGTAAGGGAGAATGCACATTGCAAAGAAATTTTGCATTTAACTCTTTGTTCATACTCCACGTGTTGAAATTACTTAGTGGCGTTTGAAAACAAATTTGGGCAGATTTGCTGTTATTTCAGATAGTATTCATTGTACATTTAATTTTTGTCATGTTCACTTTATCTTACAAGGGACTAATCATTCGTATACATAGTCTTCTGCAAGGCTCCTGGCATCCAAGGAGTACCGATAACCATCCACAAACCTGTTAAAACAATCCAAGATTTACAGTCATTTTGAAACAATCTGTTATAGTCTGTTTGATACAATTCAGGTATAAACTACTGAATTTATGATTACATTTTCAAATTTTTTTTTTGATAAATATTTTTATTAAACATAAGTACATATTAATAAAATATACTTATCACATACATTCGTAATATTATTAATAATTAATATTAATAATATTATTAATATTAACAATTATGTCTTATATATTTCTATACTTTTTTTCCCAGAGAGGGAAAGATAGAGAAAAATAAAATAAAAATAAGAAATCCAAATTGGAGAAATGAATGGAGTATTAAAAAAGTTATCTATCATTGGAGATATATCCATGATTTATTATACATAATTCTTCCTCCATTCCATTATTCAGGCCACAGTCAGGTCCTCGCACCAAGCCATTTTGACCCTTTAAATATGCAATAAATGGAGACCATTTTCAATTTTGCCACTGATTGTTAATGAATCAGGTGATTCAAGGACTCAGTAAGGCTAAGTGGTATTTGATCGTGCTGATAGCTAGCTAGCTAGCATGTCTGTGGATGAAATTGCAATATGCATTGCTGAAGACCAAGTCGCCATCTGCGGTTTGGTCCGCTTCATGGACAGCAAACACTGAAGATTGTTGGGGAGCTCTACAGGCACCGAGAGTGAATGCAGCTGAGGGGCTGGCACGAGTAGGTGACCACTCGGCACAGGCCAAGTCCAGCTTGACTCGGCCCATTGTTTTATGCAAGATCAAAGATCAAGATCAAATGTAAGTATAGAATTTGAATCTAAAATTAAAAGCACTAAATGGATGCCTAGATTTTGCTCCCATTAAGGTTTCCTCAGGTCCTCGGAAATATTCACAATAAATTAGAAACATTCCATCTAATACTCGAGACGTTCGGTTTTAGAGCTCCAGCGCGGAAACAGTCTCTTCAGCCCACCAAGTCCATGCCGACCAGCGATCACCCCCTACACTAGCACTATCCTACAATATTACAACTTACCAAAGCCAATTATCCTACAAACATAAACGTCTTTGAGGAATCCAGAGCACTCGGAGAAAACACACGGGGTCACAGGGAGAATGTACAAACTCTATACAGACAACACTCGTAGTCAGGATCGAATCTGGGTTTCTGAACTGTAAGGCAGCATCTTTACCTCTGCATCACTGTGCCACCCTGATACTTGAAGAAATTTCATATAATGCCTCTGAAGTGGAACACAGCAATGAAGTCTTACTATGCAGTTCCACTAATTATGAAATTAATGCAATTGATAATCACATTGCACATTAATGCTGTGCAATAATTCACTGCATAAGCATTATTGCCATTGGCCTCATTTCATTTCAAGTGATTTTGTGCACTTTCTGGCTTATATGCTAATCTACTAATGGATGTATATAAAAACAGGAACCCTTTCATTACCATTGAGCCTTATGGCTTCAGCCATATATTAAATACACACTTATCCATCACAAATCATGATGGATAAGAAAATGCTTAACTGATGAGATAGTCTGTGCAATTTAATCAAGCATTTATCGTGGACATTTGTAGCATGACTTCAAAGTATGGGTCATGCCTTTCTAATTTGTTTTCATTAGGCAATTATTCAAGTTTGGTGTTTTGAAGCTTGCAAGTAAAATTGACTGAAAGAATTGATCGCAAATCATCTTGAAAATTAGAAAATGCAGAGTAAGGCTGAAAATGAGAAGAGAGTAAGTGGAGGTAGTTCTATATGTACTAGTTCTGGGTATAGAAATTTCAGTTGATGCGAAGATCTGATTTAAAATTCACAGCTTTAGGTTCAAAAGTTTGCACTTGCCAGGTCCATTTCGGTCTTTCAAATTTCTTCCAGCATTGCAAATCCCATGCTCAAACGTTGCCACTCTTTGGTCGAAGCATTTGTGTTGCTTCCTCCTTCGAACCATTGTTTGCTTTAACACATCTAAGTTCCATCCCTCCTCTGGTAAGCTTTTAATCACCTCTACCCCTTTAAACTCCTTCCAATGGAGTGCATACCATATCAGTTCATACCTTTGTGAAGCCCCTTGTGTATAATTCTAAAGTTATGGTACCATACAAAGATAAGTAATTTTTGAACTGCTGTACATAATAAGGGAGAATTTCTAAAAAGAAACAATGGCATACCTCACTTACCTCCAACTGCTGTAGCTGTTTTGGGATCCCAGGTGAACTATTGACCCACTATCCATAAATATTATGGAAGATGTTCTTTTGATATATTTGTGGTACATGGTTTAGTGCAAAAAAATAACTTTTTAATGTTATTACTGTTGACGCTTACTGGATTTGTAGGAAGGTGACTTGCGATGGTGGTCATGTGTGGACAGATAAAACAGAATAGAATTTTACTGTCTTGAGTTTAAGAGAATTAGATTTTGTTGAATGGCAGAGCAGGTACAAGGGGTCAAATGGCCTACTTTGGTTTATATTTCCAGCATTCATCTTAAAAACATGAGAATAAGTATGCACGGCAGCCTTTGGCGAAAAAGACCAGGGAGAAGAAACAGTAGAAATGAAATCTATCTTGGAGGAGAAACATCAAGATTTGCAAAGCTAAATCTTACTTTTATGACTGAAAACATGCACAATTGATTCCAAACTGCAAAGGTTTATTTATCACCCCACCTGGATAAGCTTATTAGTGAACCGGATACAGCAAACTCATTGCCCCAGATTTATGATAATGCCTTTCATAGCTTATTGGACAATGGAGAGTGTATTTTTTTTCTAATCCTTTAAAGAATAAACAGTGAAGTAGATTAGACCTTATTGCCTTCCATCACAGTGAGGAATGTGGGGAATCCACTGTGGTGGTTGTTTATGTTAACTTTTATGTAATTGTGTGTTTTGTTGCTTTTTATAGTATGATTATGGTAAGTCGAGTTTCACGGTACCTCAATTGGTACACGTGATAATAAAATACCCTTTGAACCTTTCAGGATATTTCTGGCAAGACTGGTAAAAGGCATCCTTAGCTTAAGTACACCCAATTTTTGGACAGATTTGTACGTGAACTTCAATTCAAAAGTTGAATGTATATACATACGCCCATTCCTATGAAAGGCAGAATTAGTTTCTCCATCTACTTTTAGTAATTGTTCTTTCTTATCAGCTATGCATGCTTTTCATGCCATTCATTACAATATTGTGGATGTACAGTTATCATATCAAGCGATTTTATGCTTCTCTGGCTCATACACTAATCTACTAAGGGACGTATAAAATCAGGAACCCATTCATTATCAAATTTTTGTTGGTAAAACATGCAAACTGGATGAAACGTGGAGATAGCGGTGCTCCCATATGCCTAATGTTCTTGTACTTCTTGAGATGTTGCTGAAGACGTTGCTAAGTTGTTGTCGTGTGTCCTCTCAGTGGTACGCAGGGGTAATAGGATGGTATCAATGGCAGTGGATGGGATGTTTGAGCTGGTTGTGGGGAAGGTGATTGTTTAGCCTTCTTGGTCTAAAATGGTGCTAAGCTGCCGAAGAATTATTGCAGGTAGACACAAAATGCTGGAGTAACTCAGCGGGTCAGGCAGCATCTCTGGAGAGAAGGAATGGGTGGCGTTTCGAGTCAAGACCCTCCTTCAGACTAAATTATTGCAATTGGCCTCATCCAGACATGTAAAAACCAATCCAACGTGCTTTCTGATGGATGAGCCATTGGTCACAGCAATAACAGCCTCTGGTGGACACAATAATTAAGTGTTGGTCCAGTTATTTTCTGGCTCGTGGGGATTCTGTCCCCACCCTTGTCTCCTGCACCTCATCCCCCTCAATCACCTCACTCCCCATGACGTTGGTAATAGAGCACGTGGCAATGAATAATAGTACATATAAGAATATGAAGCCTTTTTGCAGTTGAATACTTGGGTATACTTCCCAAGAAAACATTTTTTAGCACCTTATAAATAATGCAACAATGTTAATGTGTACTTTGTTCCTTTACTGCCAGTGTGTATTTTGCAAATGTCAGGTGCAATAGTTCATAAGGTCATAAGTGACAGGAGCAGAATAAAGGGCCTGTCCCAGTTTGGCGATTTTTAAGGTGACGGCCGGCGACTAGACTGTCGCCGCACGGTCGCCGGGGTGTCGCGGGCACGGTCGTGAGTCGTCTCCAATGAGTCGTAGCTGTTCTCGGGTCGTCGCGGAAATTTCTCTCTACTCGAAAATTTTCGGCGACATCTGGCTTGACGCCAACGATTGTAGCTTGTCATAACCTGTTGTGGGCGCTGTTGTAGTTTGTCGCCAGGTTGTCGCCAGGTGACTTTGGTTGTCGCCGGTGCTGATCCACCTTTTATAAAAATTGTTTGTCTGAATAAAGTAAATTTTGGACATTTTAACCAAAGATTGTTGCTTGAAGTTATTGTATTTTCAGAGTAGTTTCTCATGGCATCTCTTTCAAATATTTTCATTTCATTTATTTTGACCAATAACACAAACACAAACACAAGCATTGCACTGCATTGAAAAGCAAACTCTTTTCATTTATTTGACATTGCACTGCATTGGGTCTCTTCAGGGACAAGGACTTCAACCACACAGACCTCTTCTTGGGCTTCTTCTTCCCCATTCTTCTTGTCCTGTCTTGCAGAATTTTCAGCATGAGGGCCACTGCAAGCAGGGCTTGCATTTGATGTAAGAGCAATGCCATCATATGTTGCTTCCTGCCAGTCATGATGCTGAATGATCGGAGACCCTACCCGAACCCATTTTTGCGCCAAAATTATGTGAAATAGCTACCCCCGTTGTCATCAGTTGTGACCTGACAGGGTCGTAGCTTGTAGAGGGTGGAGGTAGGTTGCCTTCAGTTGTCGTAGCTTGTCGTAGCCCCTGCCGTAGGTGGATGTCCTAGGTCGCGACGACTGGGTCACCGGTTGTCGGCAGCTTACCGTCGCCTAGATGGTAGGTTGTCGTAGCTTGTCGTAAGCATTGTCGTAGGGAGAGTCGTAGATATTGTCGTAGGGTTAAAAAAAATCTAAGGTTTATCGGCGATCTGCTACGACTTTGACAGTCGCCGACAGTCGCCGGCAGTCGCCTTAAAAATCGCAGAAGTGGGGCAGGCCCTTTAGGCCATTCAGCCCATCAGGTCCAGTCTGCCATCCAATCATGGCTGATCTATCTCTCCCTTCTAACCTCATTCTCCTGCGTTCTCCCCATAACCGCTGACACCCATACTAATCAAGAATCTATCTATGTCTGCCTTAAAGATATCCATCGGTGGCCTCCACAGCCTCCGGTGGCAATGAATTCCACATTCATTACCCTCCGACTAAAGTAATTCCTCCTCGTCTCCTTCCTAAAGGAACGTCCTTTAATTCTGAGGCTGTGCCCTCTGGTCCTAGACTCTCCCATTGGTGGAAACATCCCCTCTACATCCACTCTATCCTGGCCTTTCACTATTCAATAAGTTTCAATTTCCACCTGCTGAAATGGTTAGAGTGAATAATTTCTGACTCTATGGCTGTGACAGGCTGCTAACGTGTTTCTGGCCAGAATATCTGCTGTCAGCGACTAGACAGAAAATGAATTTGCTTGCAATGCCGAAACATATCTCAATCACAGATAGAAATACACTTTTTTTGATAAGGGACCAAATGAGATTGACTTTTTAGTCAAATAATTTTTGTATATATTTCAAACTGTTTTTATTAGTTTCATGCAATCACATTGTTGAAAAGAGGATTTGTATGTTAGAAACAATTGGTTAACGATTGGCACGCTGTTTATAATTTATAAATAAATATTACAATTCTTCCTATATGTTGAACATTGTTGATATATATTCCATTATATTTGAGGAAGAAATTCATTTGAATGGTAACAAAATTAATAAATGTCCCTATTTATTTCACAAATATTAACTTTCGATTTGATGCCACACATTGTTTCCAAAAGGGTTCGAATCAATTTCAGACTGCATAGGAAAAGTTCAGTCTCCATGACCGGAGGACATGGACCGCACATGCAATAAGGTGAAACTTATTTGTTCTAATTTAGCAGTACAAGTCCTGTGTGGTGTTTCATCATTTTGCAGCTGTAATTGATATCAAAAATATAGATTGGGCAAGCACCAGCATAGATCAATGACTGTACTGCTCTACTCCATTCTACCCAATACATCATTCGGTACATGTAATGTCAATCGTTTTTTTAAATCATTGCCTAATTTTGTATGGGGTTTACAGAAAATGCTCCAAGGCTTGGAAAGTTAATCTATATCAACTTGTGTGCATCCAGTTCATAATTCTTATTACGGCGATTATAAATAAGGCACATTTCATTGATATCCATTGATGTGGAATAATAGTTTCACAGTTACCAATGGATGAGCAAGTTGGATTATTTTCTTGGAACATTTATAAGAGCCAATTATGTGCAAGGCCCATTGCAACCTGACTGCAATTCTGTTCAGAACATTATCATGTCATCTACTACGACATGATAATGTTTCAAATATGGGCAGCATACGTCCGCAGATTCCATTCAAAATGGAGCACAGTCACCTCACAGTAAGGGAAAGTCTCCATGTCATGTTCTTGCCCCAGCCTTCTCGAAGGGCAGTTCAAAAGCATGAGATAGAAAGTGCTTCAGAAGAATCATGGGGCCTCTTGGAGAACACTATTTTAGTCGTGTTATGTGATTTTGTCATGTAGTGTGATCTATGAAAATGTTTAGTTTTGGTACAGTTTAGAGATACAGCGCGGAAACAGACACTTCAACCCACCGAATCCACACTGACTCGCGATCCCCGCATACTTGCACTATCCTACACGCACCAGGGATAATTTACATTTATACCAAGCCAATTAACCCACAAACCTGTACGTCTTTGGAGTGTGGGAGGAAACCAAAGATCTCGGGGGGAAAAACCACGAAAAAACATTATTTTCATCCTTTAAATTTGAACTGGAACAAAATGGTACCATTCATTGAAACAAACATTATAGATGCTGGAAATCTGAAATAAGCACAGAAAAAGCTAATCACATTGAGCAGGTCAGCCAGCAAATGAATTTTGAATTGTACAGCATACAGAAACGCCCTTCTGTGCCTATCATCATGCCTATCTACACTAATTCAACTTGCCTGCCTTAATTCCCTACCCCTTTTCTACCTTGTTAATTCATGTTCCTTTCCAGGTTCCTCTTAACTGTTGGAAAATACATTTTGGAGGGACTGTAAGGGAAACAGCTGCTAGATAATGGGCGGCCACAGTGGTGCAGCAGTAGATTGCTGCCTTACAGTGCTTGCAGCGCCGAAGACCCGGGTTCGATCCCGACTGCGGGTGCTGTCTGTAGGGAGTTTGTACGTTCTCCCCGTGACCTGCGTGGGTTTTCTCCAAGATCTTTGGTTTCCTCCCACACTCCATCGGTGTACATGTCTGTAGGTTAATTAGCTTACTGTATGTGTAAATGTCCCTGGTGTGTGTAGGATGGTGTTAATGTGCGAAGATCGCTGGTCATAGCGGACAGTGGGCCGAAGGGCCTGTTTCCGCGCTGTATTTCTGAACTAAACTCTAGGCTATTTTGCTCTATTAGGAGGCAGGATGGACTTGGTGGGCCAAAGTGCTCAAGCCCTAATGTGTTTCTGATTCTTGAAAACCCCATTTCTGAGGTGTGATTTTTCTCATTCGGAGTTATTATATCTATGACGTGGCAGATTTTGTAGTAGAGATTCTTTAGTATTAAGATAGGTTGGGTAATCATGATGAAGAGTGCGAGTGACTGGCTTATTGTTTTGTTCTGGTTTCAGGAATGGATTTTATTAAAGTTGACCCCTACTATTTGAAGGGGCTGTTTAAAATTCTGCACACACAACTTTGTTTATAGCAACCAGGAGTGAATCAGTTTATACTTGACATTCTCGACGTTCATATCTTCGGATAATAAGCTGTACAAAATAACAAAAGGGAGCGATATTTCCGTTTCAGCTCTCCTCCACACCCTCACAATTCCGATCATCTATATACTAAAACCCTTGTTTGTTTGTTTGTTCCTGAACTACAGCCAAAACTGTACACGATAGCGCGACAATTTTAGGCCCACCTTACTCACCATCATCCCTTTGGTGCTAATGGAAGAAGTTTAATTGAAATTGGTGTTATATTCTTAAAGTTATTCACATTTTAAAGTTTTAATCTATCTCTTCTGGAGGGAGGGGGTGGGAGGGAGGGGGATGGGAGGGAGGGGGATGGGAGGGAGAGGGGAGGAGGGGGGAGGAGAGAGGGGGAGGAGCGGGTGCTGCACCAATGCAGGAGAGGTTTGGGCCCAACGGGTCCACTTGGTCAAGTACTTATTAAAAGTGCATCTTTGTGAAATGTTAAGAAATGTAAATGTAAAGAATAGAATATAAAGTGAATAAGTACTTAATACCAGAAGTATATAATACTGCATATTTACTGCAAAAAGGTACTGCATTTAATATGCAGCGTAGGTTCACGGTTAATTCCTGGGATGGAGGGGCTGTCATATGAGTCAAGAGTGGAAAGACTGGGCTTGTATTTACTGGAGTTTGGAAGGATGAGAGGGGATCTTATAGAGACGTATAAAATTTATGAAAGGACTGGTCAAGCTAGATGCAGGAAAAATGTTTCCAATGTTGGGGGAAGTCCAGAACCAGGGGCCACAGTCTAAGAATAAAGGGGAGGCCATTTAAAACGGAAGTGAGAAGAAACTTTTTCACCCAGAGAGTTGTGAATTTGTGGAATTCTCTGCCACAGAAGGCAGTGGAGGCCAATTCACTGGATGAATTTGAAAGGGAGTTCGAGCTCTGGGGGCTAGTGGAATCAAGGGATATGGGGAAAAGGCAGGCACGGGTTACTGATTGTGGATGATCAGCCATGATCACAATGAATGGCGGTGCTGGCTCGAAGGGCTAAATGGCCTCCTCCTGCACCTATTTTCTATGTTTCTAATCTGTGGATAGCAGGAACATTGCAGATGCATAGACGTGATATGTTTATCTGTAATTGTAGTGCATAGTGGATAAACTTATCTTTGGCTGATATTGGTCACAATTCTTTAGCAGAACAAAATTTACCCTATGATAATAATTGCCAGATTCATGCTCTCAGCTGAGGCAAGGTAACCCACAGCACTTCAGGAAGGATGTGACAGTCTAACAGAAGGCACAGGAGAGATGGGCTGAATGGGTGTGTGAACAGGCTGAGAAAGCTGACATTGTTCTACCTGTGAACGGAGGATGTTGGCTCAGTAGCAGTGTTCAAAATAATGACACGGCGATCTCTTCGGCTGAAGTGTTGCAGACCAGATGACACAGTTTTAAGGCAATTAGCAAAAGCAGCAAAGAAGATATGTGGGAAAAACCACCTTCATTTGCTGAGCAGCTAGAAACTGGAATCTGCTTGGTGACGATAAGGAGGGCCATCGGAGAGCGATGGGGGGCCCGCCCGCCGGAGAGTGAGGGGGTGGGCACCGGAGAGCGAGGGGGGGCCGCGGGAGAGCGAGGGGGGGGGACGGGAGAGCGAGGGGGGGCCCCGCTTTAGAGCGAGGGGGGGGCCGCGGGAGAGCGAGTGGGGCCCCGCCGTAGAGCGAGGGGGGGCCCCGCCGTAGAGCGAGGGGGGGGGCGTGGGAGAGAAGGGGGGGGGGCTGCCTGAGAGCTACTGAGCTGTCGGGGGCCGCCGACAACAGTGGGGATCCAGTGGTGGGGGGTCATATCATATATATACAGCCGGAAACAGGCCCTTTCGGCCCACCAAGCCCGTGCCGCCCAGCAATCCCCGTGCACTAGGGACAATTTTTTACATTTACCCAGCCAATTAACCTACATACCTGTACGTCTTTGGAGTGTGGGAGGAAACCGAAGATCTCGGAGAAAACCCACGCAGGTCACGGGGAGAATGTACAAACTCCTTACAGTGCAGCACCCGTAGTCAGGATCGAACCTGAGTCTCCGGCGCTGCATTCGCTGTAAAGCAGCAACTCTACCGCTGCGCTACCGTGCCTTCGTGCCGTCGAGAACAAAGGGGGACCCTGTGTGTGGAGGCTTGCTGCTACGTGCAGCGGCAGGCAGTTCGGTGAACTGTTCGGTGACTGTAAGATAGGAGTGTTCGGTGATCTTTGGCACCTTTTCCGTCATCAAAACGTGGCGGCACTTGTGTGCTGCTTACGTGAGGTCTGCGACATGATTTTACCGGGTTGTGTGCAAAACATAGCATTTCACTGTACATGGGACAATAAAGTATTATTGAACTAAATCATTGATTAGCTGTAACTTTCTAAAGGGTGTGGGTGAGCACCTTAAGAAAACCACCTACGCAGCATGTGCAGTAAAGAGCTGGGGGATGGATTACTTTTGCACAAAGCTGTGATGAACATAACGGGCCACAAAGCCACTTTGTATGGTGTCCGTAGAATGTGAAATCAGATCTCCTTTAACTGGCAGCAGTGTGACTTCATCGCCCAAGTACATCCTGCATGGTTGAATGACAGCAATCCTTCACATTCATTTATGCTATTGTGAAGTATGTTACCTATCCTCCTGAGGGAATTGCTGTCAACGCTGGTCTAATCTTTTTAGCAGCATTATCTCGAGAAACCATGTATTGTCGAGCCACTTAAATTCTGTTACTTGGGTCTGGTCCTTAAAACTACAAAGATTAAAATTGGTCTGGTGCATCTGCTGTTTTGAATTGTAGACTGTGGGTTTTAATGGGGACAGCCACGTTCCGTAACAATTGTTCAATGTATTGATTGGTGTATAAATAAACATTGATTTGATAATGGAAGTTTTTCTGATTTTAAAAATAAATAAATTCTGGCGTATTTATGCCAGATCGAAACACTGATGCATCATACAAACCTTGCCACAAACCCCATCTGTTGAAGTCAAGTCAAGTCAAGTCAATTTTATTTGTATAGCACATTTAAAAACAACCCATGTTGACCAAAGTGCTGTACATCTGATTAGGTACTAAGGAAAAAAATGAAACATACAGTAGCATGCAAACAGTTCACAGCGCCTCCTCAATGAGCCTCAAACGCTAGGGAGTAGAAATAGGTTTTGAGCCTGGACAAAGGAGTCGATGGAGGGGGCAGTTCTGATGGGGAGAGGGATGCTGTTCCACAGTCTAGGAGCTGCAACCGCAAAAGCGCGGTCACCCCTGAGCTTAAGCCTAGACCGCGGGATAGTGAGTAGCCCCAAGTCGGCCGACCTGAGGGATCTGGAGTTAGAGAGGGGGGTTAGAAGATTTTTGATGTAGGGGGGGGGAATGTCCATTTAGGGCTTTATACGTGAATAGGAGGAGCTTGAAGTTGATTCTGTACCGTACAGGGAGCCAGTGGAGAGAGAGGCCAGAATCGGGGTGATGTGGTCCCTTTTACGGGTACCCGTCAGGAGTCTCGCTGCGGCGAGATCGCTCGCTGCGGGTGGGATCAGAGAGGAGAGAATGCCTCACTGACCCCCCCAGTCTGTGCACATCCCTTCCCAGTTGTTCATCAGGGTGTCAAACCTGCTGATTGAGGTGGCACCAGACTGATATAATGGATCTATAATATTACGCACCCTTTAAATAGTGAAAATCCAAGGAGCAAAATGCTTGTATGTTAAATGCTTGCTTGAAATTTCTTTTGGAACTGACGCATTTTTACAATACATTGCGTACACATAATCTTTTTGCTTTAATTTACTTTGTGAAATTTGCAATGAGTATGCGACTCTCTAGTTTCCACTCTGTTATTTCTAAAGCACAGATGTAAGATCAAATTGTAAGGAAGAACAATTTTATTTTACCTAGGAAATCTAATAAAAAATGGGAACCTTTAGGCATCAGTTAGAAATAAAATGGTGAAGGGAAAAGGTACTCCAATCCAGTATTTCTCTCAGATATTTTTCCATTAAATTCATTGTCCATTCAAGTGCAAGCTCGTGTCAATTATTGTAAAGTTCACCGACCAAGATCCTATTCAGTTTGATGTCGTAGAAGTCTTCAGATTTTCATTTCTTGTATTGATGGTGGAATTGCTTATGTTGCTGATCCCAGCAGCTATGTTCTTGGATATCATACCTATTGATTGCCGTGGAGAGATTAGCCATAGTGCTTTGTTAGCAGATTATGCCATTGTTGGCTGGAGTTTGAAGCACAGGGGAAGACCAGAACTGTCAACATAGCTGTTTCTTAATTAGAAGATTGTATAAAAACAAGCTGTTATTAGTGATTACATAGAATAGATGTTTTATTTTTTTAAGCAGCTGTCGTCCATCTGAAAATATAGAGCAGAAAAACCTGGAAAATGAAAGGAATCTGGTTACAATCTCTCCACACTAATCAACAGCCACTCTTAATAAATGGTCAGACATGTGTCTGGATCGAATGATGATGATTAATGATACCAGATCTCAAAGAATCTAAATATAATCACAAATGGTGTGTTTAGAATTCTATTAATGTGTACTTGCTTGCAAGGATTACAACCATTTTGCTCTGTATCTTTAAAATCCACAGATATATTAGTCATTGAGTGATACATCATGGAAAACGAAGTCTGTGGTCCCTGTATGCTTCAAAAGATCCATTATTGTACCGGTGCCAAAGAATTCCTCTCCAGCTTGTTTGAATGACTACCGACCGGTGGCCCTCACCTCGGTTGTCATGAAATGCTTCAAGAGACTAATCAAGAAGCACATCTGTGCCCTCCTCCCTCGCAACATGGACCCACTGGAGTTTGCATACTGTCCGAACAGATCCACAGATGATGCCGTCTCCCAGGTTCTGCACACCGCTCTTTCTCATCTGGACAGCCAGGGGGGCTATGTGAGGATGCTGTTCATTGACTTTAATTTAGCTTTCAATACCATAGCCCCCACCAGACTTGCTGAGAAGCTGCTGGAACTGGGGCTTAACACTCCTCTGTGTGCCTGGGTCATGGACTTTCTCACTGCCAGGCCCCAAGTGGTCAGGATGGGGGAACGTACATCTAGCTCCCTCACCCTCAACACAGGATCCCCCCAGGGCTGCGTCCTTAGCCCCCTACTGTATTCCCTGTACACACATGACTGTGTGGCCAGGTTCAGCTCAAATTCCATCATCAAGTTTGCTGATGACACTGTGGTGGTTGGCCCAATCTCCGACAACGATGAGAAGGCCTACCGGGAGGAGGTGGCTGATCTGGCACTCTGGTGTCAGGACAATAGCCTCCTCTTGAAAGTCAAAAAAATGAAGGAGCTGATTGTGGACTTTAGAAGGGCTCAACATCCAAGGACATACACGCCACTGGAAATAAATGGGTCTACTGTGGATAGGGTGAGCAGCTTTAAATACCTGGGAGTCCACATCAAAGAGGATCTGACATGGACAACACACATTGCCGCACTGGTGGGTAAGGCAAAGCAGCGTCTTTACCACCTCAGACAGCTGAGGAAATTCAGAGTGTCTCTGAGGATCCTTCAATGCTTCTACTCTGGGGCTGTAGAGAGCATCCTGTCTGGCAACATCTCAATCTGGTTTGGAACAGCTCTGCCCAGGACACGAAGGCCCTGCAGAGAGTAGTGCGTTCGGCAGAACGTACCATGGGAACTACACTCACCCCCCTGCAGGACCTATACATCAGGAGGTGCAGATCAAGAGCAAGCAAGATTATGGGGGACACCTACCACCCCAGCAACGGACTGTTCCAGCTGCTACGGTCAGGCAAATGCCTCTGCTGTCATGCTGTGAAAACGGAGAGGATGAGACGGAGTTTCTCCCCACAGGCCATCAGGACTGTTAACTATTATATGTCCAGGGACTAAATTTTTTTTCTGTATTAATTTTATTTTGTATGCTGTAATTGTAATTTTTTTGCACAATCCGCAGGCATTGCCACTTTCATTTCACTGCACATCTTGTATGTGTATGTGACAAATAAACTTGACTTGACTTGACTTTGGCCCAACTTGCACACACCAGCCAACATGTCCCAGTTACACTAGTCCCACATGCCCACGTTTGGCCCATATCCCTCCAAACCTATCCTATCCATGTACCTGTCCAACTGTTTCTTAAACATTGGGATAGTCCCTGCCTCAACTACCTCCTCTGGCAGCTTGTTCCATTCCCCCACCACCCTTTACGTGAAAAAATCACCTTTCAGATTCCTGTTAAATCTTTTCTCCCTTCACCTTAAACCTATGAACCTTAAACCTAAAAAAAATTGGCATAATTTGCACCAATGGAAAGACAATCTAGTAATTATTTACCATTATAAACCAGCTCGTTCAATAACATGGGAATCTACTATGCTGATCAGGCAGGTGATTCATCATGGCAATCCTTTGACCCATTTAATGCTCCATTGGAAGTTGAATGTCCCATTCGATGGGTTGTCTAAATGATTTTTGTTTTAAAAAAAGCTTGAGAGTAATGTTACGTTCTAAATATGGAATTTAAAAAAAACCTATTGTTTAATCCACCCTCATTGCTTGCTATATTGCAGCCTGACTGCTGATTCTTTTTGGCATCGGGTTCAGATGAGCAGCAGAATATCTGGTTACGTTCGTTCTTCCAATTTGTACTCAAGAAATTTGCAACATTTATCACATTCATCGTACTTATGCACGGGTTCAGTCTTTGGTGACTCATTAGTCTCGTAGCACGAGTCCCCCCCCATCATTTCTAAAAATATATAAATCTTTGAGGAAATTGGTTGTTCTCGACTTTGAAAGTTTATTTTAAAAATCGTTATTGTGGCTTCACTATTCAAAAAAAATCTCTGTTGCAAAGTTATGTGATGAAATGTTGAGCAGGATTTCTACTGCTGAAATCCAACCTTCCTTAATTTCCTTGGCTGTAGATTCAGGTGATAGCCACAGACAAGCTAAAAACAGGCATTTGTTTCTATGTGGATTGTCACCTTGAGGTGGTGGAGAAGCTTGTGTGGTCCTGAGATCCTGAGAGCGATGCCGTCTGGAGCTATGCTCCTGGTAGGGTCACCCATGGCGGTAAGGTCGAGGGGGAGGTCCCTGACAAAGAGTAATCCAACCAAGACCTCAATGGTGAAACAGGCGGTGGATGATGGCTGATTTTAGTGGAGCGTCATAACTGCTGGGAAGGCGGATGAAGGCTGCAGTGGGCAGGTGCTAGAGACGAGAATGTAGACGCTCCCGCCCCCACGAGTCTCGGGCAGATGAGGCTCATCAGCCTGGGAAGGCAGTCCATCTAGGAGAGGGAAAACTCTGATCTAAAACCTCCACTGCCTTGTGGCCATATCCAGTCATGGAAAAGGCTCCAGGAGTAAATCTCAAGAAAAATCCGGAGTCGGAGTCCCTAAGGCAGTTTGTCGTTGTCTATAACCTCGTTCTGGCAGCTCCTGCAACGGCGCTGGTGCCAAACTGTAACGGCTCTGCTGTTCCTTTGGATTGATCAGCGACGTGGAGAGGGGGGACGTACTGCATGGGCAACAGCCTGTCCTTCATATGACATCGCCCAGGCTTGCATCCGACCACACATCGACGCTGCTCCAGCCAAGGTTTGGAGCAAGCAGCCAACAACCAGGATGCATCACCCATGGTCAGCCATGACCGAGAGGGCCTTGGAGTGATTCTACATTAGTTACTTCTTAGAAAAGAAACATCACCCGACATGTTGGTTTTGCTAAATTTCTACAAATGTCAGTGCTGTTTCGTGCAAATGATTCAGTGCACCATGCACATCATTGAATTTTCATGATGAAAAGAACATAGTTTTGTTTTATTTCTATCATTACCATAGGTAACAAGGAAAGTTTGCCTTGATTTATATGATGTAAATAGAGCCAATTCGTCCATTAACAGTCCAGAGAGATTTCACTGTGTTCAGTTGTGTAATATGCAGAGTACATGGTCAGTTCTAATTTGCAGGCAAGTAGTTAAATTCAAGTGAATGGAAGCATACAAACTGCATCTTGGATCCCATTTTCTCCAACATGCTCAAAAACACAGGGCAAGCTCCTTATTTACGCAGTATAACACAATCAGCCCATTATCAATAAGAAAGCAAAATGTTTTAATATGGATGCTGAGCAAAATGTCTCTTGCCAGTCTTTAGTTGGCATGATGTCAGATGGTTTGTTTTAGTTTATTTTCATTTTCAAGATACAACATTGAAACAGGCCCTTCGACTCACCGAGTCCGCACCATCCAGCGATTCATGCACACTAACACTATCACACACACACACACACACATACACACACACACACACACACTGAGGGCAATTTACAATGTTACCGAGCCAATTAACCTACAAACCTGTTTATCTTTGGAGTGTGGGAGGAAATTGAAGATCTCGGAGAAAACCCACGCAGGTCACGGGGAGAACATACAAACTTACAGACAAGCACACATAGTCAGGATGGAACCTGGGTCTCTGGGGCTGTAAGGTAGTAGCTCTACTGCTTCACCACTATGCCACCCTTCTGGTCTTCTGCTAGAGCATGGAAACAGGCACTTCAGCCCAACATGCCCACGCCCACCAAGAAGCCCCGTCTACAATAGACAATAGACAATAGACAATAGGTGCAGGAGTAGGCCATTCAGCCCTTCGAGCCAGCACCGCCATTCAATGCGATCATGGCTGATCACTATCAATCAGTACCCCGTTCCTGCCTTCTCCCCATACCCCCTCACTCCGCTATCCTTAAGAGCTCTATCCAGCTCTCTCTTGAAAGCATCCAACGAACTGGCCTCCACTGCCTTCTGAGGCAGAGAATTCCACACCTTCACCACCCTCTGACTGAAAAAGTTCTTCCTCATCTCCGTTCTAAATGGCCTACCCCTTATTCTCAAACTGTGGCCCCTTGTTCTGGACTCCCCCAACATTGGGAACATGTTATCTGCCTCTAATGTGTCCAATCCCCTAATTATCTTATATGTTTCAATAAGATCCCCCCTCATCCTTCTAAATTCCAGTGTATACAAGCCCAATCGCTCCAGCCTTTCAACATACGACAGTCCCGCCATTCCGGGAATTAATCTAGTGAACCTACGCTGCACGCCCTCCATAGCAAGAATATCCTTCCTCAAATTTGGAGACCAAAACTGCACACAGTACTCCAGGTGCGGTCTCACCAGGGCCCGGTACAACTGTAGAAGGACCTCTTTGCTCCTATACTCAACTCCTCTTGTTACGAAGGCCAACATTCCATTGGCTTTCTTCACTGCCTGCTGAACCTGCATGCTTCCTTTCATTGACTGATGCACTAGGACACCCAGATCTCGTTGAACTCCCCCTCCTCCTAACTTGACACCATTCAGATAATAATCTGCCTTTCTATTCTTACTTCCAAAGTGAATAACCTCACACTTATCTACATTAAACTGCATCTGCCATGTATCCGCCCACTCACACAACCTGTCCAGGTCACCCTGCAGCCTTATTGCATCTTCCTCACAATTCACACTACCCCCCAACTTAGTATCATCTGCAAATTTGCTAATGGTACTTTTAATCCCTTCGTCTAAGTCATTAATGTATATCGTAAATAGCTGGGGTCCCAGCACCGAACCTTGCGGTACCCCACTGGTCACTGCCTGCCATTCCGAAAGGGACCCATTTATCCCCACTCTTTGCTTTCTGTCTGTTAACCAATTTTCTATCCATGTCAGTACCCTACCCCCAATACCATGTGCCCTAATTTTGCCCACTAATCTCCTATGTGGGACCTTGTCGAAGGCTTTCTGAAAGTCGAGGTACACCACATCCACTGACTCTCCCTTGTCAATTTTCCTAGTTACATCCTCAAAAAATTCCAGTAGATTTGTCAAGCATGATTTCCCCTTCGTAAATCCATGCTGACTCGGAACGATCCCGTTACTGCTATCCAAATGCTCAGCAATTTCGTCTTTTATAATTGACTCCAGCATTTTCCCCACCACTGATGTCAGACTAACTGGTCTATAATTACCCGTTTTCTCTCTCCCTCCTTTCTTAAAAAGTGGGATAACATTTGCTATTCTCCAATCCACAGGAACTGATCCTGAATCTATAGAACATTGAAAAATGATCTCCAATGCTTCCACTATTTCTAGAGCCACCTCCTTAAGTACTCTGGGATGCAGACCATCAGGCCCTGGGGATTTATCAGCCTTCAGTCCCATCAGTCTACCCAAAACCATTTCCTGCCTAACGTGGATTTCCTTCAGTTCCTCCATCACCCTAGGTTCTCCAGCCCCTAGAACATTTGGGAGATTGTGTGTATCTTCCTCAGTGAAGACAGATCCAAAGTAACGGTTTAACTCGTCTGCCATTTCTTTGTTCCCCATAATAAATTCCCCTGCTTCTGTCTTCAAGGGACCCACATTTGCCTTGACTATTTTTTTCCTCTTCACGTACCTAAAAAAACTTTTGCTATCCTCCTTTATATTATTGGCTAGTTTACCCTCGTACCTCATCTTTTCTCCTCGTATTGCCTTTTTAGTTAACTTTTGTTGCTCTTTAAAAGAGTCCCAATCCTCTGTCTTCCCACTCTTCTTTGCTATGTTATACTTCCTCTCCTTAATTTTTATGCTGTCCCTGACTTCCCTTGTCAGCCACAGGTGTCTCTTACTCCCCTTAGAGTCTTTCCACCTCTTTGGAATAAATTGATCCTGCAACCTCTGCATTATTCCCAGGAATACCTGCCATTGCTGTTCTACCGTCTTCCCTGCTAGGGCCTCCTTCCAATCAATTTTGGCCAGCTCCCGCCTCATGCCTCTGTAATCCCCTTTGCTATACTGTAATACCGACCCTTCCGATTTTCCCTTCTGCCTTTCCATTTGCAGAGTAAAACTTATCATGTTGTGATCACTGCCTCCTAATGGCTCTTTTACCTCTAGTCCCCTTATCAGATCAGGATCATTACACAACACTAAATCCAGAATTGCCTTCTCCCTGGTAGGCTCCAGTACAAGCTGTTCTAAGAATCCATCTCGAAGGCACTCTACAAACTCTCTTTCCTGGGGTCCATTTCCAACCTGATTTTCCCAGTCTACCTGCATGTTGAAATCTCCCATAACCACCGTAGCATTACATTTTTGACACGCCAATTTTATCTCCTGATTTAACTTGCACCCTAAGTCGAGGCTACTGTTTGGGGGCCTATAGATAACTCCCATTAGGGTCTTTTTACCCTTACAATTTCTCATTTCTATCCATACTGATTCAACATCTCCTGATTCTATGTCACCCCTTGCAAGGGAATGAATATCATTCCTTACCATCAGAGCAACCCCACCCCCTCTGCCCACCTGTCTGTCTTTTCTATACGTTGTGTACCCCTGAATATTCAGTTCCCAGCCCTGGTCCTCTTGTAGCCATGTCTCAGTGATCCCTACAACATCATACTTGCCCATGACTAACTGAGCCTCAAGCTCATCCACTTTATTTTTTATACTACGCGCATTTAAGTACTGCCACCTTTCTGTGTTTGACTCCTATCTTTCTAAATCTTTCCTATCAAGTCAAGTCAAGTTTATTTGTCACATTCACATACACGATGTGCAGTGAAATGAAAGTGGCAATGCCTGCGGATTGTGCAAAAAAATTTACAATACAGCATATAAATTTAAATTAATACAGAAAAACAAAAATGTTGTCCCTGGAGTTATGATAATTAACAGTCCTGATGGCCTGTGGGAAGAAACTCCTTCTCATCCTCTCCGTTTTCACTGCCTGACAGCGAAGACATTTGCCTGACCGTAGCAGCTGGAACAGTCCGTTGCTGGGGTGGCAGGGGTCGCCCATAATCTTGCTTGCTCTTGATCTGCACCTCCTGATGTATAGGTCCTGCAGGGGGACGAGTGTAGTTCCCATGGTGCGTTCTGCCGAACGCACTACTCTCTGCAGGGCCATCCTGTCCTGGGCAGAGCTGTTCCCAAACCAGACTGTGATATTGCCGGACAGGATGCTCTCTACAGCCCCAGAGTAGAAGCATTGAAGGATCCTCAGAGACACTCTGAATGTCCTCGGCTGTCCGAGGTGGTAAAGGCGCTGCTTTGCCTTACCCACCACTGCGGCAATGTGTGTTGTCCATGTCAGATCCTCTTTGATGTGGACTCCTAGGTATTTAAAGCTTCTCACCCTATCGACAGTAGACCCATTTATTTTCAGTGGTATATACGTCCTTGCATGTTGAGCCCTTCTAAAGTCCGCAATCAACTCCTTAGTTTTTTTGACATTCAAGAGGAGGCTATTGTCCCGACACCAGAGTGCCAGTTCAGCCACCTCCTCCCGGTAGGCCTTCTCATCGTTGTCGGAGATCCGGCCCACCACCACAGTGTCATCAGCCAACTTGTTGATGGAGTTTGAGCTGAACCTGGCCACACGAGTCATGTATGTACAGGGAGTACAGTAGGGGGCTAAGGACACAACCCTGGGGGTTCCTGTGTTCTGGGTGAGGGGGCTAGATATGTGTTCCCCCATCCTGACCACTTGGGGCCTGGCGGTGAGAAAGTCCAGGACCCAGGCACACAGGGGAGTGTTAAGCCCCAGTTCCAGCAGCTTCTCAGCAAGTCTGGTGGGGACTATGGTATTGAAAGCTGAACTAAAGCTGAAATTTAAACACGTACCTGTCTAATTGTCTTTTACATGTTTTGCTAGTACCTGCCTCAACAATGTTATCTGGTAGCTCGTTCCATGTACCCACCGCCCTTTGTGTGAGAAAGTTGCCCCAAAGCGTCCTACTAAATCTTTCTCCGCTCACCTTAAACTTTTGTCCTCTGGTTCTTGATTCCCCGACACTGTATAAAAGATTTTATTAACTTACCCCAACTATTCCACCTTTAAATTTTGAGAGATTGGTTCCACAATATTGCAGCCCTTGCCAGAGTTTATCGTAGTAATTTCTTGCTTTCTAATAAATTACATTAGCTGTAACTTCCAAATTTGTTTTCTAAACTGCAGTAAATTTGCATTGGACCAGTTTGTGGAGATAAAAAAGTTAGTTGCATTTTGATATTAGTTTTTCATTTTATTAAAATGAGCCAGCAACATTGTGGAAGCTCTGCCAATATATTATTCACACTGCTGGGTAAAGTTAGTGTGTGCAGAATTTTTAATTTTGTAATTGCACACACAAATCTTGTTTTCACTGTGAATAATTGTATGATGGGGTCTGCATCAAAAGCTTCTGACCCTGTAAGTTTAGAGGCAGTGTCTTCCGCCCATGGACATTTTTTTAACAGTGTGTGGACAATCTAAAAATGGAAACCTGTCCTTTTTATAATAAATCATTGAGCTGGAGGTTTTTTTCCCCCTGTTGACAGTAACGGAGTGTCTTTGATAATGATTGCTTTGTTTGTGACCTGGTAGTACAGATGGCCAACTGTTTCGTATTTTGATATGTTGAACACTTCTGACTTTGGCAGTGTCAAAGCATTGCGACTGGCAGCTGAATCAAGCCCAATTAAGAGGCTCTCTCTTGTCAACCAACAACGGGTTTGTATATTAAACGGTTAGCACATCTCATTAGTTGCAGTAGCTGTTACAACCCATTAATTCCACTGGGGTTATATTTACATGTTAATTTATTTTGTATTGTTGTGTAGGAAAGTGATAGAATTGGGTTGCAGTAGATGTTTTGTTGCCAGTATTGTTAATAATAAGTCGCAAACGACTGTAGAAGAATCTAATCCTTTGAGCATTTTTGCCTTAAAATATGCAGGCTTTTATCCTTGCAAGTCCTTAGATAAAATATATATATTTAAAGTCTGCTAAGTTTAGCATCTTCTCCTTGAAGAATGATTTGAAACCAATTTGAAGGAAGGAATCATCAAGTGACTCGACTGAGATTAAAGGCAAGATTAAATCTTGCTGTTAAATGCGCTGAAGTGCAGCTACTTGCCATTATAAATGCAAAGAAAAGGTTGAGGACTATGAATCTGCACCCTATGATGGAAATCTTGAACTTATTGCCATTGGAGTCTGTGTTAGGCCCAGGCACAGCATGAGCAAACACAGTCAATATTAATAAAGATTTTATAACTGCCCTCTGTAAATTGCCTCCCAGTTTGTAGAGAATGGATGCGGGAGTGGGATAACATAGAACTAGTGTGAATGGGTGATCGATGGCTCGCACGGACTCCTGAAGAGCCTATTTCCAAGCTGCATCTTTCATTTAATCAATTCAATTCTCAGTCAGATGCAGAAAAATCGTGTAAGTTGAACTTCTGGAAATTAGATCAAATTTTGGAGGCAGATTTTGTAGCCTGACGTAATTATCTGGCACAAGCTAATGCTATTTTCTTTGCTGTGCAGAGTAATATTAGATATGAGTGATCATCAAATTATATTTTTATATTCTATTCAGTTAGAGTTTTTTGGTTTTGGAAACAATGATTAGAAACATCTATTAGTTTTGATTAATAGTAACATTTCTAAAGAACTGTGCATTATTCAAATACTGCCGTTATTTATCTAAAATTGTTCTCCAAATGGGTGATCGTTAATATTAAATTGGCTTCCCCTTAACATCTCTACAATCGCCTCCAATTTGATTAACTGTGTGCGATTCTAAGACATAGTTGGGAGCACTGGGCACAGCGAAACTATGGGACCAAATAACATCCCTGTCATAGTTCAGAAGATCTGCTCCAGAGGTGCCTGCATCTTCAACAGACCTGTTCCCGAACAGTTACCACACTGGCCTTGATCTAATACAGTAGAGAATTGCACAGATAGGTTTTGTTTGCAAGAAAGCAGAACACGTCCAATTTGGCCAATTCTTGCCGAATGAGTCCAGTTTCTGACATCAACAAAATGACAAAACAGTCATGGGTAATGCTGGCAACTCTTTAGATTTGTTTACTTTAGTTTAGAGATGCAGTGCGGAAGCAGGCCCTTCAGCCCACCGAGTCTGCTCTGATCAGCGATCGCCGCACACCGACATTATCCTACACACATTAGGAACACTTTACAATTTTACCGAGGCAAATGAACCAACAAACTGTACATCTTTGGAGTGTGGGAGGAAACTGAAGCAACCAGGGGAAACCCTATACGGTCACAGGGAGAGCGTACAAACTCTGTACAGCCAGCACCCGTGGTCGGGATCGAACCACGATCTCTGGCGCTGTAAGGCAGCAACTTTACCGCTGTGCCACCGTGCTGCCAAAGATATTGTCTGATGTCTCTTGTACATAATATATATTATTTTGCTTGATCAAGATTTTTTCATCTTTTTATATAACGTAGCTGAGTGCAGCTCAAGAAGCTTAAAGGGCCTGTCCCACTTAGGCGATTTTAAGGTGACTGCCTGTGACTAGGCTGTCGCCGACAGTTCGCCGGTGTGTCGCGGGCATGATCGTGAGGAGTCTTCAAAGAATCGTAGTGGATCACGGCGCGTCGCTGAGAAATTAACCGGATTTAAATTTCTCGGCGACAGCTGGCTTGTTGCTAGGTATCGTTGCTTATTGCGGGCGCTGTCGCATGCTGTCCCCAGGTTTGCTAGGTTGTCGCAGATGCATTTAGAAGCACGTAATATTAAATTAAGGAAAGTCGTTTGAAGAAACCATAAAATACTTGTGTTTAACCAATTTATTTACCGTCAGGACATTTGATAGGTAGATTGGAGGCGACAGTTTGACGGTCACGTAAGCGTGGGAATTTTGCGATGTTTATGGCCATCAGTGATTACTTTTAAAGTAGGTTCCCAACCCAGATATGCAACCCAGAAACCAGATATGCATCTCTCGTATATTTTCAAAGAATGCCCATACTCCGCACAAAAATCCGTTTAAAATTCAATTTCTTAATGCTGTTATTAGTAAACTGGAAGTCAATCCAGTTTATGCCTTGTTACCGTGAAGCTTGGTTTTCAAGTAACCCGGGCAGGATATTATATTTCAAAACTCTCAAGTAATTACAGACTTGTCAGTGATTTCAGCGAAAATTAGGACGCCGGAGAAGCATTGATAAGCGTAGGAATTTCACGATGTTTCCGAAGATGGTGTAATCTCTTAGCCTGGGGCATTGTCGTCATTGTAAAAGAAAATTTCGGCGATCTGCTACGACTTTGACAGTTGCCGGCAGTCACCAAAAAAATTGCCTAAGTGGGTCAGGCCCTTTATGCTGTTTGGGAAAAAATAACCCATCTGATTGCAGTTCATCTACCACTAGCAACATTTATATCCTCCACCACCAATACACTTTGTCAGTACAGGATAAAACACTGTTCCCTGTCCATGCTATTCCAATTGCACCCTTCAAACCACCAGAAAAAGAAAATGACTGCAAGTGCATGGGAAAACCGCCCAATGCTGGTTCACCTCAGACTTGGACATTGTCCAAATTTGGAAATATATCACTAGTCTTTCATTATTGCTGAGTCTAACCCCAGGAATTCCCTCCACAACAGCACCTTGAGGTGACCTTAACTAAATGTCAGCAGCAGTTTAAGGGGGTATCTCACCCCAAGGATAATTAAGGATGATGGGCTGTAACCAATGGCCTTATTGGTGATGCGAGATCTGGAAAACTGAATGAATAAGTAATGAACTTCAGCTCACGCTCTTTCTTTCAGAATTATCTGTGCTCAGTTCAGTCGCCATATTGACCTGTAAAATATGATTGATTATGCATCAATCAACCACTTCTCTCTCTCTCTCTCTCTCTCTCTCTCTCTCTCTCTCTCTCTCTCTCTCTCTCTCTCTCTTCTCTCTCTCTCTCTCTCTCTCTCTCTCTCTCTCTCTCTCTCTCTCTCTCTCTCATCTCTCTCTCTCTCTCTCTCTCTCTCTCTCTCTCTCTCTCTCTCTCTCTCTCTCTCTCTCTCTTTCTCTCTTCTCTCTCTTCTCTCTGTCTCTCTCTTCTCTCTCTCTTCTCCTCTTTCTCTCTTTCTCTCTTCTCTCTTTCTCTCTTTCTCTCTTTCTCTCTTTCTCTCTTTCTCTCTTTTCCCTTTCTCTTTCTCTTTCTCTTTCTCTTTCTTTCTCTCTTTCTCTCCCCTCCCCATTTATTAATACTAGAAGTTTGCTTAGACAGAGTGCACGGTTAATTAAGTTCCTCACATTACTGGTACAAAATGTGCATTGTTTTGCTTGGTGGTGGTTTCTCATCTATTTGTGCCAAAGTCAAATCAATACTAATTTCAGTCTGACAAACAGTTTTTATTGTGCTACTTTAGCTGTGTGGCATTGGCTGTACCTGTTTCTTGGGATATTTTATTTTTCTTATTAAAGGTTGTAACCACTGCACCCAATGTTTGGTAGAGCAGCTGTGGGTCGTGGTTCTGCTATTCCCATTTATACCTCCTATTAGATCCATCTGTTGTTTCCCTGCTTGTCACATTACCATTTCTTTTTGGCCTGCACCATTCTTCAATTAACCTCTCCTGCCAAAGGCCATTCATTCCTCTCCTTCTGACTTTCTCTCCCTCTATAATGCTTTGGGTCATCAATCTGAAATATTATCCCAATTTGTCTCTTTGCAAATTACCTTTTAATATTTCAACTGCTTTAATTCACTCTGATTTCCAGTATCTGCAATGCTTTTGTTTTGTTATTATTCATTACCCGTTTTGCTATTATTCATTACCCGTTTTGCTATTATATTTGCCAGCAGACTAGATGCTAGTTTTGGAAAGTATGATTAATATAAAAGATGACGGATTCTGGCAATGAATTCAGTTTAGTGCTTTAGAGCAAGTGAACTGAAATCTGTTAATTAGGTGAATTCTAAAAAATTCTGCTTTTCAGAACAACAAGTTATTTTTCTTGAATTCAGCTTCCGTAAGGATTTCAGTGAAGATAGACACACAATGCTCAGGGGGCAGGCAGCATCTCCGGAGAGAATAACGGGTGACGTTTCGGGTCGAGACTTTTCTTCACACTAAGGATTTTAGTTGCGGCTTTGAGAGATGTAACTTTCTCTTCACATTCTATCCGATGTCAGGGTTGTGTGAGATGTTTTTACTTTAATGACAGACCATTGTAACAATCTATAAGGGTTCTTTTGAAACAACATTCTTGTTACTGAAAAATGAGAGATATCTTGTGGATTGTAAGGACAGCAATTGCCCCTGCTTTTGTCTTCATTCACTTTGGTCAATTAAAGGTATTTATTCACAAAATGCTGGAGTAACTCAGCAGGTCAGGCAGCATCTCAGGAGAGAAGGAATGGGTGATGTTTCGGGTCGAGACCCTTCTTCAGTTTAAATGACTCAATTAAAGAGTCATTGAGCCCATGGACTTGTACACCACATAAATGAGCCCTTTGGAGCATCATGTCCATGCCATGCTTCTTGCCCATTACACTAAACCCATCCACTTGCATTAGGACTGTATCTTTATGTCTTGTCTATTTAAGTATTTGTCTAAATGGTTCTTAAGCATAGTAATTGTATATGATTCCATTATCTGCTCTGGCAAAATGCAACAGATATAATTTGTATTGTAAAAGATCCCGGTAAAACTCATTTATTTCCCCTTACACGTGTGCCCTCTTGTTTTTCCCTACCATGGGGGGGGGGGGGGGGGGGGGGAAGGGAATTGACTTTCTCCACACCTACTCCTCTCATAATATTATACCCTTCTAGTGGGTCATCCTTTGGTCTCCTTTGCTCCAGGAAAAACAAGCCTAGCCTTTCCAATATCATTGCATAACTGGTTAATTTCCTTTGTATTCTCTCCAGTGCAATCACATCATTCATGTAGTGTGGAAACCAGAATTGCACACACTACTCCAAGTATGCTCTAAGCAGTGTTTTATAAACTTGCAACATAATGTCCCAACTCGTAAATTCTATGCTCCAACCCAGAAAGTCAAGCATGCCATATGGCTTCTTCACCATCCCAATGACCTGTGTTGCCACTGTTGGGGAACTATGGATTTGGACTACAGGTCCCTCTGTTCATCAACACTGTTTGGTGCCTTAACTTTACAAAATATATCAGTTGGAGAAGAGTCCCACCATGTATTTAATAATTGATAATAGACCAGAATTACCTGTTCTACAATGATCTGACTTGACCTGAATTTGAATGTATGGTAATTTTAATATAATGCCGTTTGACAGTGATTCCCTATTGTTAACTCTCTCGTGAGCTTCTCCATGTACTCATAGCTGTCTTACAGATCAATATGTCAATGATCTGATATGCTTGGCAACTGGTGGGTGATGAGGTAATTCCTCTCTGACTGCTGTGATTGTGTAGTTCAAGGGCTGTACTACAAAGTCAAACTATCCTAATTGCTACTAGTTATCTCCCCAGTTTCCTCTGATCTTCACTGTAGATTTGTATGAGGCCGTCTCCATTGGACTTGGGCAAGCTGGAAATCAGCCCAAATTACCCCTTTTCTATCCCCATCTTGACTAGTATCAAATGTCGGCCAGAAATCTACCTTTGAGACAATTTTAAAATATTGTCCCTTTACAATTTTACCAGGTTTAGTTGAATGATACAGCATGAAAACAGGCACTTTGGCCCACCGAGTCCACGCCGACCAGCAACCCCTGTACACGAGCACTGTCCGACGCACTAGGGACTATTTGCAATGGTTACCAAAGCCAATTAACCAACCACCTTGCACGTCTTTGGAGTGTGGGAGGAAACCAGAAGACCGGGAGAAAATCCACGCAGGTCACGGGGAGAACGTACAAACTCCGTGCAGACAGTACCCATAGTCAGAATCGAACCCGGGTCTGGCGCTGTAAGGCAGCAACTCTACTGCTACACCACCATGCTGCCCACTACTTGTCCCACTAGGTCGGAAAATATTCTATTACTTCCTCGCATTCCTCCTTTGATTTTGCGTTTTTTGTTGCAACAGTATTTGTGACATTTTCTTGTCACAAAGAATGGCATACCATCAACCAATTGATCATTACCAAACAAAGTTGATTTAATAATAATAATAATAATATATTTATTTTATATAGCGCCTTAACACATGCACAAAGCGCTTTACAAATACAATTAACATAGAAACAAACAGACAAACAGACAAACTATCCTGACGGAAAAGCGGCGAATAATCAACGCCAGCGTCCTCTCACGTCAGGGTCCGGCAGTAGACATTAAAGAACACAAGACACACAGATACAATTTTTTACACAAAACAGCCATCACAGTGATTGCTCTAGGCATACCCTCACTGTGATGGAAGGCAAAGTCTTATCTCCTCCTCGTTCTTCTCCCGTGGCGCCACGAGGCGATCGAGGCTCCCAACCCCTTGAAGCCCCCACCGGGCGATGTAAAGTCCCAGGGCCGAGCCGAGCAGGCCGATGAAAGTTCTGAGCCCCCACCGGGCGATGGAAAATGCCGCGGCCGAGCCACGCAGGGCGATGAGAGTCCTGAGCCCCCACCGGGCGATGTAGGGCCTGCGGGCAGGGTGATGAAGGGCCTGCGGGCGGGTTGATCGTACCTCGTGCTTCGGGGCGGTCGAAGCTGCTGCGGCTGGAGCTCCCAAAAGCCGGTCGCCAGCCAGGGACCTGCGAACTCCCGATGTTGCGGTCTGCAGGGCCCACGGCCGAAGCCTCCGAGATGGTAAGTCCAGGCCCTGCGACCGGAGTCTTCGAGGTCGATCCCAGCTGGAGGCCGCCGACTCCACGATGTTAGGCCGTAGCGCGAACGGAGATACGACACGGTAAAGGTCGCATCTCCGTTGAGGAGGAGATTTAAAAAAAAGGTTTCCCCCAACCCCCCCACCACCCCCCTACATACACAGAATTAAAAATAAAACAAAACGTACATTTAACATCAACATTGACTAAAAAACACAAAAAAAAAACGGAGAGACTGCCGGTGAGCCGCAGCTGCAGAACACGATTTGACGATAATGGTCTGTCTATGTGGATGGAGAGGTGATTAAAGGGTTCCATTCTGCATCAATACGCCTGTTAACATTTCCCAAGACTTTGAGGATGAAGAAGAGTCACAACCTTAAACATCACCCATTCCTTTCTCCAAAGATGCTGCCTGTCTTGCTGAGTTACTCCAGCATTTTGTGTCTAACTTCGAGGATGGATCCAGATTTTGGAGCAGAGGTTATTTATGAGTTGCAAAGTGTGAGTCTTGCAGATGGCTAAAGTGAGAGGAGTTCAGAGAAGAAAAGGAATGGGTATATTTCAGCAAAAGACCCTCAGCCCTTTGCTCTGACAGCCAGAATGTTAGAGAGCCCCATGGGTCCTTGTGATACGCTGGGGTAGAAAACTTGGTCAATTTCTCTGCAAAGTGAGATTACGTTCACTTTAGTGCCATGCCTGATGCGAGGATAGCCTCTCATTCCTTCTCTGACACAAGATTAACACTGTGTGCTCAGAGGCATCTCAGAGATTAATCCACCTCGGATCTGATGAAGCCAAAGGAGAAATTAAAGATACCATTAAATCCTGGAAAGAGGGTTACAGATTTGGCAGAAATAGCAGTAAGCCTGTGATTTCGGAGCATTTTCGAGCTCCGCGACGGAGGATGAGAAAATTGAGAAGGAAAATTGAGAAGGTCGAGTATGAGAAAAATAGAATGGGCTGTTGGATCTAGTATTCGTCTGCAAAAGGCCTCTTGCTGAGAGAAACAAGAGAGCTTTCAGTGGGCAATTGGAAAATGGGAGCGGAATTAAACCTTCACAATTTCTACCAATTTCAACTAAATTCCACCAGCAAACATATCTTCCCACCCACCGTCCTACCCCTCCACTCCCCACCCTAATTCCACATCCTTTCAACATTTTGAGGCCATTCACATTGTTATTTCCTGGCCCATTCTTTCATTCTGACTCCTTCCGATAGCACTTTTCCAGGCAACCTTAGGTGGCATGGTGGCGCAGCGTAGAGTTGCTGCCTTACAGCGCCAGAGACCCGGGTACGATCCTGACTATGGGTGCTGTCTATACGGAGTTTGTGCGTTCTCCCCTTGACCTGCGTGGATTTTCACCAGGAGCTCCGGTTTCCTCCCACACTCCAAAGACGTACAGGCTAATTCTCTTGGTAAAATTGTTAATTGTCCCTGGTATGTAGGATAGTGAAATTGTTCGGTGATCGCTGGTCAGTGCAGACTTGGTGGGCTGAAGGGTCTGTTTCTGCTCTATATCTCTAAACTAAACTAAGCCAAAAGTAACACCAATCGTTTCACCTCTTCCCCATCCATCATGAAAGCAGTCCTTCCAAATGATGCAATACTTCACTTACAATTCTTTCATTCTAATACACTGCATTCAGCGTTGTCCTCTGTACTGCAGAAACCAAATTCACGTCGGCTGCCAGCTTTGCAGAGCACATGATTTTAGGTGCAACTCCGAGCTCTCAAATGTCTGTAACTTTAATTCACTATCCCATTCCACTCTGACCAATGGAGATGCAAGGAACTGCAGATGCTGGACACTTGAAAAAAGCACAGTGTGCAGGAGTAATTGTCTGAAGAAGGATCCTGACCTAAAACATCGCCCATGCATTCCCACCACAGATGCTGCCTGACCCGCTGAGTTACTCCAGCACTTTGTACTTTGTTACAAACAGTGCAGGAGGCCATAAATTGATTGGTCAGAGTGGAGCAAAATACAAAGAAGCAGGAGGAGCAGGAACCTGCCAATCCTATTTCAATTTATTGTGGGGCTGCCACAGATTTGGCTACAGTATTTTAAGGAAACATGTTTTCTCTAATCTAACTGGTAGTGGACATAACATGGCAAGGAAAGATGATCCAATTTAAATGTGCCTGATTAAATGACGATGTACTTGATGCATTCCTTGAGCCCTCTATTGCTTAACCTGCAACTTACAAAGTCCACCATTTCAATCAGGGGAGCTATCTGGGGGGGGGGGGGGGGGTGCTTTGGATAACAAATAATAGTTGAAATGGCACCTGTAATTCTGAAGCATTGGGCTCTTTAATATTGGCCAGCGAACTGCAAGATGTCAACCAGACACTTATCACAGGATGGTGAGGGGTAACACTCCTTTAATGTGGCTTCCTTTCCCTGAAGCTAAGGTGATAATTGTTAACCAGCTGTTAAAGTCCACCAGTAATAATTCACCACCCATCTTCATGTAAGAAACTAATATGTAATTTGCATCTTATACACAAAAGAACTACTCGTTTCAGGCTGTAAACCCAGTTTTTGATGAAGATAAGAAGCAGCAATTCTGTTTTTCGGTGTTCGTGCAGGAAAAGGTTAATGTTGAATCACTTCACTTGCCACAGTAAAATGAATTCAATCATGAATCTGGAAATGTGACTAAGCATCAGGGTCTTGTCATTGAGAGATTGTCCTGGCGTCTTATTTATTGGATCGCCATTAGCTTTGGTAGGTCATCTACAGATGTCTGATGTTGGTTCCCCTTGCACTTTCATATCAAAGTTTTTCAAAGCTTTTGCGCAGTGTGTATTGAAAGTGCAAGCTGATAAAATCATGGCGTCTGGAACATCAGTGATCCAGGCAAAAACATTCCTGCATCTCCCGAACCAAATCAGCCTGAGAGATTGTAATGATCAACACAAGGAATTGTGTAAACAGACAGAAAAAAGGATTGGATTATGGGAGGTAGAACACAGAAATTAAAACAAGAATTACAATAGAATGCCAGTCATGAAAAAGAGTCTTGACCCAAAACCTCACCCATTCCATCTCTACAGAGATGCTGCCTGTCCCGCTGAGTTACTCCAACATTTTGTGTCTCTTTGGTGTAAACGAGCATCTGCTGTTCCTTCTTACACATGGTGATGTTATTTTCTTAAAATAATGTCACACAACACATTCTGCGACTTATGAACGCGTATATTTAACTGTAGATCTGCCTCTGCCCAAAGTGGTTTTAGATTCATCACATGAATGACAAAAAATTGTAACTGCACCATTCTGTTAACAGGAAGTGAAAGACCATTGCGGTTTCCAGGAACACTGACAGGAGTCCCAGTTATTGGGATTTACTTGCATTGGGATTATTTTATGTCTCTGCATTGCACTTGGAACGCAGTTTTAGAAATCACCCGAAATTATGGCTATCGTTTCTGCTTTTGCATTCATTCAGCTGTGATTCCTCTTTCATTTGAATGGATGGGGAAATGTAAGTCGGCTAGTGTGTAAATAGATGAGAAATGGATGTTGTGCCAGAGTCCATGATAGGATGGAGACTTGCTGCAGCATGCTACATTAATTAGGGTATATTTTCTAATTGGCCATGGCAATTAACTTTAACAAAAAATAAACATAACTGACTGGAAAATTAACTAAAATCTTTTATGTTAGATTATTGTCCATTTAATGCCCAGCCTCATTTTTTTGTCAGACATAAGCAATTAATTATATTAAAATTGTTTCCACTTGACATAATTTGGATGTCTGCAAATGTCATAATGTCAAATCTCATTCAGGAGTTTTGGTGCTACTTTCTTACTCTCTGTTTAGTATTGTTATATTTGTTACTCTGTCTTTAGGGTCGTAGCATTTATCTCTGTGCTTTGCATCCTTTTTTATCCTTCGCAAGGCCTGGCATTAAACTATCGTCCAGGCTCCCTGAGTGCACAACTAAGTTATCTGTCTAAAGAAGGGTCTCGACCCAAAACATCATCCATTCCTTCTCTCCAGAGATACTGCCTGTCCCGCTGAGTTACTCCAGCAATTTGAGTCCATCTTCGGTTTGAACCCACCATCTGCAGTTCCTTGAGTAACTTTCAAAGAAATTGGAGGAACAGCACCTTATATTTTGCTTGGGAGATTACACCCCGGCGGTATGAACATTGCCCTCTCTAATTTCAAGTAAACCCTTGCTTTTCCTCACTCCTCATCCCTCCCCCTTCCCAGTTCTCTGACCAGTCTTACTGCCTCTGACTACATTGTATCTCTGTTTGCTTTGTTGTTACTTTCTCCCAGCGAACAATGATCTGGTCTACATTTTCCTTGATCTCCGTTCCCTTTGTCCTGTTTTCATATCAGTCTGAAGAAGGGTCTTGACCCGAAATGTCACTCATTCCTTCTCTCCAGGGATGCTGCCTGTCCCGCTGAGTTACTTCAGCATTTTGTGTCTATCCTCAGTTTAAACCAACATCTGCAGTTCCTTCCTACACATCTGCAGTTCCTTCCTACACATCTGCAGTTCCTTCCCACTCAGTTATCTGTTTGCCCACATAATAAAACCAAGGATTCTTTCACCTACTTTTCACATTGCTTCAGAAAGTAGAAAAAACCTCTGAAGCAATTTTAAAAACATTTTAGTATATCTTTCAGCTCAGCAACTTTATCTCATGCTATTAGTGTGTAATGGTAGAGGTGTGTTTTGCCATGACAATGCAGATCACAATGCTCCGTGCTGGAATGTTAAGTAGCTTTGTTAGTTTTGACTGTGCAGCAAGCACTTCAACACAACAGCTTTTAAAGCAGTGCTTTTCACGGTGATCCATTTCGAGAGCAACTGTTTCGGCTACTTTGGCTGAAAAAAAGTAGTGAAGGCAATGATGTGGAGATCCTCAGCAAAGAGGAACGCTTGGGAGGAAGGTGTTTTATTTGAGGAGTTGGGCTTGTGACAGTGGCACACAAAGAACCTTCAACCACAACAGCTGAGAGGCTGCCAGGAAAATGCCAACTGAGTTGTCCATCGGTAACAAAACTTGGCAAAAACATGGGCACATGCTTAAACAAGTACCACAGCCGCTCAAAATGTGGACTGGAAGCAGAACTTGCAAGGAGACTTCCAACAGGAGACATTGAAAAATTAGAGTTTAGGGCTAAAATACTCCTGTCATGCTGATGTATGCAAGAGAGGGTTGGATTTAGAACCTTAGGTCAATCAGAATCTAGGGATATGGGGAGAAAGCAGGCACGGGGTACTGATTCTGGATGATCAGCCATGATCATATTGAATGGCGGTGCTGGCTTGAAGGGCCAAGTGGCCAGCCCACCTATTTTCTATGTTTCTATGTAAGACCACAAAGCCTAAGAAACACTGGATGTCAAAGAATATCAAGGTGTAGTGAACTAAAAACAGATGAAGTCTTATTAAACGAATATAAAGAATGTGGAGTGTTCTAAAAAAATGTGATTGCGATGATAAAGATCCCTCTCTTTGTCCTCGGTTGCATTTTAAGAGCCTCACCATACATTCAACAGTTTTTCTGTAGCTTTGCAGTGTACTTAATGGTTAGTGTGAGATGGTACCTGTTGAGAGGGTAACTAAGGAGAAATTAGGGCTGTTAGGAAGCGAAGTGTCTAACTATGCACAGAGCCAGGAGATATAGGTAACATCTCAATGAATACCTGTTCACTAAAGAGAGGGACATTGGTGTTGGAGAATTCAAGGAGGGGAGGGACAATGGATTTCTAGAACAGAATTACCAATGGTAGGGAGTATATATTCTATTCCTTCATGGGTTAATAGAAGTCTAATGCTCTGGTGCTGGAAAATGGGATTATTATGCATCAATACTTTGCGGTTAATGTGGACATGGTGAGCCTAAGGGCCTGTTTTTGTGTAGTATTACCCACTGGACTGATGAAATAACATGAAGATCAGTGTCATCTGCAAACTTCTGAATATTGAATCATATTTTCAATCCAGATCATTCTATCAATGAGATAACAAATAAGGATCCAGCACCAGAAAGAGGTGTAATGGAGATTCACCAAAAGGTTGGCTGTTTCAGTTATGGATAGTTTGTGTTTGAGGAGTGTGAGGGCTGACCCAAACGAGTTGTACAAAATGTAATCTGAGGCTATAAATAGGGTAGATTGTCAAGCTTTCCCTACAGCAGAGGGTATAGGCTTAAGGTGAGGTGTAGGAGCTTTGGAGGGGACGTGAGGAATAACTTTTTTTCACCAGAAAGTGGGTGGAACTGGAGCACTCTATCCGCGAGATGGTGGAGATGGCTAATTTCACAGAATTTAGTTTTTAGAGAGATATACAGCGTGCAAACGGGCCCTTCGGCCTACCGGGCCCGTACCGACCAGCGATCCCCACATATTAACACTATTCTGCACACACCGATGTGGGAGCTTAGACCGCCCCGACGTGGGAGCTCGATTGCCGGTTGTGGATGGTTCGACTCCCCCGACCGTGGGAGGAAAGGAGGAAAGAAGATAAGACTTTATTGTCTTCCTTCATAGTGAGGAGCATGGAGGAGCCGCTGTGGTGGATGTTTATGTCAATTTTTATGTAGTTGTGTGTCTTGTTGCTTTTTCGTTATGACTGTATGGCAAACCAAATTCCTCGTATGTTGCAAAACATACTTGGCTAATAAATTATGATTATGATTATTGATTCTTTCTGCGTGGACATGATGGTCTGAAGGTCCTGTTTCTGCGTTATATTACTCTTTGACTGTATGATTCTGAGGCGTGTGATCTGACTCACAGCAGATCAGGAGCATGTTGTCTCCCCAATGAGAAGAAATTGGATGGTTTGTGTTTGAGGGGTGTTAAGGGCTACCTAAATGAGGTAGACAAAATGTAAGAGGGGGATCCTTGGCATACAAGGACATAAATCTGCCATCCTGCCTCAAGATGTCAGCATTTCACCTCCACGTACTCATTCTCAAACAGTGTCCTGGCCTTTGCTCTGCAGTCAAAATATCCAGACCAAGCATTCATTGCAAAATTCCTACTGGGTACTATACCCCCTCATCTCCTAACTGGAAGATTGTACCTTGGCAACTTGGCAGCAGAGAAATTGGTGTAATTTCTTTGTAACATTATGCTATCTACCTTGTTTTCTCTGGAGAATCGGAGACTGATTTGGTTTAGTTCAGAGACACAGCATGGAACCAGGTCCTTTGTCCCACTGGGTCTATACAAACCATCGATCACCCGTTCACACTAGTTCAATGTTAACCCAGTTTCTCATCCACTACCTACTCACGGGGGTGGGGGTTGGGAGTAAATCTGCAGACCAATTAACCTACAGATCTGCAATGGGACACAAAGTGCTGGAGTAATTCAGCAGGTCAGGCATCATCTCTGCAGAACATGGATAGGTGATGTTTCAGATTAAAACCACTCTTCAGACTCTAACCTCCAAAACTGCATGTCCTTGGAATGTGGGAGGAAACTGGAGCACATGAAGGAAACACACGTGGTCACTGGGCAAACATACAAAATCCACACACAAATTGCCTGAGGTCAAGATCGAACATGGGTCTCTGGCGCTGTGAGGCAGCAGCTCTACCAGCTGTGATACTGTGCTGTCCTTATGACCTGATAGAAGTTTATAAATGATGAGAGGCTGAGATAGTGTAGCGAGTCAGAATTGTTTTTTCTCAGTGTAAGATTGTCAGATACTGTCGGGCATAGGTTTAAGTTCAGAGGGGGAAAGTTTAAAAGAGATGTGCAGGGCTAGTGTTTTACATGGAGAGTGGTAGGTACCTAGAACACACTGCCAGGGTTGGTGGTGGAGGCAGAGTTAATAGTGATGTTTAAGAGGCCTTTATATACTTACATGGATAGGCAGGGAAAGCAGGGATATGGATCTAATGAAGAAAGGATTAGTTTAATTTGGCATAATTTTTGGCACTGACTTCATGGGCTGTTGGGCCTGTTCCTGTGTGGTATGTTTTGTGTTCATTGCATTCCAATGGTAGTACCAGGTAACACTGACTAGTGGTGTGCCTCAGGGTTCAGTGCTGGGCCCATTGCTGTTTGTCATCTATATCAATTATTTGGATGAGAATGTACAAGGCATGATTAGTAAGTTTGCAGATGATAATAAAGTGGGTGGTATTGTAGATAGTGAAGATCGCTGTCAAAAATTGCAGCAGGATCTTGATTGGCTGGACAGGTGGGCTGAGGTATGGTTGACGGGGTTTAATACAGAGAAATGTGACCCGTTGGATTTTGGTAAGTCAAACCAGGGCAGGGCTCTTGGGAATGTTGTAGAGCAGAGAGATCTTGGAGTGCAGGTACATTGTTCATTGAAAGTGGCATCACAAGTAGAAAAGGTGGACAAGAAGGCTTCGAGCACATTGGCCTTCATCAGTCAGAGTATTGAGTATAGCAGTTGGGAAGTCATGTTCAGTTGTACAAGATATTGGTGAGGCCACATTTAGAATATTGTGTTCAGTTTTGGTCACCCTGTTAGAGGAAAGATGTTGTTAAGTTGAAAAGGGAGCAGTAAAGATGTAGAAAGATGTTGGCAAGACTCAAGGGCCTGAGCAATAGGGAGAGGTTGAGCAGACTAGCAATTTATTCCTTGGAGCACAAGACGCTGAGGGGGTGATCTTATAATGATCACGAGAGGCATAGATGGGGCAAAGGAATAGATGGGGTAAAGGCATAGAGCCTTTTGTCCAGAGCAGGGGAATTGAGAACCAGAAGATTGGGTATTCACTGCTCAGTGTGGACTTAGTGGGCCAAAGGGCCTGTTTCCACGCTGTAAATCTAAAGTCTAAAGTAAAGTCTAAATACTGCCTCACCTGCTCGTGATTTCAATATGTTGTGTTTCTGTTTTCCAGCATCTGCAGTTTTTTTGCTTCTTCTGTGTGATTATAGAGTCATGTCAATGTATTAATGGCACTACGCCCAGGGATGGCTTATGTTGTAATTGAGGCTGGATTAACATAACTCAGAGCCATTGAGTTCCATGGAGGGCAATTCAAGGGCATAAGGTGTTCAAAGTGATGCCAGTAATGCAAATGGTACTGTACCAAAGGGAACCATTGCCGATTGCAGCTCTTTTTACATTTCAGCGTTGTTGTTGATTAGTTTGAAAATTATATTTGGTGCAGGGATGCAGACATTTAACTGGATCAGCTATTGACTGGTGTGTTTATATCTGGCAAAAACCCAGGAAATTAGTGTAATGGAATCTCATGATCTGCTGAAGTAGGAATAAACTGTGTTGGTCAATTGCTCTTGCACAGAAGTCAGTCTGACAAAGAGCCTCCAGGACTGAATAAGATTCCAATCAATTCTATTAAAGAATCCTTCGGGGCAACAATATAATTCTTCCCGAGGTATATTTGTAGACGAGGCACTGTCAAGTGAAGCACTTTTGAGAATAAGATATATTGTTTGTTTCCATCTTGGGATTTAATTTTGAGTCAAGGCTACAATACAATTTTTTTCCGTTTGGAACACTTGTCATCAAATAATGCAGGAATTTGTTTGGCTCAGTGTATGAGGCTCATGAGTGTTTCAGTGAAGCATGGCCACATCAGAGTATCCTGTTTCTAAGGTCCCTAGTCCATTGGTAATAAGTGGCTGCAGATTTTCACATGGACCAAAAGGATGCATGCAGTGCATGTGTGATGAGTTACTAGCTGGAGTTTAGAACGATGAGGGGGGGGGGGGGGGACCTCATTGAAACTTACCATAGCCTCAGAATACCTTTGGAAAGGAGAAGAAATGTATTTAGTCAGAGGGTGGTGCACCTACGGAATTCATTGCTACAGATGGCTTGGAGGCCAAGTCAATGGATATTTGTAAGGAAAAGACTTTTCATTAGTAAGGGTATCAGGGGTTATGGGATGAAGGCGGGAGAATGGTTGAGCAGATCTCCCCCTTTGTAATATTGGCTTTGCGCTCCCTATTTTGAGGGAGGGGAAGAACTATCATGTTAAGTATCCAGACAAATCCTTGGAGAACTGGTTCTAGTGAGGGAGAAGAGGGTTCAAGTGTGCTTTTGGTATGGCACAGGAACACTAATTTTTGAGAGCACATTGAACAAGAGAGTTTTTAAGTCCATGTCCAGTCACCTTCCATCAAATTCAGCAAACATATATGGATCGTTCGAGCTCATTAAGTTGCCCTACATTTTTCCAAGGAATATTAGACCAGATATTTCAGCAGCTTGAAAGAGAATCACGTGGATATTTTCTCCATCTGTATTTTCTGATGTGTTAGCTGATCCTTTTCTCTTAAGTGACAATAAATATCATGCGGCAGAGATCATCTACGTCCATTTGACAATCTTCTTCCACCTTCACTCGCTGTTCAACTTGACACTGATGTTGCCAGAGAGGTAAGATTTGAAGAATTTAACCTGCGAGGAAGCATAGAATTAAGATGAACTTTGCGATGGTACCTATCAGAGTTATTTTCAGGTATTTTTATCCAACCCCCTTTCAGCCATGTAGTTACTGTATACTTCACCCACCATTGAAAGTAAACCTGGCAAATCATGCTGAACTATTACTTGATCAAAGTCTCACCTTTGTCACACATTGTCCCACATTATATATTGTGACAGATCCTTAGCTTATGGCACATTTGTGTTCTTTTAACTTTGGCAATGACATGTACATTGAATAGATTGTGTTATTTCCAATAGAGACTTGCCTTTATCTTTTACCC